>NC_056746.1:720210654-720540654 GCF_019279795.1 Protopterus annectens | reverse complement strand
CAATATTTTATCATTACACTCTTATACCATACCTTTCTATCTTTTTGTATATCATCAGTTTTTGTTTTCCACCAAAATATTTTTCTTGGTAACATTTTACTTATCTGTGTATACACTCTTTTTCTCTTTCATTCTTTTTAGCATAGCCCAAAAATTATCAATCTTATATTTAGACATTTTTTTTAATTTATCCACTTTAACACTTTGTACAATTTAATGAAGGAGCATATGCCTGTGGGTTAATTTACCCTAAACCTCTTTCCTCCTTATTTACATAAAAAACTTGTCATTTCTACTGGGTTGAATCTAGAACCCCATATAAATAAAATAATTATCTTCAATAATTCCTTTTCAAATACTGTTGTCAACATAAATACACTTGCTAAGTATAGTATTTCCCCAACAGTACTGAATTTATCAAATACGTCTTTTTTCTGAATAATTTATATGCTCTCCAAACAAAGAGGTTTTTTTTATTTCTTCTGCTGTTTTACTCACAGAATTCTACTTACAACTTTACTCACAAATTTTATATCCATAGAAATTTAATTAATAATAAAATATATACCTCTTATCTTTACATCACCTAAACCTTCACCTTTCTCTTTAAATCCATCTCTATCACCTCTAAACAAATATTTGTGCAAATTATTCTTTTATCCAATTTTTTGGGGGTTTTTTTTGGGTTTTTTTGCAAATATTATAATGTCATCTGCATATGTTAACAGAACTGGAATTCTGAACCATTTCCATTTCCATGCACACACATGTGAGGCTGTAACTTAGTCATATTGTTGCAAGCATGTCTATTCTGCCATGTATCTCTATGTGATAGTACAGTTTTCAGTTAGGGCTCTATCTCATCCACACATGTGAGACAGATTTGTCCTTTAGGTCTTTCAGCAATGACAGTGTAAGAAGAAAATAATATTGGTTTCCACAGGAGACAGTCAGCACAGAGTGGTTAGTGTAGTATTCACCAGCTAAGTCCTGTTATATTATTAATGCCATCTGTATAACATGTTCAGTAATGTTGTCTTTCTCATTGTTTTTCCCTGCTGCAGGTCATGAAGCCAAAGAACTGCTAATGCATAAGCTGCAGCCTCCTCCCTGCCTTTGTCTCTGCAGCTGTGACATGTGAAACAGTAGAGAGTGTCTCACCAAGCGAAGTTCTATCCTGTCCCAGGCAAAAAAGTTCAGCTCAGTCACATGCTGTAGTTCTGCCATCAATGTAGCAGGAATGACAGGAGGTGGCTGATGGTCTGAGTGCCAGGTGAGCGTCCCCACAGTACTGCATAGCAGACATGCTCGAAAAGCAGATCTCTGTTATCATTCCACCATAACAGGGTGCAAACTTTACCATTGACTACCTTGAATGCACCAAACCATCTTCTAGAGCAACATGACATAACTCTAGACTGGTTGACAGCAAGTATGCTACCTCACCCCCAGTGTATTTCTAACTAGGTGCAGCTCCATCCTACTGTGTCATAACCTATGCTTTGTGTGGTTCCCTATCCTCCCCATCACCATTTACCCAACCTCTGTTTGTCTCTGTCCAGCCCATGTCTCCTTTTCCAACTGTGTACATATCCAAAACATTCATCTGTACTATTCTGTTTATGTTATCTTGCTGCCTTGTTTCCTGCATGTTCATTGCTCTGTTTCCCTGTCACCCTTTAATCATCCTTTCTTTATGTGTAAATGTACAAAAAGAAGTACATACACCCCCAAAATTCCCTGCACCCCACTTTTTATTTTATGGTCACTTGCAATGTTCTCCCATTTCCTACTGTTGTGTAGTCTCTTTTCCTCAATTTCATGGAACCAGTAAGTGGCAGGTGCTTGGAATGAACTGTAAATTAGTTGTGGGCTGACAACTTTCCCCGTCATATGTCTCCTTGCACTTCCTACTGCCTTCAGGTATCACAAGGTCTATGCTAACCACCATGTGGGTGCTACCTTGGTCCACAATATATTGTTTGCTCTCGTCTGTTTTGGTTACATTGTAACTTTTTAAGTTTGCTGTACCTCCAGAAGTGAAGCACAGTCATGTGTTCAGGCACACAGTTTTGTCACTGTATGTTCATGTCTAATTTACACTGCAGTGTATCACCACTAAGCAAGCCTTGATCAGCAACACAATACATCTCTCTGAATCCCAACAATCAAGCCTCCTTTTTTTATGCCACCCAAGTGATACAGTCTGCTTATTCATAATTGCATGCTTCAAATCAGGTTCTGTTTTTAACTCATATATGGATTGCATTACCATTTCCATTTATGAACTCAGTGTTTCCTCACATCCTTCCTTTCTTGCATTGTTGCATTGATCTCTTCTCTTATATGTAGTGCTATACTCCTCTATAAATGAAATATGCTGTTACCTATCTGTTACATGCAGTTTTCGTTTGGCAAATATTTTTGTTTGTCATCTATATTGTCTACTCAGATATGTTTAGCACTCATATTTCCATTGAAAATACAATACAGAAATATTGTTCTACTTCATAACAATACTATCTAGATTTTTTTACCTAGATTGAGGGTATAGATGCTCATTTTTTGTTTGTTCATTTTTTTGCCCCTCTCAAATTTATAATCTATATATTTTTTTATTTTATTTAACATTTGTTTGCCAGGATAGTCCTACTGGACAACAAGTGTCCATTTTCAGCAGAGTTCTGGGGAGAAAAACCCCATAAGTTTATAGAGAGAAGAAAAATTTACAAAAGAGACATTACAGAGTATTAGCATACAGATTGTAGACTTTACAGCTGTTAGTATAAAATAAGAGGATATTCTCTCTTTTGGTTGAAAATACAAGTGTACAGAATATACGAGAGTAGATAATAACCTGGTAGAGCATTGCAAGATATTTCACAATTGAATAAGAGTATATAAATGCTTAAGCTTTCCATATATATACATTCAAGCAAATATACATGCAAGAGTATACATACATATATCTGCATACACGTACACACACACACACACACACACACACACACACACACACACACACACACACACACACATATACATACATACACACTCACTATATATATATATATATATATATATATATATATATATATATATATATATATATATATATATGTATATATATATATATATATATATATATATATATATATATATATATATATATATATATATATATATACATATATATATATATATATATATATACATATATATATACGGTTCCCTATCAGAAGCCTGAAACACTATAAGCCTGAAAGTCAAAATCCTGAAAACTATAGACTGAAAGTTCAAAATCCTGAAAGACCAAAATCCTGAAACTCAAAATCCTGAAAACACAAATAATGCTAATATGTCACTATAAAGACATTAATATCTACCAACTGACCCTGACCCTAACCCTAACCCTAAGGTCCATCACTATCGCACACTCACCTGACCCGCGCCCTAACCCTAACTCACTTAAACCGCCCTAACCCCAATATTTGTCACTATTGCATACATGCCTAACCTGCCCTAACCCTAACTCACTTAAACCGCCCTAACCTAACATAAAACCAACTGCACACTTACCTGAACCCAACGCATGACCCAACACCACAGGGCTAACAATAGCAAAGCCACAATGACGTCAGTATGTCCATTTTGTGTTTTCAGGATTTTGAGTTTCAGGATTTTGGTTTTTCAGGATTTTGGTCTTTCAGTCTATAGTTTTCAGGATTTTGATTTTCAGGCTTATAGTGTTTCAGGCTTCTGATAGGGAACCATATATATATATATATATATATATATATATATATATATATATATATATATATATGTGTGTGTGTGTGTGTATATATATATATATATATATATATATATATATATATATATATACATACATACACACACACACACACACACACACACACACACACACACACACACACATATATATATATATATATATATATATATATATACACACACACACACACACACACACACACACACACACACACACACACACACACACACACACACACACACACACACACATGTTTTAGAGGTGTATTTTGTTGTAGTTGTATGTATATTAGTTTTATCATTGTACTGCATTTATATTTAACTGGAATTTATGAGCAATTAGTATTGCTCATCATGTTATGACAATCTGCGGTGGTGCAGCGGTAGCACTGTTGCCTCAGAGCAAGAGGTCCTCCCATTTGATTCTCGGCTGGAGTGCGGGGAGTGCCTTCTGTGTGGAGTCTGCATGTCCTCCCCGTGGTTGGGTGGGCATTCGAAAGACATGTGTAAATGGGCGTGCCTTCATTGAAGGTTGGACTTCGAGCTGGCACCTCGGCGTTCGTGAAAACCTACTGCCAATCATTAGTGGACCAGAGTTCCGCTGTGGCGAACCCTATCTGGGAAAAGCCGAAAGACAAACAACAACAACATATCATGTTATGTAACAACTGACAAGCCCATTTGTTTATTCTCTGCTATTTAGACATAGAATTTTGTTTTCATGCTTTTTATACATATATTTTTTATGTATTTAAAATGTTTACAGAGTGCTGCTTTTAACTAATTTGGCATTTTGTAAGTCAAAGCAATAGGCTTTATTTGCAACATGATTGGTTAAATGAACATTTATAAGGGTGTGTGCTAGTTTGTTTTTTAAACAGTCTGAAGAAGCAAATGTTATTCGCGAAAGTGCTTACTTTTGGCAATATATTTCTTCTGCAATAATTTCCTGCCATGTGGAACCACTTCTGTTTTTATTTTTACTATTATTGATCTACTTTAGTTGGTTCCCTTGTCTACTCAAAGGCTTGCCTGTTTTTATATAGTTAGATGGTGTTGTTTCTGTTGTCCAGGACAGACGGGGTGTAGAAATAGTAAGTGGACGAGGCTTCAGGGGTCAATTACAGGTGCATAGATAGTTGGTGAAGAGGTATGTTTTAAGTAGGCTTTTGAACGAGGGTGTGGAGTTTTGTAATCTGAGGTCAGGGGGAAGGTTGTTCCATATTTTTGCTATGTCATGGGCAAATAGCGATTCCCCAGAGTTGTTTTTGTATGTGATGCTTTCGATTAAGGCTTTGTTGGAGGACCGAAGTTGTCAATTTGAATTGTAGAAGTTCAGCATGCCAGTCAGGTCAGGGGTTTTATATATTTTTATATATTCTTGTTCATTATTACAATTGGTGTCAATATACTGCATTGCATTGCTTACTTACATGTATTTCAATATCTATTCAGATGAAGTACAAAAAGTGCATACAAATATTTTCATTGCAGAAAGCTTCTTGTGTATTGCAAACTTTAATTCACCAATATTCTCAGTGCTGACAATTTCTTGTGTAGCATTATAACACAAAAAGTTATAAGAGTGAAAGGCATCTTTCCTGTCTCAAGTGTGCCACATAAAAAAGCTTCTTCATATTAAGCCAAGTTTGTGAATTTTCTTTCACTCCAAAAATCAATTATCAGCACATTTTTAAGATGGTATTGTCATTTAAGCAGTTTGTTTCCATTAGTACAGAATGAAACAGCTCTTTATTATCTAAGGGGCTGTCATAATGGTCAAGCACTTTACTGCACAAATGCAAGATTTAGGGTTTGATTCCAACATTTGGTTGTCTGACTAGTCTTATAATAGGTTGCAGACTGATAACGTAGTATTTACCTAAAAGTTGCTGAACAAGTAACTTGGAATACTTCTCTCATATGCTTATAATCAATGTCTTTGTATTCTTTACCATTTTAGATGTGAACTGATAGCATTTGGACTATGCAGCCCTACTCTGCTACATTGATTTCTTTCCCACTATTCCCATTTCATTGGTGTCTTGAATGCATATGGATTCAACAATTTGATTCATCCACCAGGCCAGGACTCAGCTCTGATGAATAATATAATGTGCTGTGACTTGTGAGTTATATTACTAAAATAGCCAGTAATGACATTCTCGATACTGACTTTAATCAAACATTTAAAAATTGAGACATTCACAGTCCCTGCCCCTCTAAAGCTGCACTAATTCTAGCACAACTGTTGTCTGACAGATTTATTAGCAGTCAAGGGGAAACTGAGAATCCTTGGGAGGTGATCTTCAGTGCAAAGCTGTCATGATGACCATATCACATAGTACTTTTAGTATATAAATATACCCCAGGATTCATGAAGCTTGCGCCAGATGCAGGCGTAGCGTAGGTGGTATAACGCCAAATATGGCCATAGAGCGATTCAGGTACAATCCAATTCCACGTGCACTACCAGTGTATGCCAGATCAGCGCAGCTCTCGGCTCAGGTTTGCTAATCACCCCATGAACAGTACTCCACCATGTAAATGAAGGTACATAGTGATTCATGAAGTGGTGCAGGCGTACCGTAAGCCCACAGAAATGTAAACCAAAAAAAAAATGGATTACATTTTTCCAACCAGAACATCGGAGCTATGAAAGTGGACCAGACTCATGTATTACAAAGTTAACATATGCCAATGGCTAAATATACAGCCAATGGCATAAGAAAAGATGCACAACACCTAAAAAACAACATTTAATGTCATGTCCACAGTAACGCAAAGTACAACTGCAGGGCATGTGTGTGCAAACAGGAACACAAGGAAAATATACACAAATGTTATAAAATCGTAATGTAATACAAATCATGATTTCACCATAATACTCAATGGTATGCATGGTACACTGCAACCAAGCTGCAAGGGTTGCTAAGGGTCTGTGACAGTGTTCTGCGCGGTAACTATGAATTAGTAGTCAATGCAATGCAAATGAGGCAAGTAATAGTGAATCACAAATGTCCCGCTGGACTAAGGATGTACCATATGGTGCAGCGCTACAACACCAAGGAGTGGTTTGGAGGTATACATGACATCAGCAGTGGGGTGTGCCACCGTAGCTGTAAGCACATTGGAGCAATGCAAATCTGGCCTGCCCGTTGCTAAACAAAGCCGCAGGATAGGGGTGGGGATGTAGGTATAGCATCGTTTAGCTGAGAGCACATACGGTGCCCGAAAGCGCATATGTACGCGGACGAAAACATACCAGAAACCCGGTAAGCAGACACACGCGCCATGCACCATAGCACAAACAGGAAGGTTAGGGGAAGAAAATAAGGAAATGCTGCAGTAGGGTAATTGGAGTACAACTGAGCAATTAACACCTATTAACTCTCAGTGGACAATCGACGGCAGCTAACAAGTCTGCTCGCAGCAACCTGCAGAACAGAATAGGGGAGTTGTCGGATTGCAAAGAAAAGAGAACTGTCATAGCAGAGCAAAGCAAACCTGCAGTAGATTGGCCATAGAACACATTTCGTAAGATAAGCCAGGTTTTGGAAAGTACAAATGAAAGCAGGCTGCTGGATGCATGCCAGAAAATGGGAGGGGAAACGTTAAGAAATGTTAAGGGAAGGGCAAGAGGTAATCCACAGCAGCCAAATGTAATTCAACACCAAAGGCACCACAATAGCAGTACCTGTGGTAAAACACATAAGATACCCTGTAGCTCCAATGGTACATACACAACCTATGACGTCATCACTGTTCACAGCACAATAGTATAAAGTGTGAAGGCACCTCACCAAACCTGTGTATTCCCAAACACTGCACCATCGGTGTAAAAAGACGGGGAACTTTTACAATGTACATGTTGGGAGCTGCCATAGCTGTGATTCATCACCATGTATTAGAGACTGAATGTGTTGTGGAGTATGATGCTGACAACCACCGCAGGCCCCGGAGGAGGAGAAGAGTGTTCAGACCAAGGGTAACCTACCAGGGGCTACATGATCTGGAGATAGTAGAGCATTACAGGGTGGACAGGGACATCTTACAGCAAATAGTTGAACTGTGCCGGCCACACCTGAGATCCAGAAACAACAGAGGGGAACCCATCCCAGTGGACACGAAGGTATGTGTAAGCTTGCGAATACTAGCCACAGGTACCTTTCAAAGGCCAACTGGAGATATAATGGGGATCTCACAGGCATCAGCATCCAGGGTACTACACCAGTTCCTGGATGCTATGTTACCACATGCCAATGAGCATATATACTTCCCCGAACTCAGGAAGAGTTGGCCAGCAATATGCGTCTCTTCCGCCAGGTGGCACACAACCCGGAGGTACTGGGTGTGATAGACTGCACGCACATACAAATTAAGTCACCACCCGGTGAGCATGGTAAGCGCTACATAAACTGCAAGGGATACCACTCCATCAACTGCCAGGTCGTTTGCAATGCCCAGGCCATTATTATGGATGTGTGTGCTGGCAGCCCTGGAACCTACCATGACTCCCACATCTGGCATGCCTCACAGCTGTATCAGATATTTGTCGGGGGGGACATTCCACATGGCCACCTTGTAGGGGATGCTGGCTATGCACTGGAGCCATGGATGATGACTCCCATCAGAAATGCACACACACCCATGCAAGAACGCCATAATGAGGCACACACACAAACCAGAATCATCATAGAGTGTGTGTTTGGGATGCTGAAATCACGGTTCCGTTGCTTGGACATATCTGGTGGAGCCTTGCAGTACTCTCCAGGCATGTGTGCCCACATCTTCATAGTATGTGCCATGCTAAATAATATGATCCTTCGGAAACAGCTGCAGCAGGGACATAATGGTGAAGGCCCTCACAGCCCACCACAATTGCCAAGGCCATGACAGGCACAGAGGTAGTCAGACCATGAACACCCTGTGCCAACCCCAGTAGGCAGATGGAGGCATGCCCAATATGCCAACACCTTGGCAAAGAGTGAACGTATAGCACATACACTGACAGCATAGGCCCCTATGGACTGTCACACCTCTCCACCTGCACACACAGTAAACCTGTAATTTAATTGTTTTAATGTATAGGTGGCCTACTGTGTGAATCCTACATAGGCAGTCCTCAACCATTGCACACACAACAGCTATTGGAACAAGGAATGTCAACACCTGAACAGTACACGCACCTAACAGCATATGTTGATACTGTATGTATAGGTTCCTAGGTACATCGGTAGGTACATGCCCAATTGTCAGAGGCCATTCATCAACCAAAGCAAACAGTGTCTGCTGTCGCCACCACATCGATTAACCAACTGTCCCTCAGTGGAGCAGAGCCAATTGCGGGATCCATGTGAGTAATCACTGTTCCCCACACACTCTGCATGGCTTACCTGGTGTGTTAATGAGGGGCTCCATATAATGTAATCAGGGATGTAGTGGCAAAGCATGGGGAGTACCCATGACAGGTATCTGTCACCCCAGCATGCTTCATCTATGGTTGTGTGAAGGTGTAGCACATTATAGTGTGTGGCTCACTGTGACATACATTCCCAATGCTGGAGCACATCCATTAAACAACACTTGGACATACCATTAATAGGTGTCATCCATATGTAAACTAACTGAGTTAAACATTTGATTGCAGTATGGAGTAACAGCCGTAGTACAGTCCACATACAAAACGCCATAACACATGTACAAATCCCAGATGCCCAAGTGGTAAATGCACTGACTCTCGTGCATGTTCCCAGTCCCATGTCCTGCAAGGGACGTTACGTAATCCCGAAGGCACGAACAATGGATGTTGGATGCAAGTCATCAGATCAGGTTTACCACATGTCAGCGGGATTATGCGTTGGCAAGTGCTGGTAAGTGTTGTCTAAACATTACTATACGGATATGCGCGAAACAGGGCTAAGCTTTTCTGAACATCACGCAGATCATGGTCAACAATGTCCAGAACAGATGAAACTAGCATTATTCACCTCTGTACTAATAGTACCTGCTCTGAAGGGTAAAATGACCACTGCCAGGAGTAGAACACGCAATCATGTACACAATCACCTAACACTAAGCTACCCGAGATGTACCAACGGCAGGTGTGTATTGTGACAGGTTAAAACACAAACGTGCGGAGTCCAGGAAACAGTATACACCACCATGTACACAACGAAAGGTGTGTTCTCCCTCTCCCTCTCTCTCTCTCTCTCTCTATATATATATATATATATATATATATATATATATATATATATATACATATATATATATATATACATATATATATGTATTTATATATATAGATAGAAAGGGTGATAGAGAGATATATGTTGATATATACGTATTCACCTATATCTTCAAATATATAGATAAGTCAACGACATGTACACAGCCATGGAGGTTCAAATAAATAGGATACTGCCAACTATCGAATGTGTCACATACTGACATGCATAATCACAAGGCTTAAAGACCGAAAGACCAAAGTACTAGAGCCGAGAGTAATATTATCACAATGTTAAGGGACATTTAGTTATCGCTGCCGGTGCTGCGGTCCAGGTAGATACTGTGTTCAACTGTGTTTGTGATTGCTGTAGTCTGTGTATGTGTGTGTTGAGGGTGCCGTGTGCATTTCCGTGGGACTGTAATGTATGTGTGTGTGTGTGTTTGCATCGTGTGTCTGTTAGTGCTAACTTGGAGGTTGATCATTACGGTAGGTGTGGTCATAGCTAGCAGATTCTGGTGGGTACCATCATGGCTCTGTTTGGGATAGCATGATCCATGCAGTCGTGTAAGTGCTAATGAAGTGCACTGGTGTATGTTTCAGCATTTGTAAGTGCATTGTCCATCTGCACGGGTGTCATGACATTTACTACTGCTGTCATAAGACGTCTGAAGTAGGCGTTGTAGAAATCTTGCACTGTGTATTCCGTGAAGGGTGTGGTGCCGGGATGTGGATAACAAGGGTGATTAGCATATGTTTGGAAACTACCAACGAGGGGATAACCCCAGGTGTGGGACACCAGTCACATGTTGGTAATGTCCATGTCTAAGATATTGTTGGCCTTGGTAGTGGTGTGTATGGGTTGATCCAGCCGATTGGAGGTTATGAATCCTAGAAAGCGTTGGCCTAATGTGTCAGTACATGAGTAGGTATCCCAGTTAAGTGTGGGGTAGTGTCAGTCTCACATCAGTAGTACCTGTCTGAACCCTACTGTCCAGTACACCAAGAAATGAGGGCCGGTAACAGTGGGGTATGTTGTTGAATCCGTAGCAAGTTACAATGTGTATAGCAGTTCTGGCCCCAGTTAGTTGCATGTGGATCACCTCTGATGCATTGTGCTAAGGAGCCAGCCTGGAGGTGTGTGCATCCTTGTGAAATATGGACACACCTCTACCATGGGTGTTCCGGTCCTGGTTACATGACTGAAAGGTGTGGTCTGCATGTAACCTGTCAGTGCAGGTGTGCTCTCCGGAGCCTAGAGGCAGGTCCCAGTCACTGCAGAGATATCGAAGTGGTCCACTATAAGGAGTGCCTCGCCTGAGTGCGTTAGAGATGAAGATGTCAAGCATTGAGTAACAGTACCCCAGGTTTTGCTTGCCTGTTCCTGTTCTGGTGGTGAATGTTATTGGAAACTGTCCAAGACAGGCAGTATAGGAGCAGCAAGAGCCTTACATGTTATCTGTACTCTCAGGGCTGACAGGGGCAGGTCATCTGTGCCAAAGCATCGTGTTTTGTTGACCATGTCATTCAAAGCAGATAGATACTGGATGCCTGTGGAATGACAGCAGAAGCATAGGCAACTGTTGAAGTGAAACATTCAGTCGTTGTACAGTGGTATCAGTCTGGATGAATGCAGAATGCTTCACAGGGCTTGGGCGATACCTTCTGGGCTACAAGACCGGAGAGCTATTGCATATCCCTGTACATGTAGTCCAGGAAGTTACATCTCAGGGCAGTCACACTAACATGGAGAATGACAGCCAAATTGTACCTAGTGAGGTGTGGCATGGGTTGATAGGTTATGTTGTGGATCTTGTTACCCGACTGCCAGATGTAAGCGACTATCGCCTTGTGTAGCCTGCTGAGTGGGACATCAGTGTGACCCCTACAGAGTCACCTATGACCAGTGTGTTGGGTATGTTATGACACCCTATTGGCTGTAGTTGATGGGCACACATGAGTCTGCGGGCTATAAGTAATTGGTGTTGTGCTTGGTGATGGGGGCTGCCTCTGTTGCCTACACAGAGAGTATGGAGAGGTTCTGCAAATGTTGTAGTCAAACTATGTGTGGCCTGTGGTGGTGGAGATCTACTGAGACTATGTGATGAGTGGAGTGTGTTGCAAATGTTAAACGTCCCCACATGAATGTCAGCTTCAGTCTGGGTTGGTGAGAGCATTACCCCCAGCATGGCTACATATGTGCATCTCCCACAGGCTGTAGTGTCGTATGTTGGAAGGTGAGCATTGACTGCGTACATGAGACAATTGCTCTATTGCCTCATGTTTGCCATATTCATCATATAGACAGGCAATAACACTGGTAAGTGACACTTGGACATGTCTGTATATTCAACCATGTCTCACAAGATATGTGAGTTACATGTGTACAACAACTGTTGTACTGTAAACAAGCTGGAAGTGTAAGGACAGACAGTGTACTTGTAAGAAATGAGTTGGAATGGGTGCTACAGTAATTAGTAGCTCATGAAGTGCTTACATGTTCTGAACAAGTGCTGAACATGAATATGCAATACAGATAGGGTGTTGGATAATATAAACCCACTGCAACCCACAAGCAGAGATGCCAGTCATAATTGGAGGCACTGCACTATTACCCTGCTGAGTATGGTCTGCAAGTCTATGAACCTTTATCAATGCAGATGTTAGCAGTACAGATGTAGATGAGAGTACGGATGATTTCACACTGCATAGCATACCTGTGACAGGTCATAGGACATCATCACCCATACTGTGTTCCAGCTACACTGAGTATACTAGATGTACCTTCGTATGTCACAGGAGTGGTCTACCAGTGGCCTGTTGACAGAAGCAACACTATGAAAGGTGTCTGAGTGACATGTGCATATCACACCAGTGGCAGCTACAGTAAAACAGGGTTAATGTTTTGTACTACCCTCTCATTGTAGCCCATACCACACAGACAAATGGGAGGCATCTGCATATGTAAGGATGTAAATGGCCATGAACTAGGAGCAATAGCTGTCTCAGTGTTGTGGACAACATACAGAATGGGCTTTGTGGGTGAGGTGTCCCCCCCCTCATTGTAGCCCATACCACACAGACAAATGGGAGGCATCTGCGTATGTAAGGATGTGAATGGCCATGAGCTAGGAGCAATAGCTGTCTCAGTGTTGTGGACAACATACAGAATGGACTTTGTGGGTGTGGTGCGTGACATATGTGCACAGTCTGACAGCTGATAATACCATTGTCACCGCTAAGTGAATAACCCTATACCCATTAACTACCACCTAGGCAGCGGTCAACATTATGGACACTATGTGTAAGGGATGGTGCTGTGCAGTTCACCTCCCTGAGCTGGTGACATCTCCAGGCCTATTAGGTAGTCATACGAGGCACCCATGTCATGACAGGGTGCCATCCATGAGCATGGAGATCATTGGACAGGCATACTCAGCACTCAGGTGACCAATATCGGATCACATATCACCTTAAAGGGGTTTTGGCCATGCATGGATGGGCGATACCAGCCTTCACAATCCTCACCCCCACTATGCAGCATGCTGGCTACCTTGCATAATGACATGTGCTACACTGTGATGTTGGAAATGCTACACGTACATATCCTGATCTGAAAGACATACTTCATGGACAGCTACCGTCCTACTACAAGGATCGCCACATGATGGACAGATCCCTGTGCCATACATGTTACATACTCCTGCCATACCATGCAACCCTGTCCATCAAAGCTGCACATGTCATCTCTGTCATACATGGTGCGATGACCACATGGTAGATGTATCATTAACTGTCTGGATCAGTAATGTGGCACTGATGCACCTGGCGGTGGCAAAATGTCTGTTGGATACAGCTAGAAAACCTTGCTCATACATGCTATAGTTGATAACCATCCCTGCGAATAACTTCCGGCTAGCCATTGTCCCATGTGTATCACATGTGCAACACAGGCGATACGTGGCAGGATGTTGAACTGCTGTACAGTGCCATGTAGATGTATATGGCAAAATACATGCATGTAAAGGTTTCCGTGCGCATGTGTGCATTGCCACTGCTCATGTCCGTTAAGGCAGTGTATGTGTTGATATGTGACATATACACAGCATCAAGGTCAACAGCATTACTGTGGACACATCCAGGCATGTGCTGATAGGTAAGAACACCAGTACAGGCAAACAGACATGCCCACATCAAGACAGCATTCACATTGAGTATGAGCAATGTAATGAGGTGACACACATATATGGTGATGATATCCAGTGCACAACGGGTGTTACATGTGTGTGACACAAACATGTCAGTTATGTCAGTATCATGACAATTTGCAATGATAACTGTTCATATGTACTAGATGTAATACAAATGTATGTGCAGCTGTATTTCTGTACATCTCTGCGATACTGTGACCTGTCTCCATCATTATGTCTTCCAGATAATGCCTTGTTCATGCCTGCCAGCATATAGCCGCCTGGAGGATGATGCCCTCATCCCGTACCTCCATGATAACTATGAGGTGTTGTTCAGCCATGTGTCACAGCATGCCCAGCAGCATGACGACCTGTGTCAGGAACTATGCAGGAGGGTTAATGATGTGGGTGGCGATAACCGCACATACCAGCAGGTGCGCAGACACTGCATGGACCTGATACGACATGCAAAAAAGCATGCCAATGCAATCACCAGGTAACAAGGTGGAACAGGTGGTGGGCCACCAACCCAGCCCCCACTCACACCCACCAAGGAGCTACTGGCCAGCCTGGGGACACCCTCAGAACAGCATCCACAAACACTAGCTGCCATCGTGGAGGTGGGTGTCTCCCAACCACTGAACCTGGAGTTGCCTGGTAAGTCACTACTGCACATATGACTATTATATCCCATTTAGTTGCATGTGTCACTGTACAATATGTAATGTAACATCATATGCAAGGTATGTTTACACACATGCCGCATACTATAGTATGCTACCCAGTGTGTGCACACATGTGCATACTATATGCTATTGTACAGGCGAATGTGTTAACATGTACAGTGCACCCTGTACCTGTCATACAGTCATGGATAATGTTCAAACTGCTGTGTCACCCCTATACAGGTACCTCTGGCATGCCGCACAGACATCAGTCCATTGCAGGTGAGACAGTTATTAGTATCAGGCATGTTAATGCATATATCTATTCACCATGTGGCCAGTTAACACATGTACGCATAATGTATGGTCCAGTCACGATATATAGGTCGCATCTGTCATCAAGCACACTAGCTACCCATGTGCAATATATACAAACTAAATGAAACACCGGCATGAAACCACAATATCTGTCATTGCTAAATGTGTGGACAGCTGTGCATACAACAGTGGAGGTGTTGTTCAATGTAGGCATATGTACTATACATTGGAACAACATATGTGTGGTATGCAAACAGTACCACACAGTGAGCTTGGATATGGGCAGCCCACAGGATTCACCATTGTGTAATATGCCCCTGCAATGGGTGCACACATTGTGATGTGCCATCTGACAAGTCCCAGACATGTAGTGTTCTGGCTGCAATATTGTCTCACTATCCCATAATACATACCCCACATACCAAACATACACCCCTTTGTCTGCATAACCCTGTGGACAGTGACGTATCTGACATCTATGGGTGTATGTCATATGGGACAACACAGACATGTGAGATAGACAGCTATCACAAACATTTGGCCAACACATGTTCACACATGGCCATGGAGGATGGCCAGAGACATGTAGCCTCACAGTAGATGTGATGTGTATACACCCTGTTGCACATTGTCCATACATGGTCCAACTATAGCCTTTGTTGAATGGTTGTATAGTCAATGTGGAACACTGGACATCCTAAAAGCCTGTGCACAGTTTGTGGAGGTGTCACTTAATTCGACCATATAAGATGTGTTGAACATCATGACTGTGTCATAGCATGACAGTAGTCACCTGTACAGCTTCCACAGACATAGACACCACATCAGGTCACAGATACAATACATTTCCCTTGCTGCTGTTGGACATCACTGTCAGCCGTGCACCTCATGTGTGTGGTACATAAATGTCATGTGGTGTATTGACAAGTTTGCCATGTGTGGACACAGTTTCCAGGCAGCTAAGACATTTTAGTAGTTGTGCAGGGGTGTCATCCGTAGGTCTTCCAGTGACCTGTCACATGACACAGCATGGTTTAGTGTGTATACATCCCAGCAATGTGAATCACAATCCACAGTAGTTATGTAATGTGTATACACGCAGTCATGCTATGCACTGTGTGTGTATTACACACCGTATAGCAATATAGGCACCTCATGATGCCATGCAATGGCACGGTGTCTATACTTCACACTGTATAGCAATGTTGATGCTTCATACTACCATTCAATGCTCATGCACATCTGCTAAAAGTGCTTTCTATCTGTAGGGTATACAGACAACACTGCAATGTGATACCCATTACACCACTGTACATGTGTCAGGACACCATTGTGTCAGACATGTATGCATGTCAATGCACACGTCAGCAGATTACATGTCATACTACATGTCAATGTCAAGGTCACATCAGCCATGTGTACTGTTAACCTGTGCTGGTCCACATGGTATATCACAGGGATGCATGCTTACTACCATGATTGTGTGAACTGCATGGCTTCTGATATGACATCTGCTTGCTGTTGTGTGCAACCCAGGGAGGTATGCTAACTACCACTATTAATGTCTGAGCTGCATGCCGTCTGCTGTATCACATGCATGCTGCATGTCCTCTGTCAAATCACATGCATGGTGTGTCTGTGTGTCTGTGTGTCTTTGTGTGTGTCTGTGTGTCTGTCTGTGCATCTGTGTGCCTGTGTGTCTGTGTGTGTGTCTGTGTGTGTGTCTGTGTGTCTGTTGTAATGTAGAGTCTTTCTTTGCATTCACAGGTGATGTAGGTGTGTTACCCTCCTGCGGTCCATCTGATGTTAGTGTCCCCACAGATACTAGCAGTGATGAACATATGCATGAGGTACAGGCAGGGTTGTCAAGGGCTGAATCTGTGCCAATGGTTGCCATCCCAGCTATGCCCCCCTCTTCCCCGCACACAGTTCTCATGCCAACACATACCCCATCACTAGTGGCAATAGAGGAAGGACAGTCAGTGTGTGTTAGCTTGGAACAGGAACATGTGGTGGCTACAGAAGGTGTGTCTCCACACCATGGTGTCAGTGTAATGACTGCAGATGTGCCACACAGGCATGTGGCCAGTGCTGCTCGTAGGAGGATCTCTGGCAGACATGCACCTGCAGGACAGAGCGTAGCAGCCGGTGTCACCAGATGCATGTTCCAGACTGTAATGGCGGCACAGGCACATGCTGAACGGCAGAGCACAGAAGGACAGAGGTTTCAGAGGGCTACTATCCATTCTTTAAACAACAACATCCAGGCATTGGCAAATGCTCAACAGCAGATCGCTGATGTTCTGGACAGGCGATTGGGTGACATGGTTGGAATCCTTGACCGTGGCATGGCAATCCACGAGTGTGAGCTGCCTGTGCTGGAACATCTGGTAGGAGTGAGGCGTAGGCCACGTGGACGTAGGCCAGCTACACCAACTGGTGCAGGTCAACGTGAACAAGCCACATCACATGCCCGCTCCCACAGTGCTGGTAGCAGTAGCAGTGCAGCTGGTGCTGCGCTGTCCACACCAGGACACAGCAGGCCATGTGGACGTGGCCCTGGACATTCCCAGAAAGGACACGGTTCCAGTGGACATGTGTCATAGGACAGTAGCCAATCTGTACCTCTGCCTGGTAGTGCCCGTGCAACCCCTGGCAGACACAGTGAGCTGTACATCCTGGTCTGTACAATCTGGAGCTGTCAATAATACCCCTGTGTAGGCTGGACACATGGCAGAACTGTGTGCACACATACACGCACACAGCAGAAACACCTGTAGGACACCACAACACCCACATGCATAATGACCACACATGTCCAATCAGATCACCAGCCCTAACCCACACAGATGATGTCATCAACTGGTGCAGCCGATGTCCCTGGCAAACATTATCACCCTGTGCATATGATGATGCCTGTGCTGCATCCCTGTCATCCACACCATCGGTGCAGGGACATGTTTATATTTATATGGTCTGATGCACAGGGTGAACAGAATAGTGAGAAGTGTATATTACATTTGTTGTGTACTGTTGACATGCACCAGACATACCATGTAGTACAGGTTTAGAATGCATTGTTATATGTTCACAGTATGTGTCTTGGTAACAACAGTAACAGCATGTTGGTAATTATGCCCTGCTTCCCTCCTTAAGGTCTAATCGCATGTGCCATTACGTTGCAGTGTTTGCAGCTAGAGTGCATTGTTGTATGTTCACAGTATGTGTCTTGGTAACAACAGTAACAATATGTTGGTAATGATGCCCTGCTTCCCTCCTTAAGGTCTACTTGCATGTGCCAATAAGTAGCAGTGTTTGCAGTTTCCCATGTGTAAATGTGTAAAGGCATGTATGGCAATACCAGCATGCTATACGTAGCCTCAACCTCACTGTTAGAAAGGCTACCATTCCACAAATGTCCACACATCTACTGACCCAGAAGCATGTCAGCTGTTTAATAGGCTACAGTGGTTAGAGACGTGACATCCATACCGGGTCACATCACAGGTATGGTGACATGGCGCGGGGGATTTACACAGCTGTCTGGCTGATGTCAACGTTAGAGGCCAGTTGATAGCATGAGGCCTCACTGTGTAACAGTAATACACTGTCACATTACAGGATGAGAACACGCACAGGTATACGCAGAAACACACAGTAACATGACTACACTCACAGGGTCAACAGCACTATAACGCAAACTCGATAGTGTTGAGGTGAGGACCCCTGCCTATGTGGTAATCACCTTCACAGTACTGTGCACCCACATGACGTGACACAGAGAATGAACATGTACAGGTAGCCAGTGAGGCTGAGACCGATAACAACAGGGTAGGAGACTGCATCACCATGAGGGGTTAGGGATCCTGTCTATTCTGTATGGTAGCATACACCCTCACTCCATGCACCAGACAGCCATACATACATACACACACACACACACACACACACACACACACACACACACACACACACACACACACACACACACACACACTGTGGAGTCCACAAATGTCATTCACATACAGATAGCTGACATGTGTGTGATACACACACCACCCCTGCCTACACCTTGCTTTCTATGCTGCAGTATGTACAGATCTCTACAACAGTGTACAGGGGTGTGTAACAATTGGGATGTATTCCCCAACATATGTGGCATATATGGTCACACAAGCAAACACACATGGCAGTACAGTGAATCATACACCCGCTATATGATGATACATCTGACAGACATGCAGCTGTATTGGCCGCATTATGTGTACCAACGCTACCTTTGGCAATTGTGCTGCTATATGCACACGGGAGGACGTAAGTGTTACAGGTGTCAAGTGATGTACAGTCAGTAACACCCTGACTGCTGTGTAGGTTGTATGTCTTCACCTTCAAGCAACAATAACATTGCGTAATGTTTGCACATGTAATGGTAGGACAGCTTGTGACACACCTGTGAGCTGTCTTCAGCAAACATCGATCTGCAAAGGTCACACATCCATCCATACCTGATGTGCATCCTACCGTACTGTCAGTATTTCACCATATACAGGTGTCAATGATGGGGCTGCATTGCAACTGCATGTTGACGTTAGACACAGGTGAACAACATACATCAGCTACTGCACATGCATGGTAGCTGCATGCACACCACTACATGTACACGTGTGTTGGTCCTACATTCCTGTTGTGTAGCCATGTTTGTATGCATTGCAATTGGTGGACATGTGTGATGATATACATGATACATGGACTGTTGTATGATATGTTGGTTGTCATGGGTAACTAGTACAGAGAGAATGTTACCTCAGTCAACATTGCTACCTTATGTACTGTTAGCATTCAACAGCCATGGACCTACCTTCCATGTGTATGTGTGTGATTGCTGTAGCCACTTGTCTGCACGGAGGATAGCAAAAGCTATGTTATGTACATATGCGTTGTGTGTGTATGGGCCATGTACATATCCACTGCGATTACATGTATGTCATATCCAAACATGAGTATTTTTGGTGTACAGTGACAGTCATCTGTTACAGCTGTGTAAGACCCAGGGCCCCTGTTATTTGTAGAGCTGACCTGGTTATGAACTGTGGTATCATTGCATTGCATACCACATGATGGAACCCTGTCAGTACATGTGTAGTCTGCACAGTTGCTGTAGACCTATGTACAGTCCACTGGTCATGAGTAACATGGTGCTGTAGTAATGTATGGATGTGTGTTGCTGGTACAAGGACATGGTGATGTCTGAGGGCTACATAGTAGAATGCGACATTTACCACTGTGATCTGCACCTAAGACATCTGTGATGGCTCTTGAGTGTATACTGGTCAGTACATGTGAGTGGCCTACATGTACATGGGGACAGTAACACCTGGGGCGGTCCATCACGGTCTTATGGCCCACATGTCTGTATCTGAGGTATACGGTGGTAGTGCTATTGTGCACAACTGTGCCATATGCCAGGTGTTCCTCACTGCAGAGATGTCCGTATTCCCCATTGTTGGATCTGGATTGTCAGCTCTGATCACGAACACTACACAGCTAGCACTGACGACCGGTGTCAGATGTATGTAGTGCAGCATTCATGCTAACAATGTTCACTATCGACACACTGTGCCTTTCCATGTTTAGAATCCATGGGCATACAAGACAGCCCTTCGCTACTACTAAGTGTGTGAGCATGCCCAGTACGCCGTTGTGTAGATGGACACACAGTACATTCCAAACTGTGCCCTTCCGTGTTTAGAATCTGTGTGCATACAAGACAGCCCTTCACTTCTTCTAAGTGTGTGAGCATGCCCAGTACGCCATTGTGTAGATGGACACACAGTACATTCCAAACAGACGTGTGCTACTAAGTGTGTGAGCATGCCCAGTGACACCTTGTGTCGGTTATGTGCCTCTGTGTATGGGCATGACCATTGAAATCCTGTATAGCGATAGTGGTTATGCAGGCAACAGATGTCCATACCCCACGTCAGGATGGATTTCTACATTGAACACACTGGGACTGTCTTGAAGGGTGTACTGTCTGTGGTGCATCTTGTATCCATGTAGTGTTGTAATAGTGCTCTGTAGATAGGCAGTTGACCCGCTCACACCACTGCCGTGTGTTTGTCTACATCTACCTTGGGACAGTAATATGCTTTTAGACTGCTCACTCACCATACATACCCTATTGGTGTCTTTGCCTTTGTGATGATGTCATCCACCTAGAAGTATGCCTCTGGGAGTGCTGTGTTCCAGTAATGTTGGTAGCGCGTTCTGTAACTGTGTAATGCTGTAGTGTGATAAGGTAGTTAGGTGTATGTTCGACTCCCAGCCCTGCCATGTGTATGTGTGTCTCCAGCTGCCTAGGGACAGAGTAATGCTTTTAGACGGCTCCCTCTCCATGCATTCCCTATCTGCATCTTTGCCTTTGCTGATGATGTCATCCACCTAGAAGTATGCCTCTGGGAGTGCTGTGTTCCAGTAATCTCGGTAGTGTGTTCTGCAACTGCATAATGCTGTAGTGTGATAAGGTAGTTAGGTGTATGTTCGACTCCCAGCCCTGCTAAGTGTGTGTGTTTCCAGCTGCCTGGGGACAGAGTAATACTTTTAGATGGCTCCCTCTCCATACATTCCTTAGCTGTATCTTTGCCTTTGCTGATGATGTCATCCACCTAGAAGTATGCCTCTAGGAGTGCTGTGTTCCAGTAATCTCAGTAGCATATTCTATAACTGCATAATGCTGTAGTGTGATAAGGTAGTTAGGTGTATGTTCGACTCCCAGCCCTGCCAAGTGTGTGTGTGTGTGTGTGTGTGTGTGTGTGTGTGTGTGTGTGTGTGTTTCCAGCTGCCTGGGGACAGAGTAATGCTTTTAGACGGCTCCCTCTCCATACATTCCCTATCAGCATCTTTGACTTTGCTGATGATGTCATCCACCTAGAAGTATGCCTCTGGGAGTGCTGTGTTCCAGTAATCTCAGTAGCTCATTCTGTAACTGTGTAATGCTGTAGTGTGATAAAGTAGTTAGGTGTATGTTCAACTCACAGCCCTGCCAAGTGTGTGTGTGTGTGTGTGTGTGTGTGTGTGTGTGTGTGTTTCCAGCTGCCTGGCGACAGAGTAATGCTTTTAGATGGCTCCCTCTCCATACATTCCCTATCAGCGTCTTTGCCTTTGCTGATGATGTCATCCACCTAGAAGTATGCCTCTGGGAGTACTGTGTTCCAGTAATCTCGGTAGCATGTTCTGTAACTGCATAATGCTGTATTGTGATAAGATAATTAGGTATATGTTCGACTCCCGGCCCTGCTAAGTGTGTATGTGTGTATGTGTTGCCAGCTGCCTGGGGACAGAGTAATGGTTTTAGACGGCTCCCTCTCCATACATTCCCTATCAGCGTTTTTGCCTTTGCTGATGATGTCATCCACCTAGAAGTATGCCTCTGGGAGTGTTGTGTTCCAGTAATCTCAGTAGTGTGTTCTGTAACTGCGTAATGCTGTAGTGTGATAAGGTAGTTAGGTGTATGTTCGACTCCCGGCCCTGCCAAGTGTGTGTGTGTGTTTCCAGCTCCCTGGGGACAGAGGAATGCTTTTAGAGGGCTCACTCTCCATACATTCCCTATCGGCGTATTTGTCTTTGCTGATGATGTCATCCACCTAGAAGTATGCCTCTAGGAGTGCAGTGATGCTGAAACTCGGTAGCGTGCTCTGTTACTGCGTAATGCTGTAGTGTGGTAAACTAGACAGGTAGGTGCTCGACTCCAAGGCATGGCAGTTGTGTGTGTTTGGCAGTTATACCCTATGTGTTGGTATCTGTGGGGGGCTAGTTGCAGGATGTGTTCAGTGTGTTTTGTTGCTGACCTATATAGTGTCCACAGCCCGCATATTCTGCCAAGACACTGGGTTGTCAACACATACATTCGCCAATAGGTCTGGTGAGTAAATGTTAGCAGCCCTACTCTTACCCTTAATATAGTCTGACCAGTGTGACACAACAAAACACACATGCCTTGATAGTAACAACACTACATGATGCAGGTGGCACATGTAGTTTCTTTTTCATGCCTGTCTAATGCTTTGCTATCATGTGGTCCACTGTTCTGATATAAATGCAATATCTACATATGTGTGTACATGTATATGTGTGTATGTACATGTGTGTATGTATATTTATGTATATATGTGTACAAATAATATATATGATATATGAAGATATAGAGAGATAGACATAGATATAAACATATATATCTGGGGACATCAGCACTATTCAATGTTTGTGGCAGATGATCTGTACGTGATAACCTCGGATGTATGTATATCTGCCATGGCGTAGTGGTAATGCACATCGTCTGTTGTGTGCAGGGTCCTGGGTTGTAGTCGTGTAGACACCGGTTATTTTGTTGCTGGGAAGACCATGGGACATCAAATATGGTGATAGTAAGGCACCTGTTACCAGTTGTGTATGGATCTGAGCGACACTAAGCAGTAGTTATTAATTTGGAGGTTCAGTATGGGTCATATAACTATTCATTAGAAGACTATACTATGCAGATGAGGTTGACAATAGTGTATCCCATTTATCCCCAGGGTGTGATGCAGATACCTGGAGTGTATGTGTGTAGTTAGCCGGGTGCAGGGCTCGAATATAGTTGACAGCATGGGAGGGGGGGGGCAGGCATACTGTACGTACATTGCAGAACTGTGCCTCGGGAGTGCTCCTGCCTTAGCACACCTAAGCTAGGGGTGTGTCTATGCCTGCCTGGTGACATTGGGAGGGACAACAGCAATGGTGGGGTAGTCAGGGTGTGCAGGCTGCACAAACAGGTGATGATCAGCACAATCAGCAGATGACATGGCCAGCCCGCACCTGAACAGTATGGTAATGTGAACAAGCAGCATACACACAGGTTTTTTCCACACTCTACACCACCAGTTTATACCTGCGGGGACATTTCACGACACAGTCCAACTAAATGAGAAGGGCTGCAGCAGGCAACATAGACCAACATGTGCAGGAGGCTGAGGGCAGTGAGGATGTGTATGCTGCCGAACATCCCTTACTGGTGTGACATAAGACTTTATAGACCCAGGGTGACTTACCAGGGGCTACATGAGCTGGGGATGGTGGAGCACTATGGGGTGGACAGAAACCTCCTACAGTGGCTTGTTGACCTGTGCCTGCCACACCTGATACATCAAACAGGATGAGGGAAACCCATCACAGTGGATACCATGGTATGTGTTGGCCTGGGTATACTAGCCACAAGTACCTCACGCAGCACAACTGGGGATATCATGGGGATCTCACAGGCATCTGCATCCAGAGTATTGCACCAGTTCACAGACGCCATGTCAACACATGCTAGTGAGCACGTACATGTCCTCAACACATCTGATTAGTAGACCAGCAATATGCATCTCTTCAACCACATGGATGACTACCCTGGGGTACTTGGTGCTATAGCCTGCACACACATACACATCAAAGCACCATCCGGTGAGTGGGGTAGGGCCTACAGTCACTGCAGGGGCATACCCTCCAACAGCTAGGCCATATGCGATGACCAGGGCATTAGATGGAATTTGTGTGCTGTCTGCCCTGGAAGCTATGATAATTTCGATATATGGCTTCTAACGCAGCTGTACCACACCTTTGCCAATATGGACATCCCCTACAGTGTCCTAGTGGCGGATGCTGGGTAACCACTGGTGTTGTGGCTGATGACACCCAGCAGCAATGCACACACACCTGAACACTCACACCATAATGAGGCGGATGCACAAGCAAGACATGTACTTGAGCATGTGTTTGGGATGCTAAGTTCACGGTTCTGGTATCTAGACACATCCGGTGGAGCTATGCAGTATTCACTAGCTACATGCACACAATTTGTTATGGTATTTGCTATGCTACACATTCTGATCCTGCAGTAACAGTTGCAGCAGGAACAGCATGGGGCAGGGCCACACAGCCCAACACCACTGCCAAGGCCTGTACAGGCACAGTGTGACTTGGCGAAGGAACTACCTGAGCAGGGCCCAGTCGGCGAAAGGCCGTGCACAGTATGACCTGCCCTTGGCAAAGAGGCAACACAAGGCATATGCACTGACACAGTAGGTACCCACAGATGTCCCCTCTCTGACCCGCACACAGTACAATGGATGCCAAACATGACACTACCTGTGCTTGGCCATGTATAGGAGGTGCACTGTGTGCAACCGACATAGGCAGCCCTCCAGCACCGTCCTCAGGTCCAGAACACCCCCAGGATACGTCTATTGACCTAAAAATTGGCAGTTGTATTAGAATGTGTATTTACCCATTGCTATGGTATGTATGTGAGCATACAAGAGACTTTGGTGGCCGACTGTTAGGGCAGCAGACAGTACACATTCATAGTGGCACCATGACATCTGTAGCACATACGGAGGTCACAATGGTAACCAGTAGTACACAGGGTGTCCCAACCCACTGCAGATTATGGGCAGAACATCATGTGTGGCTGTACAGCCCACACACATTCCATGCAGCTGGACAGGTGTGGACCAATACAGACAAATGATATACAGCGGCCTATGGATATGCCCAATGAATGACCACAACCCCCAAAGACCCACACAGACTACAGCAGGCCAGGCAGTTTGATGTAGATTGTGAAAGCTAGGACATCCAACACCACTGTGCTGGTATTTAACACTGGGATCTGACGTACACTGGTATCCCTCCAACCGGCAATTTCGGTAGGTCCAACACTGACATGGAGTACCTGGCATACCAGTACAGTAGTGGCAGATGTGTACAACTGTCAGCTGTGCCCCCATCCAACCTACACATGAGAGCGTCATGTGCGCCACCTACAGTGCTGTGTAGGACTGTGGATGTGGTTGGATGTCCCCCCACGCTATGCAGACATGTAGCAACTGTCAATGCCACATGACCATTAGCTACCCTGCAGACACAGCATGACACCTGTCTGTGGAGAACGGAGGGGTCAGCAACACAGTACTGACTATCTGGACATGTGACACATGCAATACAGTTGTCCATACTTGGCATGCTCACACACATGATGGTATGACGGTAATGTCGGTTGACAACATGCGTAACAGTCATACTGGGCATGCTCACACACTGAAATACAGGACAGTCAGGCATGCATACACCAGTGGTCCGGACATATCTGCCAGTGCATTGCTATACTGTTGGATGACTGTGCTGCATGGTGTGTGTGTGGTTTATTGTCTGTACATATGCCATGGTCTATTGTTAATTCACATGTGCTATGTGCGCAAGGTACTGCTACCCACACGTGAATAGGGCGGTTCTTTGTTTGCAGACAGACTGACGCCTTTGGATACGGACTGGGTAAGGCACATTCCAGCAGGTGGGAGCAGTTGTGCATGGGTTTGCACAGTGTTAAGCACTGCTGATCTCTGGTTACAGCACCTTTTACCCGTATAGACTCCACATTTCTTTGACAGTGCACTACTGGCAAACTGGTAGACAAACACACTTACAGCCGCTCGCTCAACAACATTTCCGCTTACATTTGTCACTCATGCTGGGTGTGTGCAATCCCTTGTGATGCATATAACATCGGACTACATGACTACAGTATTGGGTATGTCTAACCATTTGGCGAAGGCAGCCGTTTGACTGTACAGACTCTGCGGCCTGTCCAGTGACGTAATCATATTATATGCGTGTTCCTCATACGATCTGCTCCCATCTGCCTGATACATGGGAACCGATACTCTGCAATGTTGACATGTGACTATGATTTTGTTAACGCAGCTGTCCAGCGAGTCATGCTACCGGATACCTACTGTACATTTTCCACCTTTCAGATTGCACAACGGGAGATTGTAGGAATAACACCTTTCCCATCTTGCATGTGACAGTCCCTCATTAGGCATATGTCATGTGACGATACTCTAGCCATTGCAACTGTCCTGATTAGGGGACATTCTCATATTTTACGTGTCTGTAGTGGTTGCTTGTTACAGGTCTTGTATACCTGACACGTCGATATGTTATATGTAGTAGCATAAGCAACTTTACAGCTGCTAGACTACGCTTTGATTTGTGCTGATATGTATATTGCTGTACTATGCATGGCTGTAGGTATGTTCTGCCCTGGTACGTCTGACATTTCTACAGAGCAGGTCCCACTTTGGCCATTCAGAATGGTGGCGGCCCTATAGATCCTATATGTAGAGCTATCACATGTGTCAAGGCAATACATACCCACAGCCAGTTGTCAACTGACTACTTCATTGGTTTGCATACATTCAGGTTATTCTTGTAGCATTATAATTGCTAATACTGTTTCCTATTACATGTAGCTGTTTTTGATACAACAAATTAATTTCTGACACCACTACACACAATATATGGCCTCCTTTCCCGAACTAACAGGCCATGTGCCATAACATTCATTTAGCAGGACACAACTGCCCAGACAGGTGTGTCACTCAAAGGCATACGGGTGTGGAACCTCATCTATTATGCTATCATCTACCTAAGGTGGTCATCAAATTATGCACTTTCCATCACTAGCTGACCTCACATACCAATGGGGGAGAATGAACACTGTATCAGGAGCACTGCATGACACTCTGTGGGACATATTTAAAGGATTGGTTCTATTAACCAGACACATTGACAGTCACAGAGCATATGTATTCATTCATGTTTGTCGAGGTACATGCCGTTTATGACTCATACATCTGTCCTTACCTGTATTCCGCCACCTGTCTACCTAATATCACTTGTTCTGGATGTGTTTAGTTGGACTTTGTTACATTCTAATTCATTACTATGGACGTCCATGCTAATTGGGTACACAGCACTGATTTGGTCTCTATGTATTCCCCCGATGGTTTACAGACTATCTGGTAGATGTGCTCTTCAGGTTTGGGACGTATAGGCATCTGCTATGCCCACATAGGAATATTAATGACTTCCACTGGGCGGGCCTACTACATCTCTGCCAACCAGCACCTGCACACTTAAGCCCATTATTGCATACCCATGGTCCACCTACCTGGCACCCCTCTACAGCACTCATGACATATTCTTACTGTGAGCACAGCTGGGATATGAGCACACCCCTACACATTGCCCACTCTCCCCGTCTCAGGACACATGTCGTACGTTTTGTCAACCCATGTATTATCACACTTGCACAACCTACTGTTCCATGTACACCTACATCCTGCTGGCATCGATGTCAACAGATTGACACATACACTGAATTTTTGGGGTCTCGCAAGGGACACCATTATCCATGTTTAAAGTGTAGACCTTGCAGATCTCTCCCACTGCTACTTTCCTGTCGGTATTCTGGACAGCAGCAGTGTATTAATCTTTATTGGCTGTCTGTATGTCTGACCGGCCTAGCTGGGCGGTGTGGGATGTACAACATTTATTTATTGGACCTCCCAGTCTCATATGCCCAGGCTGCATATATGTTACCCCTAATTTCTGTAAAGTAACCTAGTTATGTACATGTGTATATCTACAATGACATATATATTTGTTTTGTGTGTATGTGTATATATCAGTACCTGTTGTTTGTGTATATATATATATATATATATATATATATATCTATATATATATATATATATATATATATATATATCTGTAGTATATCTTTGTGTGTGTGTGTGTGTGTATATATATATATATATATATATATATATATATATATATATATATAAGTAAAAATGTATATCTGTATATAAATATATATATATATATATATATATATATATATATATATATATATATACGTTTTTATCTATATATACATCTGTGTGTCTGTTAACCTATACATTTCCCAGACATAGACACTTACACATGCGTATTGGGTTTTATCTCTGCTTCAACAGCATACTATTGCCTTAGTCATTATGACACTGACACTTCACTCCGGTGAACTTGTGATCAGTATACTGCACGTTATACAGCGGACAGATGTCGCACGTTTTTCATGTCTGGGGTGCCGCTGATAAGTGTGATGTGATACAGTATCATTCGACCTATTACTCGTATGCACAGCCTGTTATTCCTGCTACTGTGTTTGTTTCTGTGGACATTCATATTATTAATGTTAATAGAATGAGTGATTGTGTTACTGAGATTGTACGTCAACATATTGATGTCTGCATGTAGTTGTGTCTTTCTGCTTTTCCCGGTTTGGAGTTGTCACAGCAGAACTCCGTTCTGCTCATGGGTGGTGTTTAGGTTTTACATGCCAGGCTGCCAGCCCTGAAGCACAACATCCGACAACGATACGCCCACTCACGCATGTCTCCATACAGACGATGCTCTATCTGGGAATCACACCTACATACTAGCTGACCTCCACAGGCCGCTCCATTGCAACTGGTGCAACATACCCTAGCACTCCTGTGTCCATAATCGCATATCCATAGTTTCTCCAGCACACCCGTGTTGAGTTTCCACACATAACAGCCATTATACACCGGATATCGCAGCCATGACACACCTTTACACATTGCCCTCTCCAGAGCGTTGGGGCCCTACACACATTTTGTACTGCCTCGTGTATTCACAGGCTCACTATCCATTTATGGCCACTGGTATAACCCTGCCTCTGGTGTGAATAGCGGTGCTCTACTCAAACTTGTGCAGCTTTATCTGACATACACTGGGAGCACTTTATAATACCTTACTTGCTCTAGATTCCCTTCACAACCCTTATGTTTGTTTTCATCTTTTGGCATTCATTATATATACATATATATATGTACACACACATATATATATATATATATATATATATATATATATTTATATATATATATATATATATATATATATATATATATATATATATATATATATATATATATATATATATATATATAGATAGATATATAATTGCATATTTCTGTTATATCTGTGGATATTTATCTATACACACATCGATATATATATATATATATATATATATATATATATATATATATATATATATATATATATAAAAGTTACAGCTGTACAAGACAACATACATTTGCTATGCTACAAGCTGCATACACCCGCGCAGGTGCACTTGCATCTACTTATTCTGAGCTACATATGTTTACTGCCACTTCTTTGGGATTACATGTGCCTTATTCCTTATGAAAGTACCACTTTGATTAATGGAATCCGGTTAACGGCCCCATGCGAGACACGCGGTCACCTTTACATGTATAAATGTTGGCTTTACAGCACAGAGGTATTCATTACACAGTTATTATGTGCTATAGTTGTACTTGAACTGGGAATGCCTTTACGTTAGGCAGATGCTCTAACCACTACACTATTGTTGTTCTGCCTCATTTATATGTATACCCATGGTTCATAGCTACTCTTACATATGCCTCATCGCTTCCCTTACACAGCAGGCATCCATTCTCCTGCTGGGAAAACCGCAATACTACACTTCCGACATTTCCTGTTTCCTACTGATCTGGACCCGTGCTGCATGTCTACTCACTCCAAGGATATTCAGAACTCCTACGCTTATAGTCCTCGCACATACACGTCTTTGATTGTCAGGGTGTTCATGTGCTGGTCTGGGTTTAGGCTTGTCTGACTGGTGACTATAACTGCCGTGGCGCTGTTCAAATATCAGACGTAGCACATGGACAGAGTTAGTCCAGATTTTAACATTCTACCTGTGTTTACAGACGCAAGTGTTTGGGCATCTCTGACCACATTATTAGGTCGGTGCTACATAATATAGGGTGGGGAGTGGTTCCACTACATAATACAGGGGGGGGGGGTTCCATGTGTTTCCCTTCACATTTAACTATTTCATTCATTTATAGATACAATGAATATTATTCTGGACATTAGTTATAAATTCACTACAGTTATGCAATAGTCCTGTCAACAGATGTGACAGTTGGTTGGTGTACATATGTGTACGGACCTCTGTGATACTCTGGGACTAGTTTCTACAGTGGCAGGGACAAGGCTATGACAAATCAGGGACAATCACAGACACTTCTACCATATTAGTACTATTAACTTGGAACGTGTTGACAGATTCGTATTACTACTAATTTCCTGCAGTTAAATGCTTCTATTACTCTTCATTGTTTTAAATAGTCATTCGCATTCAACACCTTTCCTCCAAAGGACACTGGCTTTGTGAGTGATTAAGAGGCTGGCCAGTTATTGTGTGAATGCTCTGACCATTGGTAGGGTTGACACATTGTCATATGTACAGGTTGGGATATATTCTGGGGACACCAGATTGTTTAGGCCAACACATACCCATGGTCAGTTCAGGTTTGGAACATTCATTAGTTTCCTAGCTGTGAGCCTGTACCTTTAGCACTTTAGTTGTTATTCTGTTTCTTGTATGAATTATGTATTTTCTATTCTGACGTGACTGCTTTAGGCAACTGTTACATGCAGTATGGTACATAGTTATTTCCTACAATCATAGGACATTTGGCATTGTATCATTGTTGGTCAGGACACACCTACCCACACAGTGACTGTCCCTCACACAGTGGATCAGGGGGTATCCTGTTTATGTCAGTGCCTTCATCACCCTATTTCCATGTGCCACTATGTGAATGTGTGCAATATATTCTCTCGATTATTCGTGTCGGGACACGTGCATCACGGGCAGGTGTTTGATCCTGGGTAGTAGGTTCTGCATGACCATCTAGGGCTGGACAGTCTCATGCACCACTACTGCACATTCCAACTTATGTCCTGATGTCTACAGGACTGGACATCGTGTCTTGATACCCATTCTAATGTTTACACAGGTTACTTATCCCATGAGGGATATCCAAAAATTTAACAAGACCGATACCGACCATTCTTCTGGCGTTACGAAAATGTGCTGGGGGTTTTACATGCAAGGGATACATAGTTTGCAATCCTGAAACGGCCTATGGTGACACTGCCTACTGCATATGAGTAGTTGTCACTATGTGTAGATGTGGCTGCGCCAAACTAGTACGCCAAGTATGGCTGGATTTGGTGGACGTTCAGGTATGGGGGCGGGTTGTGTGCTGTGGAGGGGATGCTAGGTATTCCATTATGCATCCAGGTGTGTTACATTTGATTTGGCCAGTTCCATCAGGACCAATCTGTGGGTATGTGCCGGCGATATTTCTGTACATTTGTATCACACATTTTAATATTCATATGTTTGTGGGATTGTGTTCTACAGTATGGCCTGTCTGGTTGCATTGCAGATGTGTATACATGTTCTTTGTGTTTCTTTCTGCTTCACCCGTTGCTCCCTCATACACTTCCAGTTCACCTATTCTGCATATGACACAGTCTTGCCTTTGAAGATTATACCATCCCCCCCCCACACACACATATTCCTGACACTCCATCCATCACTGCTTTGGTTGATGGCCCATGACACGGTCAAGGTAACACATTGCATACACTACATATGTCAGGTACCTGTATGGTTGTGTAGACTACCCTGGCATGTTTCACCTTCCACATGCTATACATCACGCACATAGGTACATGTCCATACTTAACTTTCATAACTTTCATGACATGGTTGGTACACCTGGGTAATACCCGTTCAACTGTGACACATCCTGACAAGTACGGCTTGGACCGCAGATGTGCAGATCTTGGCCGACTGCTCTGATCATTGGTAGGATGCCACCTTTTCCTATGTCCAGGATGGGATATATTCCGGACACATATCCAATTGTACTGGACAACACGTACGCACAGTCAACGCTATGGATAATACTTTTCCTTTAAGCCTACATGTTGCCTAATTGTTGTAGCAGTTTATCTGCTCCTTCTGTTTCGTTTGCATGCTTATTCTATTTCCTGTCACATATGGTATGTTAAATATGGACATACCTATTGTATGTGACTATTACATGCGTTGTGGGATATAATTCTGTCATACGGTCACTAGATATTTACATTTATTGTGGATTTGTTATGGACACATCTGCCCAGCTGTGTACTCTCCCTCACAATATGGGTCAGCTGGTGACCCTGACCATTGGGCTGGACGTATCTATTGGCGGCGTGCTAACATGATGCGTTTCACTTCCACTTGGTATAACTATCTACACTGCATTGGACTACGGGCACATGGTTTTCAATGTCATTTTTTCGCGGGATATGGACCCGTTATTCCCTACCGTGCATTTATGTTTGCTTCTTCATTTTGTGTTCGCAGGAACTGTCTTGCATGCTTTGCATATGTTTCAGTATCCACGGACACTGACAGATGTGATTACTATTGCTTGCAAATCGTTATATGCAAGCATTTTAGGTTGCACGTCGATAGCTGACATTTCCACGCCTCCATGCAGCACTTTGACACGCCCTATGCACTCGCGCTCCTTTCTATGTATGTGGCTGTGGTAGCAGTGCGCCTTCATTAATATGCATTTGGCGCTACTGCACCATCTTCACGCCACACGGTTGGCGCAAGCCTAACGCCGGCCTTGCGCCGAGCTTTATGAATCCAGGGGATAGGCTCTCTATCCTTCAGTGACTGGTAGATCTTGAGCAGTTCCCATACATCATGAACATACATGCCTCTTTGCCTCTTAACTGTTCCTGATCTTGCAGAACACCACCGGTTTTGCCTAATATTTTTGCCCTAGCCCTTTTATGTATGTGTGTGTGTATATATATATATATATATATATATATATATATATATATATGTATATATATATATATATATATATATATATATATATATACATACACACATACATATGTATAACATATCATGTATATGGATCCCCTTCAGAAACTCGAAGTTTCAAAACTTCGAACTTCAAAAGGCCAAAATCATAAGAACAAAGTTTTGAAACTTCAAACATTTTCAAAGGAGATTGCCGTACAGTGAAGAATGGGATATTTACCATTTTCCTCACTGTTGTGCAATCTCAGAGTTGGTATATTTGATTAGCAGGGGGTGTGGGGGTTGCAGGGGGGCTGCCACCCCCCCCACAAAAATGTAAAAAAATGTGTTTTGTTTTTATTTTTTTTTTTAATCAGGTTTTCAAAGTTTCAAAACTTTGATTTTATGGTATCGGCCATTTGAAGTTCAAGGTTTTGAAATTTTAAGCTTCTGAAGTAAATTAGATCCATATGTATGTATATATATATATATATATATATATATATATATATATATAGATATATAGATATATATATATATATATATATATACATATAATGAAAATATATAAATATATATTAAATATATATATAAATTATAAATTATAAATTTAAATTATAAATTTTTATATGTAAATATATGTATATATATATATATATATATGTAATATATGCAATGAGCATGTTAAGAAAAAATCTAGTAAGCATTGTAACTAAGCTAGGTTTTCTGGTAGTTAGAGATTCTTGTTTATTTTGTTCAGAACACACAAAGCTTCCCATTCTCAATTAGCTGAATAAATCCATTTGCCACTTTTCAGTCGTGGGTAAATTGAGGTAAATAAACTTTTTCCTTTATCATTCCCTTGTCTGCCATATTTCTTCCCTGATGTCATCAAGACCCCTCCCTCTTCTATATACCTTGCCATACTTTACCAGCCGATAGCCAACATAACCCACATTAACATTAGTAATTTATTTACTTAAGCTTAAAGATAGCTTTTCTACTCAGTCTTTCTCAATCTATCCTACTGACTTCCACATTTTCATTCATATTTTTGCACTTAATAACAATGGCTCTCCCATCTTGCAACTGATCCATTCCCCATTTACCCACTAAATCCAATTCAGAACTACGGGGGATTCAGAACCTATCTAATCTTGCAAAATGTATATGGAGACTACATTACCCATATGTAGGTGCCCTTTTGTGTTATGTCATGTTTTGTACATACTTCAGCCCAAAAAATGAAAATTGCTGTCTTTAAAGGACTTCTGCATGATTTAGCAGGCACCATCTAAACAGCAAAAGAGGCATACAGCCACAGGAGCTAGTGAGCAAGCAACCATTTAATTTACTGATATGGCAACAAGTTCCAAGCATGACTCAGTCGTAAGAAGTTTTGCACACAAGGAATTATGAGCACTGAATGTATTCTGCACTTTATATTACATCCTTCCCTTTAAGATTTAGTGTTTGCAGTATACAGAAATATATATATACACATTATACATTATGCATTACACTACAAACTAGAGATATCAATGACTTCCTTTATTAATTGATTATACATTTACAGAAATGTGCATAACACCATTACAGCTCAATCCTTGATACTCATAGCATGTAGCTTTGTCATTCCAACAAGCTGTTGTTTTAATCCCTCTGCCAGACTTTGACAGCTAACAGACACTACAAAACAATATAGCAGCCATATTATTAACCATGGCTAGTTCTAAAGACACAGTTTGTAGCTGTCACAGGTAAGACAATTATCAACAGTTGATTGGCATCTAGTGTATTAAGCAGGGCACAGCCTCTGATAGGACTTGTGTGAACTACAATGTGGAACAGTCTCAGTTTGCAGATACTGTGATTTTCCTTGCTCACATTGTCTCTGAATGATGCTTTCTCAATAAATTCAGTATTGTGTGTTGAGAACAGTCTAGTTTTATGCAAGCATTTTCTGCTGCTGCTGCGAAGTAAATAACCATTCTTACTCCAAACAATGTATGGCCTTGGTGCATTGGATATTATGAAAACTGCTTCTTGTTGCTGAGAATTTTATAATTTAGATTCTGAATGTGAATGAACTAAGTCTCCCAGTCTCAACATTGCTAATAAATTGGCTGAATAGACATAGCAGAGCTTTTTTATGCCAAACTGGTAAAACACTGTGAGAATCTCTTCTCACCAAAGCAAAACTTACCATGCTGGCACCTTTGTCCTCCATCCTCCCGTCAATAGTAGAGAAGTCAAGTTGCCTGAAGAAGTGCATTTCTATATTCAGGAAGTGCAAGATAACAGGCCTGTATTGAGCTGACAACAGAATTTTTTATGACTTTTTTTATATATAAAGTTTGGATCACTTTCTCAACTTGACCATTAGATAAGGATCTCTTGGTGAGGAAGTAATGTGCTCATGCTCTTACTCTTATGAAAAAAAAATTTAAATCTTGTCTCACATAATGAAGCCAATTATCATGACAAGCGTACTAGAGATATCATATTGTGAAAAAAAATATTTTAATAATGATATGATATCCTGCAATGAAATGTTTAATGTTAATAACTTCAGGATATTTGGAATAATAATCAATATAAATACTCCCCTGGATTCTGTAAGCCCTGCATGGCATGCAGGACTAGTGCAGGAGCTCCTGCAGGCAATATGTATGTGGTGTGATCCAGGAATAACCTATAGGGGCGTGCATGAGTGCTCCTGCACTAGTCCTGTATGGACTCAGCCCCTGTATGCAGATTACCCTGTTTGCAGGAGAAATCCATGCAAATTAGGTGAATTTGCAATCCAGGAAGCTGGAAACTGGCTGTGCAGGACTAAACTAAGTGTAATCTGCAGAAATGTACTCTGCCAGTAATGGAGTGCATTTCTGCAAATTACAAAACGGAGCCATGACAGCTCCAAATAAAGGGTGGATATCATGTAGAAAGCATGCCAATGGCCAACTATAAGGCCATTGGCATGGAAAACAGTTGCAAAAATAAAAAAAATCAACTTTCATTTTTTTTAGCCGATCTCGGCTGTTTAAGCATAGGGCAGTGGCGCACAAACAGGATAGGGGGAAAATAAGAAACAGAATATAAAATAAGCATTCTAACCAAAATCACTATTTTGCCATTATACTCAATGGCAGGCAGAAGACAACATGGCCAGTGAATAGTGATTGCTTAGAGGGGACGCTCAGTGTGGGACATGTAACAATGCATTAGCAGGCAATCCTATGCAAATGAGGGGAATGCTACCGAATCCTAGATTTCCCCTGCATGCTAGTCAGCACCCAACAGTGTAAGAGCAGGAATAACTTGGTGCAAGCCTAGGAGTTAGCAAACATCATTGGGGGGGATGTCAGGCATACTGTAAGTGGACTGGAACCTTCTGGCTCGGGCTTGGTTTAGCATAGCAGAGCTAAGCAAGGGGGTGTGTCTGAGGCTACCTAGCACTCTTTATATTGCCCAAGCAGGTGTGTGTGCCATGCACCGGGTTTTAAAGGAAAAAAAAAGTAAACCAGGAAATAGCAGCTCTGTGCACATTTCAGCACTTTGTGCGGCGTGTCCCCGGGCTCAAACAGGAAGGCAATAGGAAGGGAAACAGCAGTGGAAAGGTAATCTAGGAGAACTAGTATAGCTGGCAGGTGAAATGTATCAGAATCAGCCAATTATACTGGCAGCAGCCCAGCCCAGAACACTACTATAAACTATGCAAACACCTTTCCCACTGGTTTTTCCCATACTCTACACCACTGGTGTATACAAGCAGGGAACGTTTAACAAACAAAACAACAAAATTATAGGGGCTGCAGCAGCTATCGTACAACAACATGTGGAAGAGGCTGAGGGTGGTGAGGATGAGAATGCTGTCAACCAACCCACAGTGAGGAGATTGATAAGAGTGTACAGACCCAGGGTAACCTACCAGGGGCTACATGAGCTGGAGATCACTATAGAGCACTATAGGGTGGACAGGGACCTCCTACAGCAAACTGTTGAGCTGTGTCGGCCATGCCTGACACAGAGAACTAACAGAGGGGAACCCATCCCAGTGGATATGAATGTATGTGTGGCCTAGGAATACTAGCCACAGGTACCTTCCAAAGCCCAACTGGGGATATCATGGGGATCTCACATGGATCAGCATCCAGAGTATTCCTCCATTTCCTGGATGCCATGTCAGCACATGCCGGTGAGCATATATATTTCTTCAACACCCATGAGGTGTTAGCCATCAATATGCATCTCTTCCACCAAATAGCAGAATATCTTGAGGTGGTGGGTGCTATAGACTGCATGCACATATACATCAAAGCACCACCCGGTGAGTGGGGTAGGTTCTACATCAACCTCAAGGGCTTCCCCTCCATCAACTGCCAGGTCATGTGCAATGCCCAGGGCATTATAAGGAATGTGTGTGCTGGCTGCCTTGGAAGCTTTCACGATTCCCACATCTGGCATCTGACACACTTGTACCAGAGATTTGCCAATGGGGACATCCCTTATGGCCACCTAGTGGGGGATGCTGTTTATGCACTGGAGCCGTGGCTGATGACACCCATCAGAAATGCACACACACCCAAACAAGAATGGCATAATGAGGCACACGCACAGACTAGAATCATAATAGCTCATGTGTTTGGGATGCTCAAGTCACGGTTCCAGTGCTTGGACACATCCGGTGGAGCCTTGCAGTACTCACCAGCTACATGTACCCAAATTGTCATCGTATATACCATGCTACACAATATGATCCTGTGGAAACAGATGCAGCAGGAACAGCACGGGGCAGGGCCACACAGCCCCCCACCAATGCCAAGGCCTGCACAGGCACAGAGTGACTCAGAGGAGGATCAACCTGATCCTGCCCCAGTAGGCAGATGGAGGCATGCCCAGTATGCCACGGCCTTGGCATACAGGCAATGCATAGCACATACACTGACACAGTAGGGACCCAGGGAATGACACCTCTCTCTGACTCGCACATGCAGTAAAAGGGATGCCAAACATGACACTACCTGTGCTCAACCATGTATAGAGAGTGTACTATGCACATCTGACATAGGCAGCCTTCAGCACCATCGTCAATACCGGCACATCCACAAGGTAAGTCACTCCCCTTACCAATTGCTGATTGGAGTAGTATGTGTAGTCACTTGTACCTATGGTAAGGATGTGAGCATGCAAGGGAATCAGGTAGCTGAATAGGATGCCAGCAGATAGCAGACACCTATAGTGGCACCATGAGATCTGTAACAAATATGGGTTTCACCATAGTAGCCAGTACTACACAGGGTGACAAAACCCACTACAGGAAATATGCTAGGCCACATGTGTGTCCATATGACTCACACATGCCAGTCAGGGAGGTTCACATACACAGCAACAGACTCAGGCAGCAGGACAGGTGTAGTCAAACACAAACAAAGGCTGTGTTATGGCCTCTGAATGATGCCTATGGGTAACCACCCCCCAGGCCTACACAGACAGACTACATCAGGTCAGGCAGTGGAATGTTAGTTCTGAAGGGTAGGACGTCAGAAACTAATATGTAGGTCAATCAAACCTAAGACCTGTAGTACACTGATATGCCTCTAATCAGCATGATAGGTTAGAATACATAATGAAATGGAGTACCCGGCGTACCAGTACAGTAATAGCAATGAGTACAAGTGCCAGGTGTGCCCCCATCATATGTTGAAATGTAGAAAACAATCAGGTGTGCCCCCCAATCCTGTATAGAAATGTAGAAACAGTCAGGTGTACCCCCCATTTCTGTGTAGAAATGTAGAAACAGTCAGGTGTGCCCCTCATCCTATGCAGAAATGTAGTAACAGTCAGGTGTGTCCCCCAATCCTGTGTAGAAATGTAGAAACAGTCAGGTGTGCCCCCCCAATCCTGTGTAGAGATGTAGAAGGTGTGCCCCCCCAATTCTGTGTAGAAATGTAGAAACAGTCAGGTGTGCCCCCCACAACCCCATGTAGGCATGCAGTAACATGTATGTGTAGGTATAATACCAGTGGAGCACAGATGCACAGAGGTGGCCAAGGTAGCAGGATACATTGTAGCATTTGCACAATATGCAGGTATGTGTGTTAGGTTGGTGTGTGTTTCATATTGCCTGAGAGTTGTCAGTATGTATGCATGTTAAGGTATGATCTGGTGCCCATTGCAAACTACTGTTGATGACAGGGCCAATTCCTCACAACTGCAGTGCCAATGACAATCCCCACCAGTATAACACATGCTAGCAGTAAGCCATTGTAAATGTATGGTGGTAATATGTGTCACCATCTGAAAGACTGACATGGCATAGCTGTTGGGCTAGATATACAAGCAGTACACAGGGGAAAGTACCCCAGACATACAGTATATATTGTGTAACTGTGAAATGGACACACCCTTGGAATTGTACAAATAGGTATGCATCACATTATCTCGTCCTGTAGTAGGGGATACCAGTGTTGTCTGCCCAAACTCTTGCAGATCACAAATGAGGTAGGATTGATGTATTGGGAAACAGCTAATATACCTGCACATGCCAGCATAACTGGAATGCCCCATACATATCTGTGTGTCAGATGCAAGTAGTGTCCATAGCACACATGCACCCAGCTCACCCAAACACCACCCACACGCACATTTCTGATCGTATCCCTGCTGTGGGGAATGGGTACAATATGACTCCACCTGTACATGGCAATAGCGAAAGAATGCAGCATGCAGTGCAGGTGTCCCATGCAGGTGTGTCTCTAGCTGTAGGTAACACCCTGCCAGCATCCACACCACCTGATCAAGACTGTTAGAAGGTATTGGCATGAACACCTAGCACACCTACCCTGTCACCCCAGTGGAATATACTGTATGGCAGTCTGAGACTGTACGACTGACAGAATGCAACGGCCTGCCAGATCTGGCCCACATAAACACCAGATGGCCCACAGGCCTCTGCCAAAGCCTATGTCTCACATGTACTGCCAATGCATGTTATGTCATGGACACCAAAATAACAACATAACACACTCCACATAAGCCATATGCAAGGCCATGTTGACAAACCACAGTAACATGTCCACCATATCCCACTGAATGAACTGTGGACCAACACCAAAACACAGCTGTGATGGGCTGATAATCTTAGGGAAAGTATCAGAGAATGTATGCATAATGTATGGAAGAGGATAGAATAAAGGGGGGAGTGTGGGAGCATGGGCAGCATGGAATTTGCAAGGTCCAGCACAAAGCTGTGTGTACACACTATCCCTGGCTGCAAACACATACATGGGTGGCTACATACCTGGTCGTGCACAACAATAGGGGTAATGTCCTGACTCATAGCCCCTGCCTCTGGGTAACCTGTGCGAATCTGTACAGCTGTGAGGTATTGCCACACAAGATTAGGCCATACTGTTATGTCGATGGATGTATAAGTATGTGATCCTCTGCCAGCACTGCACCAAGGTGCTGAACCAGATACACAGATCCAGCAGAAAGTGTCTGCAGCTCCCCCGCCAGAATGGCATAACTTACCATCAATATGTAGGTGTCTGCCCACAATACTGAACACAGCTGCAGTCACCCTTGTCCCCCAAGACATCACTGTGAGCAAGAATGTCCACCTGACAGTATATGCAGACAGAAAACATCACAGTGTATAACAGTACACATGTCTGAATATCTGTGTTAACACCAGTACCATGTAGCTGAAGCAACACAGACACTATCACTTACAGTACACACTATCCCCTGCACAGTTTGTCCCCTTATTGCCAAATGATCGATGGATACACTGCAGAAACAGTTTTCTACCTGTAGGTGTACAACACAAAGGTCTGCACTGGAGTACAAACTACCTGGAATCGATCCACATATTCAATACAGAAGGGCATACTTGGCATGCTCACACACAGAGGAATGAAGGCAATGTCAGATGACAACATACTGAAAGGTCATACTGGGCATGCTCCCACACTTAAACAAATGCAGCCCATGTCTACAAACAACAGTGGACCATACATATCTGGCAGTTGCAGATATTAGTGCATACACTCCTCAGTATGCACCAGTCATGCTTTGCACACGCATTGGATAGGAATACAGACATATATCCAAGGACAACACACTATAATAAGCCAAGGGAAGATGTACATAGATGTGTGGAAGTGAGTGACTGTGACAAGGAGCCATCCATTATGAGGTATGTCCCACTCAGCACACAGCCAAATGGCTACAACCACATGAGGTGTAAATGTCACTCACTGTAGATATTAGCCAGCGGTATCCATCAGCATTACAGACGATGTGGTGCAAGTGCTAGCTGTGCAACATGACTGTACAAGGAAGTAGTCATCTAGAAGCTGTATACACGTACTTGCAGAATATAACCCTGTGTGTGCCTGCATGTGGTGTGTCATCCTCTAGATGAATGGGTTATGGCCCATGCACACACACTGCCTTCCCTATAGCCCTACTAAGACAAACCTGCTGAGGTCATCCACTTTTAAATACAACTTTGGGAAAGTTGTAGCCCAGTAATCTCCACGGCACATCCTATAACTGTGTACTGCCGTAGTGTGATAAACTAGTTAGGTAGGAGTTCTAATCCCAGACATGGCAACTGTGTATCTGTGTGTGCGTTTGAGTGGGTGTCTCTGTCTGTGTAGAGAGCAATGCCTTTTTAGGCTAGTCACACTCAGTACAAATCAAATGCCCTACTTTGGCAAGGTTGCTGATGTCATTCACTGGGAAATACACCTTTGGGAAAGGTGTAGCTCAGTAATCTCTGTGGCGTGTCCAATAACTGTGTACTGCTGTGTGTGTGTGTGTGTGTGTGTGTGTGTGTGTGTGTGTGTGTGTGTGTGTGTGTGTGTGTGTATGTGCCTCTGTCTGTGTAGAGAGCAATTCTTTTTAGGCTAGTCACACTCACTACAATTAAAATATCCTACTTTGGCAAAGTTGCTGATGTCATTTACTGTGAAATACACCTCTGGGAAAAGTGTAGCTCAGTAATCTCCTTGGCGCATCCTATAACTGCTGTAGTATGATAAGCTAATTAAGTAGGAGATCTAATCCCAGACATAGCAACTGTTTTTGTCTCTGTGTAGACAGCAATGCTTTTTAGGCTAGTCAAACTCACTACAATGCTAATGCCCTACTTTGGCAAGGCTGCTTCTGTCATTCACCGTGAAATACACCTTTGGAGAAAAATGTAGATGAGTAATCTCTGTGGTGCATCCTATAACTGCTTACTGCTGTAGTGTGGTAAACTAATTAGGTAAGAGTTCTAATCCCAGACATGGCAACTGTGTGTGTCTGACTCTGTGTAGAGAGCAATGCTTTTTAGGCTAGTCACACTCACTTTCACAAGGCTGCTGCTGTCATTCACTGTGAAATACACCTTTGGGAAAGCTGTAGCCCAGTAATCTCTGTCATGTGTCCTATAACTGCATACTGATGTAGTGTGATGAACTAGTTAGGTAGGATTTCTAATCCCAGACATGGCAACTCTGTGTGTGTGTGTTTGTGTGTGTGTGTGTGTGTGTGTGTGTGTGTGTGTGTGTGCGTGTGTGTGTGTGTGGAGCACTGCTTTTTAGGCTACTCACTCTCACTACAAATCAAATGTCCTACTTTGGCAAGTCTGCTGATGTCATTCACTGTAAAATACACCTTTGGGGAAGATGTAGCCCAGTAATCTCCCTGGCTTGTCCTATAACTGTGTACTGCTGTAGTGTGATAATCTAGTTAGGCAGGAGTTCTAATCCCAGACATGGCAGGTGTGTGTATCTCTGTGTGTCTGTGTTTGTCATTCATTATCCTGTGTGGATGTGGATGTGGCTGTGAGTGTGTAACAACTGGACTCATTGTGGAGTGGGTTTTGCAAATTTCTTATATGGTGGCCCTAGTATATGTCACAATGTCCACCTTACAGGGATAACAGATGTGAAATAGCTGAGAGGCTGGGGTGCAAATCCATACCCCTACATGTGACATCAAGGCCTGGCGAACAAAGTTAGCAACCCTTGTATTACCCAGAGAACACTCTCAACCCATATCTCATACACACACACACACTTGCCTAGACAACAACCATTATGTTGGTTGTAGCCTGCATATTGCCCACTGATATTAACCATGTTGTGATTGCAGTGAGCTACAGAGGGCATGACACCCTGTCCATCAGTCCAATAGGCATGTACATTCACACAGTGCACCTTCCTTATGTTCCCCACTGGACACCTAAAACACCTGTGGTGCCACCAAATGTGACCCACAAATGACATATCATGCTTTAAAGACATGCCCTGTATGGACAGATGCCACTGACACCAGCGGTAACAGTTCCCACCACATGAGGCCAGGACTGGCACATCTGATAATAACAATCTGTGTACACAACATGATCCAGGCACCCCACTGTACATGCATGTGGGATGTGTGCACATCCCAGACACTGTCCATGTCATGGACTAAGGAACACATACATGGCAAGCAATGCACAGCAATGGCCACACACAATAGTTACCCAGATGACAGGATGGTGAGTACAATACCCGCCTGGGTGGGCCAATCCAGACATTACACACCTGAGCCACACTGCAGACCATTGTCATGTGGCCTGATGCCAAGGTATATCCATCATCCAGCCTTTTATAGCTGTCTGGCACAGTCGACCACTACACACCCTGGAGCAATGCACCCATGCATGTCAGTACTGGCATCCCGTGTCTGTGTGTGTGGTGTATGATACCTATGACCAGATTCACACTCACTCCAATCCCCATTGGCATACTGAAGCATGCTGTCTGATGTCAGACACCTCCACATACCCTTTGCCCATATAACGTCCGGATAACCCCTGTGGTGCATGTGATACCTGCATAGTACTGTATTGTGGCAATCTAACAAGTGATTAGTTAGATTCCTGACCCTGCCAAGTGTATCAATGTGTGTGGGCCCCTGAGAGAGTGTGGGTGTGGCTGTGTTGATGCTAACATGTGTTCCTGTGGACAGGCACTTGTACTACACCTACCATATAGCTACCATATCACTGTTGCAGATGTCACTCACCATCACATATACGTTTGGAGGGCTCCTAAACATGTAACCTATGTGGTGCATCCAATAACTGCATAGACATGTGATAGCAATACACAGTCAGTCAGGTGTTTGATACCCTGTACTGGAAGGTGTGTGACACAAACATGCTTAAGTTTTACTCTCCCACCCCTACCTCACTTATCCTTGCTTCTGTCTGCCTCTCTCACTTCAGTGCTGGTGGATCTGGAGACTTACACCTGCTTTGCTTAGACAGCAACATGTGTATTGTAAGTGATGCTCATGATCAGCTGATGGCCTCTGCATGAGCTGCAGCCCTCCTCTAGCTGATTGCATGTGGAACAGCTGTGGTAACATTCCCATAGCCAATTGCATGGAAACACATGCCAATATTTAGGAACATCATGTTGGTGTTGAGCCTTTTCATTCACTGTGAGCAGGAACTAAATCTGTTGTTTGGCAAACAGCATCACAGATGGATTGGGGATTTACCTCTAACAACATACACTGTGGAAACAGGCCAACACACAGGAGGGTAGATGTGCCTGACTTGACTACAGACTCTAAGTGCTGCAATACTGCATTTGGAGTAATGTTGATTTAACAGGGTGTGTGTGGATATGACTGTCCTACATGTTCTAATACCTGTCATGTCAGTGCTATGTTTATGAGGAAACCCCCATCTGTAGGGTCATCTGCAGACTGGGCAGTGTGTGGTGCCTTATGCTTATTGTCTTACCCACAGACCTATCTGTGAACTGCAGAAGCATAGTGTGAGGAGTGCAGTCTGTGCATGGTTACAGCCATGAGATTTACTGACTTCATATCCCTAATAGGACATATGTTGCAACAAACCCTGTTACAACAGTAAATGTATAAGGTTATCACAGCAACATGTCAATATTGGCCCTGTGTTTGTGCCTCCAGCCACATCTCTGTCAACCTTTTTACACATGCCATGCAGTAAGAGGTGCATATCTTCTATACACCATATTTATTGACATCATATCTGATAAGTTAGTGAGATATCAGACTGCTACACATGTTTTGTATAGCAGGGGTTATATTTGAGGACATAACCTGGGCATTCTGTGGTTTTGTGTATAGTACTGAGGTCTGTGTACTTATGGTGATTGTCAACAGTGAGTGTATTGTGAATATGTACCTTGGCCTGTGTACAGACTGTGGTAGATGTCATTCTTCTTGGTCCTGTTCTATCTAATGTTACATGCTGCTCCACTGTATATTACCCTATCAGCTTACATGTTTGTAGGGCCAAACATACACATGTCCCATACCATAGACAAGCTCTGTGTAGCAGCCCAGTATATGTAGGGTTAGAGTGTGAGTGGCACATATGAGGATGTTGTTGATCCGATAGTCCATATACTGTAATATTACACTAGCTTATCATATTCCCCAAAGGTGTATTTTACAGTGAATGACATCAGCAGACTTGCCAAAGTAGGACATTTGATTTGTAGTGAGAGTGAGTAGCCTAAAAAGCAGTGCTCCACACACACACACACACACACACACACACACACACACACACACACACACACATGATAAGCTAGTGTAATGTGTTCACATTGGTTGTGGTTATGCATTTTCACACAGGTGTCTTGCTAGTTTGTGCTGTGACATGCCTGTAGAGCATGCTATATATGCAGGTGCATGTGTATTGCCCCATAGCAAATGTAGGCCAGTGTAGTGGCAGTCTGCCTGTAGCCTTTCAGTGCTTTGTTACATGCCTAGTAGCTTAGTGAACTTACCCAGTGGGATGTTATTTGAAGATACTTGTCAGATGTATTGCTGCTGGGCCACCATAATAGTCATGTATGTCAGACAAAGCAGTGGGATGCTGTACAGATGTATGTCACTAACTAGTGGGTAGTACGTGGCTATGGCACATCTGTACCAGCGGTTATTATGTGTCAGGACAGACAGAGGTGTGCGAATGCATAACCTATGGGGGCAAATGTATACCAGTATTTACGTGATATACTCATCGACATGGCTGTTAACATCCACATTGTCAGGCTTGGTTCACATGTCTTGCACTAAGGGGTTCTGTGTATACCTCTGGACTGACCATACTGTGTCAGAGTGTCCACATATATTGGCCATATCTCTGCTGTAGTCCACAGAAGCATTACTGTGCTAGCAGTGGTACTGAACTATAATGTCCTTAGGATGCCTGTCAGTAGCCAATGGCTCTCATGTTAACAGCAGATGTGACCTCCCACACATGACAGGTCTGTGAAGACAATCCCTATTACAGTAGCAATAGTCTACAAATTTACCTGCAAAACATACTTAACATCCCCTTGCACTAAGAGGTTGGGACTATTGGGGCAAAGGTAGGGCTCCACTCCATGTTCAGGACATATGCTGAACTTATATAGATATATATATATATATATATATATATATATATATATAGATATATAATTATCCATATATCTATATAGATATATATACACATATACATATTGACATACATGGATGGATATGTATATGTACATATATATATATATATATATATATATATATATATATATATATATATATATATATATATATATATATATAAAAACACTCAGATATATACATATAAACAGCAATATATGTCTACACGTATACAGATAGAGATACATATGCACATATATGTATGGATATCTACATATATATTGACAGTAATAGGCATATCAGAATAGATATATATGCACATATAGTTATAGATATCTATTGGAGTAAGAGCCCCCAGTCATATATAACATGCTGCTTATCAGATAGCCTCAGTGATCACTCCCCAACATTCCTACTAAAAAAATACCTATACCAAGCTAAAACTGTCATCTACCATCAAATACGTAAAAAACTAAACTTTAACCTATTCACATTCATCTCATCCCTCAAAGAATGTAACTGGCATCCTCTAAAGTATCTCAGTCTTGATGACGCAGTTGAATTTTTTAATGCTACCTTCCTGAGCATCCTTAATTACCATGCCCCCCATAAGACTTTCCAGAACCAAAGCACAACCCTCCCCATGGCTACAGAAAACTACTAAGTCAGAAATTAAAAACAGGGATAAAGTCTGGGAGCACTGGCACAAAACCAAAACCCCCCTCAACTAGACAGAAATTCCTAGATCTATGAATAAAGTCAAAAAGCTAATAAAACAGGACAAATTCCAATACTACCTGTCTGCCCTAGACTCCTCCCAACACAGCCCCAAACAATTCTGGTCCTCCATAAACTCCAGTCTCCACCCAGGTAAAGTCAGTACCCCTCCTCCTAACATCCCTCACTCCTCCGAAAATATTGCTACCTCATTCAACACACACTTCACACAAACCATACTATCACTAGCTAAAAACAACCCCCCCTCCCCTCCAACCCACAACTTCAACTAGTAATCTCCTCACTGCCTTCTCTTTTTCTCCTGTACCTACCTCCAACATAAAAAAAAAACTCTTAACTAAACTTAAGCCCACCAAATTAGCAGCAGACAACCTCCCAAGTGAATACCTACAAATCGCAGCTGATGCTCTGGCATACCCAGTATCCATCTTGATTAACCGATCTCTGTCAGAAAGCTACGTTCCCACACTGTGGAAAGTATCACATATAATTCCCCTCCACAAAGGCAGCCCCTCCACAGAACTAACCAATAACCGCCCCATAGCTATTCTCTCTCCACTCTCCAAAATACTAGAGAGATGCATACACTCTCAGGTCTCAGACTACCTCCTTACTAACAACCTCCTTTCCAATACTCAGCATGGCTTCTGACCAAACCATAGCACCACCACTGCCTTACTCTCCATTACTAACACTATCCTTCAGCATAAAACCAATGGTTATCTCTCCCCTGCTACATTCCTAGACCTATCTAAAGCATTTGACATGGTCCCACACAAACAACTCATCTCTGTCCTCAGTAACCTATCCTTCTCTCAATCAGTCACCAACTGGTTTCTGAGTTACCTGTCTGACTGCCAACAATCTGTTGTATGGCAGAATGACATATCTCCCCAACTACCTGTCTCCATAGGGGTTCCCCAAGGATCCATCCTTGGACCCCTACTCTTCTCTGTTTTCACCAATAATCTAGCCTGTGCCACCAAATATGGCACACTCATACAATACGCAGATGACTCAACCATCATCTGCTCAGCCCAGTTCCTACCCAAACTGCAAAAACTCACACAGGAAACCTTTTCCTCTGTTGAAACTTAGTTATCCGATGCCCAATTAATACTCAACCCAAACAAAACGAAACTACTCATCTTCCAACCCACCAAACATACTCAAAACAACTCTCACTTTAACATCACAGCAAAAGACAACATCACTATATATCCAAGGGAACACACCAAATTGCTACGAGTGGAAGTAGACAACAAACTAAAATTTGACATTCACATATCCATGACCATAAAAAAAGTCCACAAAAAACTAAGAGCGTTATACAGAAATAAGCAACTTCTCACCAAAGCAGCAAAAGATTTCAGTAGCAAATTCCCACCTTATCCACCCTACTTTATGCCTCTCCAATATATACCAACCTAAGTAAATGCAATCTAAACAAGCTAGAGACCTGCTACAACAAAATTGCCAAATTCGCCACAGGGGCATCCTACCGTAGTCACCACTGTCTCTCACTTGCTGAACTGGGCTGGCTTGAACTCCCTCACCTCCTTCAATGGTATCAACTCTCACTCCCCCACAAACTAGTAAACCATCCACTAAATGTCCCGTCCCTCCAGAATCTACTCCAACCCTATCGCACCACCAGACCACTAAGATCCAGCAACAAAAATCACTTGCATATCACTAAAGCCAGTAACTCTGCTGGTGAAGCACTATTCTCTTGCGCCATAGCCAATTTATGGAATTCCCTGCCACCCACAATTACCTCTGTACCATCATGCACCCACTTCAACACCTTACTAAAAGCACACCTAAAAACATGCTGGCTATGCCCTTGCAACTCCCACTCTAATATCACCCACCCCATCCAACCACTACCTTTCTTTCCACCCCAATAACTGCAAGCTCAGATGCTCATAAGCCTAGTACTTATTATACAGCAGGAACTTCTTATTGTAACATTTGTTAATGTCTGTTATGTACTTCGCAGATAAAAATTCTAGTTGTCTACTGATGTACTATGTTCTTCATCTGTAAATATGTTTGTAATTAATTGCTATGTTAATCAAATTGTTAATCTCTATATAATCCAATGTAACTACTGTCTGTTTATTTTAACTGTGGAGCTTTTATCCCCGGGCTTCCACTGAAAATGGACCTATGTCCAGTCAGACACTCCTGGTCAACAAATGTAAATAAATAAATATATACCCACATAAATAGGCATATCTGTACACATAGGATGTGCATACACATATAGCTATATATACATATATCTATTTACACACACACCCACACACACACACACACACACACACACACACACACACACACACACACAAATATATATATGTGTGTGTGTGTGTGTGTGTGTGTGTATACACACAAAGAGATGTACACATGGCCATATATATGTTGCACTATACAGATGTGTATACAGACTAATATGAGTATACATGTGTATGTACATGTAGACATATATCGACCTATTATATTTATATATCCATATTCCTGTCATGTGTAAACCTCACAGCTGTGTATACCCTCCCAGATGTATCTTACCATATCTGCTATGTGTACATTATGATAAAACAACATATGTGATGCAACAGTCATATTAATACCATATACTTCACAATTGTGGAAGTAAAGGCAATTGTTCAATACTACTCAATATGTGTATTGATAGATATATTGGTAAAACACTAGCTGTCTTCACAGTGGTCATGGCATAGTGGTTAAGTGTTGTGACAATAGTGTACAGGGTACTGGGTTCGTGACCCTTTATTATTGAGTCTGGGGGGGTGCACCATAACTAACCTCAGCTGTTACAACATGTGGGGGTATCAGGGGTAAGCTGCCTTAAGGTATCTGGATCGACATTATCATACAATTCACCTTGGGTAAATGCAGGCCTACTGCCTCCTGCCATACAGACTGTTCTGTTTGTCAGTGTGATTGTGATGGTGTCAGTTAAGCCTTGTTATGTATCAGATACATTCCATTGAGTCAACTGAGGTCTTTACCACCTATGGATTGTGTACAGAGTGTAGCTAGAGGCTGCTGGATGATACATCTGCATTACTTACTGTTGATTGTTTGGTATCCTGTGGCTTAGTCTGTCTTTACTATTGTACTGCTATAAGGCCTCGGCCTGGACAGTAACATATGTAAACCTTTCCAGACTACTGTATTAGTATAACTGCTTCACAGTTGCATTACTCTGTTTATATGAATGTCAGTGCCTAACAGCTATATGGCATGGCATATACAACTGCAATAGTACACAAATAAAGCTTTACCATGTATGCAAACCTGTGTGGTGTTATATCCTTTGACCTCTCTGTGGGTATATGTTGCAGACAACAATTGTCATTTGTATGGGTGGCTCATACAGTGTCCAGTTTGTAAGGTGGTAACTGTAGGCATACTGGCTGTTCCGTATTGTGTGCACCTTCTACATATGTATCTTCCTATACATATTTCTGTGTGTGCATGTGTAGTTATATATATAAATAAATATATATATATATATATATATATATATATATATATATATATATATATATATATATATATATATATATATATATATATATATATATATTTATATGTATATATTTATATGTAGGTATATCTGTATCTGCATATATGTGTCTGCGTATATGTATCCTAGGGATGATGATTGCTTCCACATTGTACATTCCCTATGGTAGCCAGACTGTACTGCATGATATGTTACTGATACCGGCCTGACATCATACAGATGGGATGGAGTACTGTTAATATCTTGTGCCCAAGTTGTGTCAGGTCCTGGTTATGGGATCTGCAACAGTTGGTAGTGTATTGCAGGGCAGACGTGTTTGGCTTTGGTGGGGCAATACTTATTCGTACAAGACGTATGTTGCTTGGGTCCCCTCAACCCCATTAACGGTGCATGTGGACGTATATGTTTTTGTTATGTTTCCATTTTTATCTACAGATGAATGTCTGTATATACCTATATATATATATATATATATATATATATATATATATATATATATATATATTGATGTGTATATATATATATATATATATATATATATATATATATATATATATATAGGGTCTATACTATAACATCGAATTTTATAAAGTTCGAATGTTATAATATTGAACCAGTTTTGTCAAACACTGAAAACAGCTAAGGTGCAGAACACCGAATTCTTACCCAGGGAAAGAATTTGGTGGGCCGTTGCTGTGGCTTTACTGTTTTCAGCATTCAATATGTTTGAGTGTTATGGGTCAGGTTCAGGTAAGTGTGCAATTGTGTGTAGGTTAGGGTTAGGGGGCAGGTTAGGTGAATCAGGGTTAGGGAGCAGGTCAGGTAAGTGTGCGGTTGTGTGTAGGTTAGGGTTAGGGGGCGGGTTAGGTGAGTTAGGGTTAGGGAGCGGGTGATGTGAGTGTGCGATAGTGACGGACCTTAGGGTTAGGGTCGGGTTAATGTAAGTGGATAGCTAGTAGTGTATGTGAAGTTAAGTTTATGTGTAGGATTTTACGTGTATGTGTGTGGATTGCTGTTTTTTGTGTGTATTTGTGTTGTGGGTATGTTTCTCGGAATAGCGATTTTTTTCCCTGGGAAAAAATCGCTATTCTGACTGTTTGATGTTTGCGGATTTCGGTGTTTGGGGTCCGATATTATAACATTCGATCTTTGTAGATTTCAATGTTATAATATAGACCCATATATATATATATATATATATATATATATATATATATATATATATATATATATATATATATAGATATAGATGTAGACATGTATATCTATAGATGTATGCATATGTATGTATGTTTGTTTATATATATATATATATATATATATATATATATATATATATATATATATATATATATATATATCTATCTACATATCTAGATATGTGTATATCTATCTAGATATTAATATATGTACACACACACACACACACACACACACACACACACACACACACACACACACACACACACACACACACACACACACAAACACACACACACACACACACACACACACACACACACACACACACACACACATCTACTTTTAAATACATTTCCTGTACTGTTGAATGACTGGGCTGGATGATATGCTTGTGAAAACATCAGGATTATGTGTATTTGATATGGCTTAGTGGGAAATCACTTTCGCTATGGTATGCGGGTTCCTGGGGTTCAGCTTTGCAGAGGCTGTTTATTTTGTTGCTGGACAGAGCAAAGACCATTGGATACAGAGTGATTAAGGCACTTTTAAGCAGTTGTAAGTGGGTTTGCACAGAGGTAAGCACTGCTAACTTCCAGCTGCAGTTTCTTATACTGATTTAGCTTCTCAATTGCTTAATCTGTGTAGGCATTGCATACCCCTGCACAAACCATCTTAAACCCGCCTACTGCTGCTTAAAAGTGCTTACTCCCGCTTACCCTTGTGCTAATTTCTTTAAAAGAAAATAAAAAAGGGTTGATAGGAAAATGGTGAAAAAGGGGCACAAAGAGGGAATGACAGTAGAGAAAATAGTTAGGGATGTGCAGGAAGGGTGTAGAGAAGGTCCATTGCTGCCCATTTCTTCTACAGCAACAGCTGTGCATATACACTGTATTTGGAGGTAGATTTGGACACTCAAACCCCTGAGAGAGGGGTGAGGACAACAATAATATATTGTGATGCCAATTAGACCAGATTACATGTCCAGTGGACATGTGTGCAAAATGGACAGCTATGTATGGGGTGAAATATTTTTTTGGGGGACAGATTGCTCTTTTTTTTTTCAGGTGAGAGTGGGATGTTGGGGAGGGATACTAGGTATATTTGGGGAGGTAGACAAGACAAACAATACACATACAGGGGTGGTATATGACACAAGAGGGGGATAAACACCTTGATGGGGTGTTGGGAAATCGGAAGCCCATGAGCCCCCTAGTGGAAACAGTGGGACTGAAATCCCCACCCATGGGTAGTCACCACTGCACCTTCATGGCCCCGAAGGTGGCTGTGCTGGGGGCTGAGTCGGAGAGTCAGGCTGACCCTCTAGTCATGACATGTGGCCCTTGAGCTGGTGTAGAAGATCTCCAAACTGCTGATCGAGGTCGCTATGCACCACAACCTAGACCTGGCGATGGGTGACAGCTTCCTGTTCATGCTCGCTCCTGGGGGTGGGCGAGCCCCATCCCCTGAGGTGATTCCACCTGAAGGTTGTGCAGGACCAACGGACAAGGGGGTCCCAAGTTGGGTCCAAGATGTGCTGGTGCCCGTTACCATGGCGAGCTGAGGTGGGACAGGTGGGTCCGCTGGGACCCGCATTCCCATATGTGCTATGGTGTTTATGGTGTATTATCATATGTGGGTTAGTAATAGTCAACACATTCCAGGGTCAGGTATAACAGGATGCATACATACTCCCATTAACCCAGACACCAGATACGGAACAGTTGCATAGCAAACGGAACACATGCATATATGGGACCAAGGTGGTAATAACAACAGCATGCAGGTACATTGATGGCTCCATGCCACAAATGCTGGAGTAATTCAACATAGCACATGCATGGAAACAGATTTAAATAATTATCAGCCAATAGCACATCCCAACAGACCAGTGATGTCATCACATGCCGGTTGAGGTGGGTATTTAGTTTATTGTTGGAGATATGGTGGGGGGAAGAGAAAGATGTCAATTAACAACTAGTATATTCCTGTAGTTCGCATTACCTTCCTAGACAGTGCTGGTCTCTGTACCTTACAAGTATTGCTACACTACCCTATTGCCTTAGTTTGGACAGTGATATGGCTGTCATCTTTATACATGAACTGGTTTTACCTACGGTATACACCTCTTACCTGGTATACCTGTGGAGGAAATATTTAACACTAACTGTTTCTACACATACTCCCAGATTCCAGGTTGATGTTGTGCACATACCTGTCTATCTATTTCTGCACAGACTCTGGCCATGTCTTGACCACATGCAGGTGAACTGGGACATATCTAGATTATTGCCCTCTTCAACCTTTAGTGACTTACAGTGCTCTTATACAGGCTTTCCTACACAGTTATATTATGTAGCACAGTGTGGGTGACAGTGATCAGTGATACCTTATTATTCAGAGTAACTGCAACACTCACAATTACATACAATACCAGAGTAAACAGTACCAGCACAGGGTATCGAGCTTTTTATTTCTTGGCACAGTGTTCGTATCCGATGCACCTGTGGGAGTAATGTTTGTTAGCACTATCTGAATGTTGCCACACACAGTACCAGATTACACATTAGTATTATGCACATACATCTCACTCTGTTACTGTACACACTCTGGTCACATCTTGAAAATATGGGGGGTGTAAATGGGACATACGTGGCTTATTACTCTCATAAGATTTTGGGGAGTTGCTAGTTTGCTATCTTTGTTCTCATAGATTTGTGTCAATCCGTTTTATTTCCTGTTTGTTGTCTATATGTCTGGGATCATCCCACTGATTTGCCAGGGGGACAGGGTGACAGGCAGCAGATATGGGTCATTTTACTGGACATTCTGGACTTATCTGTACAGTTGTGCGGTATGATTCTGTATGCAGATTACTACCACTGCCAGGATTCGAACCATGGCTGTGTGTGCTAAAAATACAACAGTACACATCTCACTTGCATGTGTTATTTGGATTATGTTGTCAGCCTTTTCACTGTTTTCTGTCTATGTGTCTCTCAGTTCTACTAAATGACCTCTGGCAATTACACCAGTCATATACAGACATTCCTACACATTTAATTTATGTTGCACAGTGTGGGTAACAGTGCTTAATACAACAGTACTATTAAGTGATTGCAAATCTACATTACCATATGATACCAGATTATACACATGCAGTTTAGCAGTTAGACCTTTACTGTCAGGCTATTATGCTTTTATTTACATACAAACTATATGATAATCTTCCTGCCATATTCCCCAGTGTATACTGTACTTGTCTTAAACAACACAGGCTTTATAGTGGCAATTACCTTACTAATGCTTTTAGATTTATTTCCTATGATAGTACATGCAAGAGTATTACTGACCTGCCTCACATCGCAACCTCTCCAGGCAACAGCCATGGGCTTCCTGGTTTGTGGCCCACTCACTTGCCGCTGTGAAGGACATAAGAAGAATATTTAGCCATACCTATCCATAATGGGTCTAGAACTGATGTGCGAATGGCTGTTTCACCGAATCCTAAATGGCCGGGCATACTTCCGCGAAAGTGCTTTTCACCAAAGAAGCACTTTCGCGGAAGTATGCCTGCAGGTAGAGGGAGTTGTGGAGGAGTGACTGTTGTGGAGATTGTACTACAGTGTGGATAAGAGAATGTTTTCCTTTTTCCCACTGTAGAGTGCGATCTTGGAGTGAGAATATTAAAGTAGGGGGTGTGTAGACGGCACAGAGGGGGCTTGCCCCCCTGCATAAATTATTTTTTCTTGTTTTTTTCTTTTCATTTTTTAATGCACTTTAGCGAAAGTGCTTTTTTGGTAAAAGCACTTTCATTAAAGTGTGTTCATTAAAGTTGGATTCGGACTGTTGAAGTTTCGTTCAACAGTCATAAATCCTCCATAATATACATGAACTGGCATTTATTACACACGTAGTGGAGTGATACTTACACACAGCTGGGGCAGCCCTTGCAGTCCTAGCCTCTTTGATCCACTACTCAAAGAGGTCCCGCTTATGCTGCTTCAGGTTGGCATAGTGATGCCTAACCTGCTATCCAGGTCGGGGTATGCCAGTGGCACTGATGAGGTCATGGCAGAGATGGTCACAGGCTTCTGCCTTATGTTGAAACTCTGGTACTGGCCCTGCAGCAGTCTCTGCTCATGGTCTTTGACAAGGAGTCCTGCCATGACTCTGGACTCCTAGATACCCCAGCGCTGCACCCAGAAGTGCCCTCTGTCTCCCCTCTCTGCCATGGTGCCAGCAAGGGAAAGCTACAACCAGTTTTGAGATGTATTCCCAGCTGTTGGCTTTAAGTAGAGCCAAATTCCCACACCTTGCCTTGATTGGCCAGTTTTAAAAAGGCTCAGCTATGGGCAAACTTGCTTACCTAAGGTTGGCATTGTTTAAAGGAGTATACCACTGGGCACATTGAGTTAGCTAGTCTAAACATTGCTTACACCTCCTAAGCTGGCCTGTGTAATGCTTTGTGTTGCTTAAATTTGTCTTTGTATTATATTTGCTTTTTGGCATTGATTTATTATTCATTACATCATATATATATATATATATATATATATATATATATATATATATATATATATATATATATATATATATATATATATATATATATATATATGGAGTTAATCGACAGTTCATATGATCAACTGTTCATTTGGTCGACAGTTCATTTGATCGACAAGCATTTTAGGTGGGGGGCTTCACCCCCCACACCCCCCCAATGTGGGGGGCTGTGCCCACTACACCCCCCTAACTATATATATCAACTCCAGGGTCACACAACATTGGGGAAGGGGGCAAATGCTTGTCGATCAAATGAACTGTCGACCAAATAAACAGTCGATCATATGAACTGTCATATAGACCCATATATATATATATATATATATATATATATATATATATATATCTATGTCTGGTATCCATGATTCATGTGTATGTACACTGTATGGGGTCCATGTGTTTAGTAGGGGAATTTAACACTCTATTACATTTACACCTCACATCTGGGCATACTTCAGTACTCCAGTTCACATATTTCTGTTATGTAGCGGGTTATAGAACATTTGACTGTATACTGATTCCTTTCACATGTTCAGTTTGATTTTACTATAGTGAGGATTTGTTTGGTGATACCTCATTCTTATGTACTGCTGTGATGGCTTGGTGGTTAACTAATGTGACTGTAGTATATAGGGACGTGGGTTTAATACCTGCAAGGCTGTTTATTTTGTTGCTGGGCAGAATGGGCTTAAACCCACTTACTAGTGCTTACATATGTTTACTACTGCTTAATAGTGCTTACCCTTGCTTACTAGTGCTTATTCCCGCTTACAACTGCAATGATTTTTTAGACAGTAATGTCTAATGGTTTTGGGAAATTGGGGGATTTGAAAGCTGTACGGAGTTATCATTCATTACATATTTTACCTTCCATTTGTATCCTTGATTCCTGTGTACATATACTGTATGGGGCACGTGTGATTATCTGTGGACTTTGCAACATTATGATACTGACACCTCACATCTGCATTTAATGCAATACTCCATTTCACAAATATATGTTATTTAGTAAGTTATGCAACTAAACTATTGGTCATAACGTGATTTGACATGGAAAATGGAATGTGCTGCAGTGGGACTTGAACTGGGACTGTCTGCTCGTAAGGTGAATGTTGTGCCCACTACATTATTGCTATACTGCTTCATTTGTATATATCTTCCTTGTTATCCTCTTCAGCCATTTAAGCTGCATTAACCATAGTTAAGTGATGGACAAACCCACGTATCTATGGTTAGCTTTAATCGGATTCATAAAAAAAAATGGTATGTTTATTTTCTTTGTATTTACTATTGCTGTTGTACACATGGGGGGAATGTTGCTGGGGGTATGCAGACACCTATGAGTGGTCTCGCTCATTTATTTGGCCTTTCTGCTGTTCTTCATTGCAGGGGCATGTATATTCTGAAAGCTCTGCTCTCATACATGCCCCCTGCACTCTTACACACTCCATGTAGGATTTGGAGCTCAGGCAGCACACTTTCATTAATATGCATGGCACGCTGCCATCTTGTTCCTAAACAGCCGCTTCCATGCAGGACTAAGCTAGTCCTGCACAGAAGATTAGTAATTCCAGGAGAGTGCTTGACTGTCTCAGAAATGGAAATGATCTGGAACAACCTTACCCCATGGGCAATCTGGAATCTCATGAAGAATCATGATATCAGGAGAGTTACTTTTATCAGATATTTCAGATGTGGAATTTTTTCCTGCTTTTTTTATTCATCAGTTTGATATCTTTTGTTATACCTTCGGAAATAAGATATCATGTACCCTTTGTTAGCCCTTGGCATTTCATAAATATGCCTTATTTATTTTTCTAACACTAGTTTTCAAAGATGAGCAGGAGACAATAATTTTGTTAGACTTGAGCATCACTCCTTGTAATGTATGAATTTCATCACAGTAAGTATAATAAATTGATAACAGAACATTGTTTTTATCATCTGAGCATCCAGTCAGAAATGCTGATGGCATTTTGATAGTTATCATCTGTTGGCACTGTCTCAAGACTTTCATCCACCGATCTCACCCAAACAAGTACTCATGCTTTGTATCCCCACATTACTGCATAGTAAACCTCAATTGTACTCACTGTATGAATGTGTAACTCACTGCTTCTATTAACACGAAAGTCATTCCCCGGGATTTATGAAGCTTGCGCCAGGTGCAGGCGTAGCGTCGGTGGTATAATGCAAAACATGGCCGCCGAGCGATTCAGGTATGATTCAATTCCACGTGTACTACCGGTGTATGCCAGATCTGCACAGCCCTTGGCTTAGGTATGCTAATCATCCCATGTGCAGTGCCACACCATGAAAATGAAGGTACATAGCAAGTCATGAAGTGGTGCAGGCATAGCATAAGCCCACAGAAATGTAAACCAAAAAACACGGTTTACATTTTTCCAAACAGAACATCGGAGCTATGAAAGCGGACGAGACTCATGTATTACAAAGTTAACATATGCCAATGGCTAAATATACAGCCAATGGCATAAGAAAAGATGAACAACACCTAAAAAACATTTAATGTCAAGTCCACAGTAACGCAAAGTACAACTGCAGGGCATGTGTGCACAAACGGGAACACAAAGAAAATATATACAAATGTCATAAAATCGCAATCTAATACAAATCATGATTTCACCATAATACTCAATGGTATGCATGGTACACCACAACCAAGCTGCAAGGGTTGCTAAGGGTGTGTGACAGTGTGCGGTGTGGTAACTAGGAATTAGTAGTCAATGCCATGCAAATGAGGCAGGCAATAGTGAATCGCAAACGTCCCGCCGGACTAAGGATGTACCATACGGCGCAGCGCTACAACACTGAGGAGTGGCTTAGAGGTATACATGACATCAGCAGTGGGGTGTACCATCGTCGCTGTAAGCACATTGGAACAATGCAAATCAAGCCTGGCCATTGCTAAGCAAAGCTGCAGGACAGGGGTGGGGAGGTAGGTATAGCATTGTTTAGCTGAGAGCACATATGGTGCCCAAAAGCACATGTGTACTGGGAGGAAAACATGCCCAAAACCCGGTAAGCGGACGCACGCGCCATGCACCATAGCTCAAACAGGAAGGTCAGGGGAAGAAAATATGGAAATGCCGCAGTAGGGTAATTGGAGTACAACTGAGCAACTAACACCTGTTAACTAACAGCGGGCAATCGACGGCAGCTGACAAGTCTGCTCGCAGAAACCTGCAAAACAGGATAGGTGTGGTGTCGGATTGCAAAGAAAGAGAACTGTCATAGCAGAGCAAAGCAAACCTGCAGTAGACTGGCCATAGAACACATTACGCAAGATAATCCAGGTGTAGGAAAGTACAAATGAAAGCAGGCTGCTGGATGCATGCCAGAAAATGGGAGATGAAATGTGAAGAAATGTAAAGGGAAGGGCAAGAGATAATCCACGACAGCCAAATGTAATTCAACACCAAAGCCACCACAATAGTAGTTCCTGTCATAAAACACATAAAATACTCTGTAGCTATGATCGTACATACACACCCTATGACATCATCGGTTATAAAGAGTGAAAGCAACCCACACACACCTGTGTATTCCCAAACACTGCACCATAGGTGTAAACATATGGGGAACTTTTACAATGTACATGTTGGGAGCTGCCATAGCTGTGATTCATCACCATGTGTTACAGACTGACGGAGTTGTGGAGGATGATGTTGACAACCACCACAGGCCCCGGAGGAGGAGAAGAGTGTTCAGACCAAGGGTAACCTACCAGGGGCTACATGATCTGGAGATAGTAGAGCATTACAGGGTGGACAGAGACATCTTACAGCAAATAGATGAGCTGTGCCAGCCATGCCTGAGATCCAGAAACAGAGGGGAACCCATCCCAGTGGGCACAAAGGTATGTGTAAGCTTGTGAATACTAGCCACAGGTACCTTTCAAAAGCCAACTGGAGATATAATGGGGATCTCACAGGCATCAGCATCCAGGGTACTACACCAGTTCCTGGATGCCATGTTACCACATGCCAATGAGCATATATACTTCCCCCGAACTCAGGAGGAGTTGGCCAGCAATATGCGCCCCTTCCACCATGTGGCACACTACCCGGAGGTACTGGGTGCGATAGACTGCATGCACATACATATCAAGTCACCACCCGGTGAGCATGGTAGGCGATACATAAACCACAAGGGATACCACTCCATCAACTGCCAGGTAGTGTGCAATGCCCAGAGCATTACCATAGATATGTGTGCTGGCAGCCCTGGAAGATACCATGACTCCCACATCTGGCATGCCTCACAGCTGTATCAGGTATTTGTCAGGGGGGACATCCCACATGGCCACCTTGTGGGCGATGCTGGCTATGCACTGGAGCCGTGGATGATGAGTCCCATCAGAAATGCACACACACCCATGCAAGAATTCCATAATGAGGCACACACACAAACCAGAATCATCATAGAGCATGTGTTCGGGATGCTGAAATCACGGTTCCATTGCTTGGACATATCTGGTGGAGCCTTGCAGTACTCTCTAGGCACATGTGCCCACATCCTCATAGTATGTGCCATGCTACATAATATGATCTTGTGGAAACAGCTGCAGCAGGGACAACATGGTGAAGGCTCTCACAGCCCACCACAATTGCCAGGGACATCACAGGCACAGAGGGATTCAGACCACGAACACCCTGTGCCAGCCCCAGTAGGCAGATGGAGGTGTGCCCAATATGCCTATGTCTTGGCAAAGAGGGAATGTATAGCACATACTCTGACAGTGTAGGCCACTATGGACTCACACACCTCTCCACCTGCACACACAGTAAAATGGATGCCACACACACACGACCACCTGTAAATTGTAATGTATAGGTGGCCTACTGTGTGAATCCTACATAGGCAGCCCTCAACCATTGTACATGCAACAGCTATTGGAACAAGGAATGTCAACACCTGAACAGTACACACAACTATCAGCATATGTTGGTACTGTGTGTATAGGTTCCTAGGTACATCGGTAGGTACACGCCTGATTGTCAGAGGCCATTCATCAATCAAGGCAAACATTGTCTGCTATCACCACCACATCGAGTAACCAACTGTCGCTCAGTGGAGCAGAGCCAATTGCGGGATCTATGTGTGTAATTACTGTTCCCCACACACTCTGCATGGATTCCCTGGTGCGTTAATAAGGGGCTCCATATAATGTAATCATGGATGTAGTGGCAAAGCATGGGGTGTACCCATGACAGGTATCTGTCACCTCAGCATGCTCCACCTACGGTTGTGTGAAGGTGTAGCACATTATAGTGGGTGGCTCACTGTGACATACATACCCAATGCTGGAGCACATCCATTAAACATCACTTGCACATACCATTAATAGGTCTCATTCATATGTAAACTAACTGAGTTACCCATTTGATTGCAGTATGGAGTAACAGCCGTAGTACAGTCCACATACAAAATGCCATAACATGTGTACAAATCCCAGATGCTCAAGTGGTAAATGCTGTGACTGTTGTGCATGTTCCCGGTCCCACGTCCTGCAAGGGATGTAACGTAATCCCGAAGGGACGAATAATGCATGTTGGATGGAGGACATCAGATCATGTTTAGCACATGTTAGTGGGAATATGCATTGCCCAGTGCTGGTAAGCGTCATTTAAATATGACTATATGGATATGTGCGAAACAGGGCTAAGCTTCTCTGAATATCGTGCAGATCACGGTCAATGATGTCCAGAACAGGTGAAACCAGCATTATTCTCCCCTGTACTAATAGTGCCTGCTCTGAAGGGTAAAATGACCACTGCCAGGAGTAGAATACGCAATCATGTACACAATCACCTAATACTAAGCTACCCAAGATGTACCAATGGCAGGTGTGTAATGTGACAGGTTCAAACACAAACGTGCGGAGTCCAGGTAGCAGTATACACCAACATGAACACAATGAAAGGTGTATTCCACCTGTCACTCTCTCTGTTTTATATATATATATATATATATATATATATATATATATATATGTATATATATATATATATATATATATATATATATATATATATAAATATATATATAGATATATATATACATATACATAATAGAGATAGAAAGGGTGACAGAGAGATATATGTTGATATATACGGATTCACCCATATCTGCAAATATGTAGATAGGTCAATGACATGTACACAACCATGGAGGTACAAATAAATAGGATACTGCCAACTATGGAATGTGTCACATACCGACACGTGTAATCACGAGGCTGAAAGACCGAAAGAACACAGTACCGGAACACTAGAACCGCATGTAATATTATCATGATATTAAGGGACATTTAGTTATTGCTGTCGGTGTTGCAGTCCACGGAGGTACTGTGTTCAACTGTGTTTGTGATTGCCGTAGTCTGTGTATGTGTGTGTTGAGGGTGCCGTGTGTGTTTCCATGGGACTGTAATGTGTGTGTGTGTGTGTTTGCATCATGTGTCTGTTAGTGCTAACTCGGAGGTCGATCATTATGGTAGGTGTGGTTATAGCTGGCCATAGGCATATGGTTACCACCTGTCCCACTTTAAGAGGGACAGCCCCTCCCTGGGCAGTTGTGTCCTGACAAGAAATATTAAAAAGGGCAAATGTCCGAGATTGTAGGACATAATTATGTCCCATATAGTATGTAATAATTGCATTAAATAGTTATGCCTGTATCTAAAAAACATAAATGTTATACGAAACATGATAAGTAGCTAAAGTGATACAAGAATAAGTACGTATTCAGGATAAAAGTATGTGCTGTCCTGTGTACTGACCAAGGGTATGGGTCAGCCTGTAAACACCGATGTGTGTCCTACAAATGTCCCACTATGGCCATTTGAAAAGGTGGCAACCCATGCCAAAGAGGTTCAGTCACCAACACAACTGCAATGAATGCAAATATCTGTGACAGAAATACACGGGACAGCTGTCATTTAGTAACATTCCTTCACATATCACTGTATTTCCAGAGGTATGGAAGTATCAACCTCACCTGCATACTATATAGAAACCAGTTTAACAACGGCCCAATGTATAAGCCCGTAACAACCATAGTTTCAGTCTACTAACTGATAGGTCTTCAATTAGGGAAGGAGCCCACACACACATGTATGGAATATGTAGAAGTGCAGTCCCCACAAACCTGTATATTCTATGTACACCCACCTACATCTCCCACACATGAAACAATAGCAATACAGACTGTAATAACATCACAAACATTCACTCACTCAATTACATCTGCAGAAGCGTTAACATACCTTGTGAGAAACACATTTGTAAAGGCACCATGTGAAATCGTAGGTGTTGTATAATGGAACAGACGGCAATGTTACAGGTTTTGTTTGCAATAGTCCCTTATCAGATGGTTGAGATGACAGGTACACTCACATGTAAAACCACATACTCTAGCCATCACACACAATCCACGGGGGACATAAATCCAAAAAAATCCGTGTCTCTACAAATAGCAGTTGCAATTCCACACAACAAGACACATACAGGCCGTTTCCTCGAAGGTAGGGCAAAAGGGCAATGCCCAAGTGGAGAATTCAATTATACCCCACTGTTGCCGCGTAATTGGTGAATGGAGTAGCTGCACAGCTGATGTGCATGTAATAATCTACTCAGGAACATTAATTGGCAGCAGGAAACCACACGTTACAGGTATCGACGTATATAAGGATGACTTAGGTTCATAGGTTCATACTAGGCTATCTGCCCTAGGGCATTTATAAGCCAAGCCAGAGTGTGTTTGGCTTTCGCCACCCATTTTAAATTAATTTTGCTATGCCCTTTTTCAAGGTTAGTATACTGTGCCTCTGTCTAACAGTGACACAGAAGTGATACCCGGGATAAACCTACGATCCCCCATCCACTTATCAAGACTCCTCTTGAAGAGAGTCAATGAGGGACTCTGCCTAACCTGGACTGGGATTTTATTCCAGAGTGAAGGGAGCTTCTGGGTTATGAATCTGTCCCTCCAGCATGTCCTATTTATTTCAGTGCTGAGGTTCAAGTCTCTCGAGCGTGTAGCTCGATGGGATTTGGATTGTCTGAGTTGCAGCATGTCCATTAATTCCGGGTTGGACATGGCTTTATACGTCAGGCACAGATCGCCTCTGAGCAGGCGGTATGTCACTGAGTAGAGCTGGAGTTTCTTTAACTGGGCAGCATATGTTATCTGTTTGAGCCCTTTGATCCTCTTGGTGAGGTACTTTTGGGGTCTTTCCAGTTGCTGCAGGTGTCTGGTAAGGTACATCCCAAAAGGGGCATTGTACTCAATTATGAGCCTGATGAGGGATGAGTAAAGAGGCACGATGACCTCCCCTGATCTAGATGTGAATCCCTTCATGATTAGGTGGGCTATATAAAATGCTTTTCTAACCACTTTGGCCATGTGGTTGTCAAATGAGAGATTGCTATCAACTTGGGTCCCCAGGTCCCTAATTACTTCTTCTGTACTTAATGGATTACCACCTATGTGGTAATTTGTAGGCACTTTGTTTTTGCCAAAGGGGATGACTATACACTTTTTGGCGTTTAGCTTGAGGCCATGGCTCTGGCACCAGTTGTCTGTTTCTATGAGGCCCTTTTGGAGGATGCTTGTGTCGGCTGGAGAGTTGAATATAGCGCCCAGTTTGCAGTCATCTGCGAACTTGGTCAGCCACAGTCCTTCCGTGTTGGCCTGTACCTCCGAGAAATATATACCGAACAAGAGAGGTCCCAGGACTGAGCCTTGTGGGACGCCACTTGTAACTGGTTTGGAGTCTGACATGGCTCCAGCAATTCTAACCATGTGGGTTCTGTCCTTTAGCCAGTTTGCAACCCATCTATTGACATAGAGGTTTACATTTAAGCTGGCGAGCTTATCTATAATGCCCGAGTGGGGTATTGTATCGAAGGCTTTTGCGAGGTCCAGGTAGGCTGTGTGGACCACCTTCCCCTCGTCAAAGGCCTTGGTGACTGTTTCAAAAAAATTGACCAGGTTTAAGAGGCAGGATCTGCCCTTAACAAAGCTGAACTGGGTAGGATCCAGTGTCTGTAAGTCCCCAATATCTTTTTTTATGAGGTCCATGATGATCCTTTCCATAGCTTTGCAGACCAAGGTAGTCAGGCTTATGGGGAGATAGTTTCCAGGATCCGTTGAGGCACCACCTTTGTGGAGAGGGACCAGTGTTGCTGTATGCCACTCTTTGTGTACATATCCTGTGGTAAGGCTGAGATTGAACAGTAGTTTTATGTTTGGGTTTAGCTCTTCTTGGAGTTCATGTAGGATGCAGGCCGGGACACTGTCTGGTCCCATTGATGCTGTGTTTTTTGCTTTGGAGAGGGCGGCTCTTACCTGAACATCTGAGATGTCAGGGGGGCAGCACTCTGCTGGGATAAATATTTGCCCTTTTGGTGGGGTTTGCGCTGAACCTGTCAGCTAGGATGTTGGCAATGTCTGTGGGTTTGGTGTATTTTTTGTCATTTTGGACTAATTCTGAGCATATCTGGGAATTCCCACCCAGGTTCCTAACATAACTAAAGAAAGCTTTGTGATTATCCTTATGTCCTGTGCAATTTTTCTCTCGAAGCTGGCCTTAGACGATTTTATGAGTGCCCGTAGTTTTTTGCTAACACTGATCAGAGATGCCTTCCCTTTTTGGGATTTTGCTCTATCATGTAATAGCTTCCTCCTTCTATTGTATAGTTTGTTTATGGCTGGGGTCCACCAGACAGGACGTCTGCCTTTGGAGGATTGGATCTTGGTTTTATTTGGGATTGCATGATCCATGCATTCCTGAAGGTGTTCATAGAATGCGTTTATAAAGGATTCTGCGGTCTGGGCCGTATTTTCCACAGGCCCGGGGGCTTTGAAGGATTCCACCTTGGTTTTGAGGAGTGTGAAATTTGCTTTAGAGAAGTTTTTCACTGTGGTTTTCTGGGCAGGGGGTGGGGTCGGGATGTCAATATCCAGTGAGATTAGTTTATGGTCTGATCTTACCAGTGAGGGATACACTTCTGGTCTGGAGCATAGAGTCCCCATGCTGGTGATGATCAGGTCCAGTACATTTTCCCCTCTTGTGGGAGTGGTAACAAGTTGTTCCATAGCATTTGAGTTTATAAATTCTAGGAACCTTTGAGCTAGGGTGTTGGAGCTAGAGTAATGCTCCCAGTCTATGTTTGGGTAGTTGAAATCACCCAATATAATGGTGTTTGGAGAGACCTTCATATTTTCCAGTGTTCTCAGGAAGGCCAAGTGGGGTTCCTGGGTTTGGGAGGGTGGTCTGTAGCAGGCTATAAACTGGAAGGCAGTTTTACCCACTGTTAGTTGCACATGGATAGTCTCTGATGCTTCGTGCTGTGCCACCAACCTGGAGGTGCGGGTATCTTTGACGAATATTGATACTCACCCTCCTTTTCTGGTTTGGTCCAAGTTTTGGGGCTGAAAAGCATGGTATGAGGTATAACCTGGTAGTGCTGGGGTGCTCTCGGGAGCGTTGAACCAGGTTTCTGTTACTGCACAGATATCGATGTTCTCCATGATAAGGAGAGTTTTGAGTGCATGCATCTTGAGGTTTAGACTTCTGGCATTGTGTAGCATTACTCTTAGTTTCTTATCCCTTGTGATACCTATGGAGGTGGGTTTGTCTTTTGAGCCTTGCCTAAAAAAGGCACTATGGTGGTAGCCAGAGCATTTGCCAATATCCAAAAGCCCAGGGGTGACAGGTGCAAGCCGTCCCTAGCGAAGCATCGTGGCCTGTCGAGCATGTCATCCTAGGCTGACAGGCATTGGATCCCCTTTGAATGACACCAATACTTAAGCCAGTTGTTGAAATTGATCATCTTGTCTTCATATTGTGGCATCATTCTTGGTGAGGGTAAGATGCTACTCAAGGTCAGGGTCATACCGGCCTGGGCCACATGCTCAGAGAGCTCCTCTATGTCTCTTTTCATGTAGTCCATGGAGGTACGTCTCAGGTCATTCACACCAGCATGGACAATGACTGAGTCATATTTGTACTTGCCTTGGAGTGACCTGAGTGCTTGTGTTATGTGGCGGATCCTAGCACCCGACAGGCAGCTCACCGTGACCTTCTCCTTGTTCAGCCTGGTGAGCGGGACGTCAGTATGCCTGATGATAGAGTCACCTATTACAAGTGTATCAGGTGTGTTGTTTAGCATTAAGGGCTGTGACTGTTCGGCACACTGGCTTTGTGAGCTATGTGTTGCACGTGTTTTGTTTTGGGGTAGCGGTTGCTTGGGTGCCTGCTTTGGAGGTCTCTGCTGCTTAGGCAGATTTTTATTTAGAGCCTCTGAGTATGTTTTTGTGTGTTTATGTGTTTGGTTTGCTGTCGTGGTAGGTCTATGTGAGACTGGAATTGTAGTGAGTGTGGTTTCCTTCTCCCCCTGACAGGTTTTGCCAGTACTGAGTTGAGAGAGCTTAGTATCCAGTTTGGCTATATGGTTGCATCTCTCACATGTGTTGGAATTTGTTGGGAGGAGGAGAGGGTTGTCTGTGTATATGATGCAGTTGTAACATTGCCTCAAGATTCCCAGATTCACCAGCTGGACCGGTGAGGAGATTGACAACTGACCTTTGGACATGCTAGAATAGTATTGGGAATTCCTTTATAATTGAAAAAAAGGGCCAATGGGGAACAAGGTACTCAAGGGGAGTTTGTGAGGGTGTAGTGCTTTTAATTTTTTAGTGCTGACTTATATAATTGCTTTAGTGAGCAAGTGCCAGGTAACTTAAATGCAATGTGTTACAGGTAACTTAAATGCAAAAATGACAAATAGTAACTTTCTTTCAAGTGAAACAAGAAAATAAGTGCAGTAAGCAATGCAGATGTTACTAGGGATCCACAGAAGTGCTGAAAAGCCACGTTTTAGGTGGAATTAGCATTTCAGGGAAATAACAAGCAAACAAGCATACAAACAAAGCTAGATTCAGCAGGCCTGGATCTAGTCTATGCTACAGCAAACAAGGTGTACCAATTCCAGTAAGAAACAGTTCAAATATGCATGCACTATAAGCCTTTAACCAGAAGTTCCCAGCTCAGAAGGGCAGACATTCAAACCGTATGCTCATACCATAGAACCGTTTAAACAGGAAAGGTGTAAGAGAGATATGTATGAAAATTCGGAACGCTGACAAGGTATGAAGAAGACTGCAGTATGTTAGTGTATGTATAGCCTGTTTTGTATTAGTTAAAAGTGTCCGCAATGCATAAAGTGGGAAAAGGTATTAAGTAGTGATGTCTTGCTGAGCATAATAATGCTTGTAGAAATTGTGTGTCCTGCTGTGGGCCACAAGGTAAACATCACAGACACCACAAGGGATGCTACATGAGGGCTTTAAACAGAACAATTCCACACCACCCACCGTCAGTGGTAGGGTATGTCCAACAAGTATGTGCCATAGCAGGGAATAGTATATGTTGATATAACTGTCACAGTAGGCATGTGTCTGGGCATATAATGACAATAACATGCCTAAGGTGGTCCTGCTGTGCAAGTATGCTTTGCATAATGGGATAATATGTAAAATATGTGTAATGTACAGTATTGTAGGTAGATATGTCAAGATATTCTACACAGCATAACAGTTATACCATGCAAACAAAAGGTATTGTCTACTGGCATGTACAATACACAATAACAGGATACATATGGCTTGTAGTCACGGGACACTGTAACAGCATGATAGCTAATCGAAATGTTAGAGCAACTCAATTAACCATGCACAAAGGACATGTAATAGGTTCACAGGTTCATAGTGAGGTACTATGCTGTCTGGCAAGTCTATGTGTAAGCCCAACTACAGTGTTTACACCGGCGGCACCTCTCTAGGGTAGTGTCCTGTCTGTGAACAGCAGAGCCATGTGTTACCTGCACCTCTGCACAGTACAGCCACTGCAGTGATCCCTGGCGTACATGTGTGTCTCCCATCCACCAAGTGAGGTATCTCATAAACAGTGCTACTGAGAGTCCCTGTGTGATGTACATAGGAATCATGTTCCAAAGCATGGTGAGTGTCTGGTTTGGGAATGTAACCCTCAAGAACATCCCACTCATCGTTGCGTTTGTGCAAATATCCATGAGCATGTTGCTCTCAGTGGCTTTTGCTTATGTCGCTTATGTGGAGTATATCCATGAATATTGTTGTGGACGTGGGCCCTGTATGTTCAGCAGAGGTCACCCCTGAGTATGCAGTATGCAAATGTGTACAGTCGTGGTGTCTGTAGTTCTGCCACATACGTCAACCATCGGAGCTCAATAATCCTCATGGTGTGTTAATTTTGTGGTATGTAAAGCCATTGCTGTTCTGTAAGGTACACCCTAAACGGGGTGTTGTACCCTTGAATGTGTGTATACATCAGGAGTTTAGAGGTACAATGGGTGCCTTTGTTCCAGCTACAAACCCAGTACAGATAAGGGTGGCCACGTAGAAGGATATTCACGCCACATTGGCAATATGGTTATCAAAGTAGTGGGTGCTATATACGTGTGTACTAAGATCCTGTATAGTGTCACATGTATGTAGGGGACTACCACCTATGTGATAGTCAGTGGGTGATTGGTGTAATCCAAAGGGGATGTTCATGCACCATGTGTCATGCAGCTTGAGGCCATGTTATCAACATTGGGTATCCATCACAGTGACACCCTTATGGAGGGAGTCTGTATCAGCTGGTGGATCAATCATGGTGCCTTGTATGCAGTTGTCTGGAAACCTAGTCAGGGGAAGTCCCTCTGTGCTAGCCTGTACCTCAGGGAAGCATATACCGAACATGAGGGGCCCTATAACTGAGGACTGTGGTATGCCACATGTAACTGAAATACAGTAGGTACTACGGTATGCTACCCTCATTGTGTGGGTCCTGTCCATGAGCCACTTTGCATAACATCCTGAGACGTAGGGGTCGATGTGCAGGTGGATGTGTATGTTGTCAATACCAGAATGGAGAACGGTGCTGAAAGCCAATGAGAGGACAATGTAGGCTGTGTGGACCCCCTTACCATCATCAACTACCCTGGTAACTGTATCAAAGGAGTCCACCAGATGTAGGAGCCATGGTCTGGCCCTAACAAGTCCAACCTGGGTGGCATCAAAGGTCTGGAGCCCACCAATGTCTCTTTGAATGACTTCCATGATGATGTGCCCCATAGCCTTGCAGAACAGTCCAGTCAGGCGTATAGGGCAATAGTCCCTCTGGTTCATTGTGGCACCACCTGTGTGGAGTGTGATAACTGTTGCTGTGCACCATTCAGGGGCCACAATGTCTGATACAAGGCTAATAGTGAATCTGGTGGCCAAGTGGGGAGACATGTCGTTCTGAGGTTTGTGTAAATCACAGCCTGGGATGTTGGACGGTCACATGGAGTCTGTATTCCAGGCCTTAGAGAGTGCAGGTTGGAACTGTGTAGTTGTGACCACAGGGAACCAGCAATGCTTCTGCATGGATTATGGCCCTGTAGGGAGTGAGAGGGTGTAAAGTTAGCATTGAACCCATCTGCCAGGATGTTGTCAACATCTCTTGGTTCTGTAATGTTCCTGAGTAACCGTCGTATGTCAGAGCAGATGTGGGTATTGCCATTGACTACTGACATACCTCCATAATGCTTTGTGATACACCCTGGAATGTGTCGCAGTAATATTTATGTAGCTAGGTTTGGAGGATGTGATAAGGGATCCCGGAGCTCTACTGAGGCTGACCAGTGAGCTACCCCACCCATGGGATTGTACTCCACTTTGCAACAGCCTCCAAATTTGTTGTACATTATGTCCATGGAACTGGACCCCCAGAGTGGCGTCCGTTATCTGGTGGGTACCATCATGGCTCTGTATGGAAAAGCATGATCCATGCAGTCGTGTAAGTGCTAATGAAGTACACTGGGGTATGTTTCAGTGTTTGTATGTGCATTGTCCATCTGCATGGATGTCATGACGTTTACTATTGCTGTCATAAGATGTCTGTAGTAGGCATTGTACTAATCTTGTACTGTGCATGCCGTGAAGGGTGTGGTGCCGGGATGTGGATAACAAGGGTGATTAGCATATGTTTGGAAACTACCAACGAGGGGATAACCACAGGTGTGGAACACCAGTGACATGTTGGTAATGTCCATGTCTAAGATATTATTGGTCTTGGTGGTGGTGTGTATGGGTTGATCCAGCCGAGTGGTGGTTATGAATCCTGGACAGCATTGGCCTAATGTGTCGGTACTTGAGTAGCTATCCCAGTTAAGTGTGGGGTAGTGTCAGTCGCACATCAGTAGTACCTGTCTGAACCCTACTGTCCAGTACACCAAGAAATGAGGGCCGGTAACCGTGGGGTATGTTGTTGAATCCGTAGCATGTTACAATGTGTATAGCAGTTCTGGCCACAGTTAGTTGCACGTGGATCACCTCTGATGCATTGTGCTAAGTAACCAGCCAGGAGGTCTGTACAACATAGTGAAATATGGACACACCTCAGCCGTGGGTGTCCCGGTCCAGGTTACATGACTGAAAGGTGTGGTCTGCGTATAACCTGTCAGTGCAGGTGTGCTCTGCAGAGCCTAGAACCAGGTCCCAGTCACTGCAGAGATATTGAAGTGGTCCATTATAAGGAGTGCCTTACCTGCTTGCATCAGAGATGATGTCAAGCATTGAGTCACATGACCCCATGTTTTGCTTGCCTGTTCCCGTTCTGGTGGTGAATGTTATTGGAAACTGTGCAAGACAGGCAGTATAGGAGCAGCAAGAGCCTTACATGTTATCTGTACTCCCAAGGCTGACAGGTGCAGGTCATCTGTGCCAAAGCATTGTGTTTTGATGACCATGTCATTCAAAGTGGACAGATACTGGATACCTGTGGAATGACAGCAGAAGCATAGGCAACTGTTGAAGTGAAACAGCCAGTTGTTGTACAGTGGTATCTAGTCTGGATGAATGCAGAATGCTCCCCAGGGCTTGGCTGATAACTTCTGGGCTACAAGACCGGAGAGCTATTGCATGTCCCTGCACATGTAGTCTGGAAAGTTACATCTCAGGGCAGTCATACATAACATGGAGAATCGCAGTCAAATTGTACCTGGTTAGGTGTGGCATGGGTGCGTAGGTTCTGTTGCAGAACTAGTTACCCGACAGCTAGATGCAAGTGACTATCGCCTTGTGTATCCTGCTGAGTGGGACATCAGTGTGACCGCCTACAGAGTCACATATGACTGGTGTGGTGGGTATGTCATAACACCCAATTGTCTGTATTTGATGGGCACACATGAGTCTGCGGGCTATAAGTAATTGTTGTTGTGTTTGGTAATGGGGGCTGCCTCTGGTGCCTACACAGAGTATGGAGAGGTTCAGCAAATGTCGTACTCATACTATGTGTGGCCTGTGGTGGTGGAGATCTTGTGAGACTATGTGATGAGTGGGGTGTGTTGCAAATGTTACACGTCCCCACATGAATGTCAGGTTTAGTCTGGGTTGGTGAGAGCATTACCACCAGCATGGCTACATATGTGCATCTCCCACAGGCTGTAATGTCGTATGTTGGGAGGTGAGCATTGGCTGTGTACATGAGACAATTGCTCTATTGCCACATGTTCACCATATTCATCATATAGACAGGCAGTAGCACTGGTACGTGACAGTTGGACATGCCTGTATATTCAACCATGTCTCACAAGATATGTGAGTTACGTGTGTGCAACAGCTGTGGTACTGTAAGCAAGCTGGAAATGTAAGGACAGACATTGTACTTGTAAGAAATGAGTTGGAATGGGTGCTATAGTAATTAGTAGCTCATGAAGTGCTCACAAGTTCTGAATAAGTGCTGAGCATGAATATGCAATACAGATAGGGTGTTGGATAATATCAACCCACTGCAACCCACAAGTGGAGACGACAGTCATAATTGGAGGCACTGCACTATTACCCTGCTGAGTATGGTCTGCAAGTCTATGAGCCTTTATCAATGTAGATGTTAGCAGTACAGAAGTAGACGACAGTAAGGATGATTTCACAATGCATAGCATACCTGTGACAGGTCATAGGACATCATCACCCATACCGTGTTCCAGCTACACTGAGTATACTAGATGTACCTTTGTATGTCACAGGAGTGTTCTACCAGTGGCCTGTTGACAGAATCAACACTACAAAAGGTGTCAGAGTGACATGTGCATATCACACCAGTGGCAGCTACAGTAAAACAGGGTTAATGTTTTGTACTCCCCCCTCATTGTAGCCCATACCACACAGACAAATGGGAGGCATCTGTGTATGTAAGGATGTAAATGGCCATGACCTAGGAGCAATAGCTGTCTCAGTGTTGTGGACAACATACAGAATGGGCTTTGTGGGTGAGGTGTGTGACACATGTGCACAATCTGACAGCTGATAATAGCATTGTCACCGCTAGGTGAATAACCCTGTACCCATTAACTACCACCTAGGCAGCGGTCAACATTATGGACACTGTGTAAGGGATGGTGCTGTGCAGTTCACCTCCCTGAGTTGGTGACGTCTCCATGCCTATTAGGTAGTCATACGAGGCACCCATGTCATGACAGGGTGCCATCCATGAGCATGGAAATCATTGGACAGGCATACTCAGCACTCAGGTGACCAATATCAGATCACATATCACCTGTAAGGGGTATTGGCCATGCGTGGATGGGTGATACCAGCCTTCACTATCCTCACCTCCACTATGCAGCATGCTGGCTACCTTGCACAAAGACATGTGCTACACTGTGATGTTGGACATGCTACACGTACATATCCTGATCTGAAAGACATACGTCATGGACAGCCACGGTCCTACTACAAGGATCGCCACATGCTGGACAGATCCCTGTGCCATACATGTTACATACTCCCGCTATACCATGCAACCCTGTCCATCAAAGCTGCACATGTCATCTCTGCCATACATGGTGTGATGACCGCATGGTAGATGTATTATTAACTGTCTGGATCATTAATGTGGCACTGATGCACCTCGAGGTGGAAAATGGCTGTCGGATACAGCTAGGAAACCTTGCCCATGCATGCTATAGTTGATAACCATCCCTGTGAATGATGTCTGGCTAGCCATTGTCCCATGTCTATCACATGTGCAACACAGGTGATCCATGGCAGGATGTTGAACTGCTGTACAGTGCCGTGTAGATGTATATGGCAAAACACATACATGTAAAGGTTCCATGCGTATGAGTGCATTGTGACTGCTCATGTCCATTAAGGCAGTGTATGTGTTGATATGTGACATATACACAGCATCTTGTCTCCTAAACTTGATTGACTTCGAATCAGTCTCCAGAGCCATGGACAAGGGTAAGGTGGTTCACACAGCCTATCTAGACCTTGCCAAGGCCTTTGACACCATCCCCCACTTTGGAATCATAGATAAACTTACTAAGCTGGGCATTAATCCCTACGTCACCCAATGGGTTGCTAACTGGCTTGCTGATAGAACCCACACTGTAAAAGTAGCCAACTCCAAATCCAGCTCCAGACAAGTGACAAGTGGAGTACCTCAGGGTTCAGTCCTGGGACCGCTCTTGTTTGGCATCTATGTCTCTGAAGTACAGGCCAACACTAAGGGACTCTGGATAACAAAGTTTGCAGATGACTGCAAACTGGGAGCCATTATTGAATCCCCATATGATGTGGATACTCTACAAATGGGCCTTACAGAAACAGATGCTTGGTGCCAGAGCCATGGGCTCAAGCTCAATGCCAAGAAATGTATAGTTATCCCCTTTGGGAAAAAACATGTATCCGTGAATTACCATATAGGTGGCAGTACACTAAACACCGAAAGTTTGATAAGAGACTTAGGGACACAGGTGGACAGTGGTCTCACCTTCGATAACCACATCGCCACAACAGTCAGGAAATCCTTCTATGTGGCACACCTCATCACTAAGGGCTTTTCATCCAGAAAAAAGGAGGTCATTGTCCCCCTGTACTCATCCCTCATTAGACCCATTATAGAATACAATGCCCCATTTGGTATGTACCTCTCAAGACATCTGCAACAACTGGAAAGGCCACAGAAATACCTCAGTAAAAGAATCACAGGCCCAAAGCAGATGCCCTATGCTGACTGCCTTAAAATCTCCAGCTATACTCTGTCGCATATCTTCTACTCAGAGGCGATCTTTGCTTAACATACAAGGCCATGTCAAACCCAGAGCTGTTGGACATGCTACACTTAAAGAAATCCCAATCCCTCAGAGCCACATGCTCCAGGGATCCAAACCTTGTCATCACAATAAACCAAACATGCTGGAGGGATAGGTTCCTGACCCAGAGACTCCCCAGACTCTGGAATAGATTGCCCATACATGTCAAGCAGAGTGCCTCTTTGGTCCTCTTCAAAAGGAACCTTGATGATTGGATGGGAGAAAGGAAATTCACCCCGGGGATCATGTCTGTCGCCCTGCTAGACAGGGGTCCAGGGAAGTAAATAGTGTGGGAAGAAATAGGCAGGGAATTGTTATGGCTAGGCTTGTATAGGCCCTAGGGCTGATAGCCTAGTGCCAACCTATGAACCTAATCAAGGTCAACAGCATCACTGTGGACACATCCAGGCATGTGCTGATAGGTAAGAACACCAGTACAGGCAAACAGACATGCCCACTTCAAGACAGCATTCACATGGAGTATGAACAATGTAAAGAGGTGACACACATATATGGTGATGATATCCAATGCATAACGGGTGTTACATGTGTGTGACACAAACATGTCAGTTGTGTCAGTGTCATGATGATTTGCAAAGATAACTGTGCAGATGTACTAGATTCAATACAAATGTATGTGCAGCTGTATCTCTGTACATCTATGTGATACTGTGGCCTGTCACCATCATTATGTCTTCCAGATAATGCCTCATTCACGCCTGCCAGTGTACAGCCGCCAGGAGGATGATGTCCTCATCCCGTACCTTCATGAGAACTATGAGGTGTTGTTCAGCCATGTGCCACAACATGCCCATCAGCGTGATGACCTGTGGCAGGACCTTCTTCAGGATGGTTGATGATGTGGGTGGCCATAACTGCACCTACCAGCAGGTGCGCAGACACTGCACAGACTTGATTCGTCATGCAAAACAGCATGCGACTGCAATCACCAGGGAACAAGATGGAACAGGTGGTGGGCCACCAATCCAGCCCCCACTCACACAAACTGAGGAGCTACTGGCCAGCCTGGGGACACCCTCAGAACAGCATCCACAAACACTAGCTGCCATCGTGGAGGTGGGTGTCTCCCAACCAATGAGCCTGAAGTTGCCTGGTAAGTCACTACTGCACATAAGACTATTATATCCCATTTAGTTGCATGTGTGACTGTACAATATGTAATGTAACATCATATGCAAGGTATGTTTACACACATGCTGCATACTACAGTATGCTACCCTGTGTATGCACACATGTGCATACTATATGCTGTTGTACAGGCGAATGTGTTAACATGCACAGTGCACCCTGTGGCTGTCATACAGTCATGGATAATGTTCAAACTGCTGTGTCACCCCGATACAGGTACCTCTGGCGTGCCGAACAGACATCAGTCCATTGCAGGTGAGACTGTCACCAGTATCAGGCATGTTAATGCATATATCTGTTCGCCATGTGGCCAGATAACACATGTACACCTGATGTATGGTCCAGTCACAATATACAGGTCGCATCTCCCATCATTCACACTGGCTACCCATGTGCAATATATACAAACAAAATGAAACACCGACATGAAACCACAGTATCTGTCATTGCTACGTGTGGACAGCTGTGCATACAATGGTGGAGGTGTTGTTCAATGTAGGCATATGTACTATACATTGGAACAACACATGTGTGGTACACAAACAGTACCACACAGTGAGCTGGGATATGGGCAGCCCACAGGAGTCACCATTGTGTTATATGCCCCTGCAATGGGTACACATTGTGATGTGCCATCTGACATGTCCCAGACATGTAGTGTTCTGGCTGCAATATTGTCACACTATCCCATAATACATACCCCACATACCAAACATATAAACCATTGTCTGCATAGCCATGTGGACAGTGACATATCTGACATCTATGGGTGTATGTCATATGGGACTACACCGTCATGTGAGATAGACGGCCATCACAAACATTTGGCCAACACATGTTCAGACATGGCCATGGACGATGGCCAAGAGACATGTAGCCACACAGTAGATGTGATGTGTATACACCCTGTTGCACATTGTCCATACATGGTCCAACTATAGCTTAGTTGACTGATTATACAGTTGATATAGTACACTGGACATCCTAAAAGCCTGTGCACAGCTAGTGGAGGTGTCACGTAAGTCGACCATATAAGATGTGTGAACATCACGACTGTGTCATAGCATGACAGTAATCACCTGTACAGCTTCCACAGACATTGACACCACATCAAGCCACAGATACTGTACATTTCCCTTGCTGCTGTAGGACATCACCTTCACCTGTGCACCTTGTGTGTGTGGTACATCAATGTCATGTGGGACATAGTGTATTGACAAGTCTGCCATGTGTGGACATGGTTGCCAGGCAGCTAAGACTCTGTAGTAGTTGTGCAGGGGTGTCATCTGTAGGTCTTCCAGTGACCTGTCACATGACACAGCATGGTTTAGTGTGTATACACCTCAGCATCGTGGGTCACAATCCACAGTTATGTCATATGTATGCACGCAGTTATGGCTATGCAATGTGTGCATATTACACACTGTATAGCAATATAGATGCCTCATGATGCCATGCACACTACCCTTCCATGCTCATGCACATTTGGTAAACGTGCATTCTATCTGTAGGGCATACAGACAACACTGCAATGGGATACCCATTACAACCCTGTACATGTGTCAGGACACCATTGTGTCAGACATGTATGCATGTCAATGCACACGTCAGCAGATTACATGTCAAGGTCACTTCAGCCATGTGTACTGTTAACCTGTGCTGGTCCACATGGTGTATCACAGGGATGCAGGCTTACTACTATGATTGTGTGAACTGCATGGCTACTGATATGACACCTGCTTGCTGTTGTGTGCAACCCAGGGAGGTATGCTAACTACCACTATTAATGTCTGAGCTGCATGCCGTCTGATCTATCACATGCATGCTGCATGCCGTCTGTCAAATCATATGCATGGTGTGTCTGTGTGTGTGTGTGTCTGTGTGTGTGTGTGTGTGTGTGTGTGTGTGTGTGTGTGTGTGTGTGTGTGTGTGTGTGTGTGTGTGTGTGTGTGTGTGTGTCTGTGTGTGTCTGTGTGTGTCTGTGTCTGTGTGTGTGCGTCTGTGTGTCTGTGTGTCTGTGTGTGTCTGTGTGTCTGTGTCTGTGTGTGTCTGTGTGTGTGTCTATTGTAATGTAGAGTCTTTCTTTGCATTCACAGGTGATGTAGGTGCGTTACCCTCCTGCGGTTCGTCTGATGTTAGTGTCCCCACAGATACTAGCAGTGATGAACATATGCATGAGGTACAGGCAGGGTTGTCAGGGGCTGAATCTGTGCCAATGGTTGCCATCCCAGCTATGTCCCCCTCTTCCCCGCACACAGTTCTCATGCCAACACATACCCCATCACCAGTGGCCATAGAGGAAGGACAGTCAGCGTGTGTTAGCTTGGAACAGGAATGTGTGGTGGCTACATTAGGTGTGTCTCCACACCAAAGTGTCAGTGTAATGACTGCAGATGTGCCACACAGGCATGTGACCAGTGCTGCTCGTAGGAGGACCTCAGGCAGACATGCACCTGCAGGACAGAGCACAGCAGCTGGTGTCACCAGACGCATGTTCCAGACTGTAGTGGCAGCACAGGCATGTGCTGAATGGCAAAACAGAGAAGGGCAGAGGCTTCAGAGGGCTGCTATCCATACTCTAAATGACAACATTCAGGCATTGGCAAATGCTCAACAGCAGATTGCTGATGTTCTGGACAGGCGATTGGGTGACATGGTCGGAATCCTTGACCATGCCATTGTGTAGATGGACACACACAGTACATTCCAAACGGATGTGTAATACTAAGTGTGTGAGCATGCCCAGTGACACCTTGTGTCTGTGATGTGCCTCTGTGTAAGGGCATGGCAATTGACATCCTGTATAGCGATGGTGGTCATCCAGGCAACAGATGTCTATACCCCACGTCAGGATGGAAGCCTACATTGAACACACTGGTTGACTGTCTTGAAGGGTGTGCTGTCTGTGGCGCGTCTCATATCTATGTAGTGTTGTAATAGTGCTCCGTAGATAGGCAGTTGTCCTGCCCACACCACTGCCATGTGTTTGTCTACATCTACCTTGGGACAGTAATATGCTTTTAGACTGCTCACTCTCTATACATTCCCTATCGGCGTCTTTGCCTTTGTGGATGATGTCACCCACCTAGAAGTATGCCTTTGGGAGTGTTGTGTTCCAGTAAGCTCGGTAGCGCGTTCTGTAACTGAGTAATTCTGTAGTGTGATAAGGTAGTTAGGTGTATTTTCGACTCTCAGCCCTCCCAAGTGTGTGTTTGTGTGTGTGTTTGTGTGTGTGTGTGTGTGTGTGTGTGTGTGTGTGTGTGTGTGTGTGTGTGTGTTTCTGGCTGCCTGGGGACAGAGTAATGCTTTAGACGTCTCACTCCACATACATTCCCTATCGGCATCTTTGCCTTTGCGGATCATGTCATCCACCAAGAAATATGCCTCTGGGAGTGCTGTGTACCAGTAATCTCGATAGCGCATTCTGTAACTGTGTAATGCTGTAGTGTGATAAGGTAGTTAGGTGTATGTTCAATTCCCAGCCCTGCCAATTGTGTGTGTGTGTGTGTGTGTGTGTGTGTGTGTGTGTGTGTGTGTGTGTGTGTGTGTGTGTGTGTTTCTGGCTGCCTGGGGATAGATTAATGCTTTTAGACGTCTCACTCCACATACATTCCCTATCGGTGTCTTTGCCTTTGCGGATGATGTCATCTACCTAGAAATATGCCTCTGGGAGTGCTGTGTACCAGTAATCTCGATAGCGCGTTCTGTAACTGCATAATGCTGTAGTGTGATAAGGTAGTTAGGTGTATGTTCAACTCCCAGCCCTGCCAAGTGTGTGTCTGTGTGCGTGTGTTTCCAGCTGCCTGGGGACAGAGTAATGCTTTTAGATGGCTCACTCCCTATACATTCCCTATCGGCATCTTTGCCTTTGCGGATGATGCCATCCACCTAGATGTATGCCTGTGGGAGTGTGGTGATGCTGGAAGTCGGTAGCTTGTTCTGTTACTGCATAATTCTGTAGTGTGGTAGACTAGACAGGTAGGAGCTTGATTCCAAGGCATGGCAGGTGTGTGTGTTTGGCAGTTATACCGTATGTGTTGGTATCTGTGGGTGGCCAGCTGCGGGATGTGTTCAGTGTACTTTGTTGCTGACCTATATAGTGTCCACAGCCCGCATATTCTGCCAAGACACTGGGTTGTCAACACATACATTCGCCAATAGGTCTGGTAAGTAACTGTCAGCAGCCCTACTCTTACCCTTGATACGGTCTGACCCATGTGACACAAAATAACACACTTGCCTTGATAGTAACAACACTACATGATGCAGGTGGCACATGTTGTTTCCTTTTCATTCCTGTCTAATGCATTGCTATCATGTGGTCCGCTGTTGTGATATAAATGCCATATCTACATATGTGTGTACATGTATATATATGTATATATATATATATATATATATATATATATATATATATATATATAAATAAAAAAAAATATATATATATATATATATATATATATATATATATAAAAAAATATATATATATATATATATATATATATATATATATATATATATATATATGTCCATATATATATGTATACAAATAATATATATGAATATATGATATATTTAGATGTAGAGGTGGACATAGATGTGATGTCTGGGGACATCAGCACTATTGAATGTTTGTGCCAGATGATCTGTACATGATAACCTGGGATCTATATATATCTGCCATGGCGTGATGGTAATGCACATCGTCTGTAGTGTGCAGGGCCATGGGTTGTACACGTGTAGACACCGGTTATTTTGTTGCTGGGAAGACCATGGGACATCGAATATGATGATATTAAGGCACCTGTTGCCATCTGTGTATGGATCTGAGTGACACTGAGCAGTGGTTATTAATTTGGAGGTTCGGTATGGGTCATATATATATTCATTAGAAGACTATACTATGCAGAAAAGGTTGACTATAGTGTATCACATTTATCACCAGGGTGTGCTGCTGGTTCCTGGAGTGTATGTTTGTAGTCAGCCAGGTGCAGGACTCGAATATAGCTGACAGCATGGGAGGGGGGTCAGGCATACTGCATGTACATTGCAGAACTGTGCCTCGGGAGTACTCCTGCCTTAGCACACCTAAGCTAGGGGTGTGTCTATACCTGCCTGGTGACATTGGGAGGGATGACAGCAGTGGTGGGGTAGTCAGGGTGTACAGGCTGCACAAACAGGTGTTGATCAGCACAATCAGCAGATGACATGGCCAGCCCGCACATGAACAGTACATTAAAGCAAGCAAGCAGCATTCACACAGGTTTCTTCCGCACTCTACACCACCGGTGTATACCTGCAGGGACATTTCACGACACAGTCCAACCAAATGACACCGGCTGCAGCAGGCAACATATACCAACATGTGCAGGAGGCTGGGGCAGTGAGGATGTGTATGCTGCTGAACAACCCTTACTGGGGTGACATAAGACTTTATAGACCGAGGGAGACTTACTAGGGGCTACATGGGCTGGGGATTTTGGAGCACTATGGGGTGGACAGAGACCACCTACAGCAGCTTGTTGATTTGTGCCTGCCACACCTGGCACATCAAACAGGCCGAGGGAAACACATGACAGTGGATACCATGGTATGTGTTGGCCTAGGTGTACTAGCCATAGATACCTCACAAAGCACAACTGGGGATATCATGGGTATCTCACAGGCATCTGCATCCAGAGTATTGCACCAGTTCACAGATGCCATGTCAACACATGCTAGTGAGCACATACATGTCCTCAACACACGTGATTAGTAGACCAGCAATATGCATCTGTTCAACCACATGGATGACTACCCTGGGGTACTGGGTGCTATAGCCTGCACACACATACACATCTTAGCACCACCCGGTGAGCAGGGTAGGGCCTACAGTCACTGCAGGGGCATACCCTCCAACAGCTAGGCCATATGCAATGGCCAGGGCATGAGAGTGAATGTGTGTGCTGTCTGCCCTAGAAGCTATGATGTGTCCGATATATGGCTTCTGACAGCTGTAGCACACCAATGCCAATATGGACTTCTCCTACAGTCTCCTAGTGGGGGATGCTGGGTAAACACTGGTGTTGTGGCTGTTGACACCCATCAGCAATGCACACACACCTGAACACTCACACCATACTGAGATGGATGCACAGGCAAGACATATACTTGTGCATGTGTTTGGGATGCTCAGTTCACAGTTCTAGTATTCGGACACATCCGTTGGAGCTCTGCAGTATTCACAAGCCACATGCATACAATTTGTTATGGTATTTGCTACACAATCTTATCCTGCAGTAACAGTTGCAGCAGGAACAGCATGGGGCAGGCCCACACAGCCCAACACCACTGCCAAGGCCTCTACAGGCACAGTGTGACTTGGTGAAGGAACTACCTGAGCAGGGCACAGTCGGCGAAAGCCCGTGCACAGTATGACCTGCCCTTGGCAAAGAGGCAACACAAGGCATATGCACTGACACAGTAGGTACCCACGGATTTCCCCTCTCTGACCCGCACACAGTACAATGGATGCCAAACATGACAGTACCTGTGCTCGACCATGTATAGGAGGTGCACTGTGTGCATCCGACATAGGCAGCACTCCAGCACCATCCTCAAGTCCAGAACATACCCAGGGTATGTCTATTGACATAACAAGTGGCAGTTGTATTAGAATGTGTTGTTACCCATTGCTATGGTGTGTATGTGAGCATACAAGTGACTGTGGTGGCCAAATGTTAGGGCAGCAGACAGTACACATCCATAGTGGCACCATGATCTCTGTAGCACATAAGGGGGTCACAATGGTAGCCTGTAGTACACAGGGTGTCCTAACCCATTGCAGATTATGGGCTGACCATCATGTGTGTCCATACAGCCCACACACGTTCCATGCAGCTGGACAAATGTGGACCAATACAGGCAAATGATATACGATGGCCTATGGATATGCCCAATGAATGACCCCAACCCCCTAAGACACAGACAAATGACAGCAGGCCAGGCAGTTTGATGTAGGTTGTGTAAGCTAGGACGTCCAACACCACTGTGCTGGTAATTAAAGCTGGGAACTGACATACCCTGGTATCCCTCCAACCAGCAATTTAGGTAGGTCCACACACTGACATGGAGTACCCGGCATACCAGTACAGTAGCGGCAGATGTGTACAACTGTTGCCCATGCCCCCCGTCAAACCTACACATGTGAGAGTCATGTGCGCCACCCACGGTGCTGTGTAGGACTGTGGTTGTGGTTGGATGTCCTCCCCATGCTATGCAGACATGTAGCAACTGTCAATGCCACATGACCATTAGCTACCCTGCAGACACAGCATGACACCTGTCTGTGTAGAATGGAGGGGTCAGCAACACAGTACTAACAATCTGGACATGTGATACATGCAATACAGTTGACCATACTTGGCATGCTCACACACATGATGGTATCACGGTAATGTCGGTCGACAACATGTGTAACAGTCATACTGGGCATTCTCACACACATTGAAACACAGGACGGCCAGGCATGCATACACCAGTGGTCCGGACATATCTGCCAGTACATTGCTATACTGTTGGATGTCTGCGCTGTGTGGTGTGTGTGTGGTCTATTGTCTGTACATATGCCATGATCTATTTTTAATTCACATGAGCTATGTGCGCAGGGTACTTCTATCATCACGTGTACAGGGTGGTTCTTTGTTTGCAGACAGGCCAATGCCTTTGGATACAGACTGGGTAAGGCACATTCCAGCAGGTGGGAACAGTTGTGCATGGGTTTGCACAGTGTTAAGCATTGCTAACCTCTGGTCACAGCACCTTATACATGTTTAGACTCCACATTTCTTTGACAGTGCACTACTGGCATATTGGTAGACAAACACGCTTACAGCCGCTCGTTCACCGACATTTCCGCTTACATTTGTCACTCATGCTGGGTGTGTGCGATCCCTTGTGATGCATATTACATCGGACTACATGACTACAGTATCAGGTATGTGTAACCATTTTGCGATGGCAGGCATTCGACTGTACGGACTCGGCGGCCTGTCCAGTGACATAATCATATTATATGCGTGTTCCTCATACGATCTGCTCCCATCTGCCTGATACATGGGAACCGATACTCTGCAATGCTGGCATGTGACGAGTTTGTTAACACAGCTGTCCGCTGAGTCATGCTACTGCATACCTACTGCACGTTGTCCACCTTTCAGATTGCACGACGGGACACTGTAGGTGTGACACCTTTCCCACTTTGCATGGGGCAGTCCCTCATCACGCATATCTCATGTGACAATACCAGAACTCTCCACCAATCGGGGACACATTTCTACAGAATCAGGAACAGGTCAAGAAAAATCAGGGACACTTTTACAAAAGTAGTGCTATTAACTTGAAACATTGACAGAATCAGAGCATATGACTTAATACACATATTCTGAAGTAACAGTTGTTTATAACTCTTACTTATTGTCATTAGTCAGTAAATGTAATTCACCACTTTCCTTCAAAAGCCACTAATTTTAGGAGGGATTAAGAGGGATAGAGTTAAACTTTCAGTCAAACTCAGGGATGTACCTGACATTCAGGGACAGTTGAGTGGTATGGACAATACTTTAGCCATTTCAACTGTCCTGATTAAGGGACATTCTCATGTTGTACGTGTCTGTACTGGTTGGTTGTTACAGGTCTTGTGTACCTGACATGTCGATATGTCATATGTAGTAGCATAAGCAACTTTACTGCTGCTAGACTACGCTTTGATTTGTTCCGATATGTATATTTCTGTACTATGCATGGCTGTAGGTATGTTCTGCCCTGGTACATCTAACATTTCTACAGAGCAGGTTCCACTTTGGCCATTCAGAATGGTGGTGGCCCTATAGACCCTATATGTAGAGCTATCACATGTGTCAAGGCAACACATACCCACAGCCAGTAGTAAACAGATGACTTCCACGGTTTTCATATGTTAAGGTTATTCATGTAGCATTATAATTGATAATACTGTTTCCTATTACATGTAGCTGTTACTGATACATCAAATTGATGTCTGACACCACTACACACAATATATGGCCTCCTTTCCCGAACTAACAGGCCATGTGCCATAACTGTCATTTTGCAGAACACAACTGCCCAGACGGGTGTGTCCCTCACAGGCGTACGGGTGTTGAACCACTTCTATTATGCTATCATCTACCTAAGGTGGTCAGCAAATTATGCACTTTCCATCAGTAGCAGAACTCACATACCAATGGGTGTGAATGAACAGTGTATCAGGAACAATGCATAACACCCTGTGGGACACATTTAGATGATTGGCTCTATTAACCAGACACATTCACAGTCACAGAGCATATGTATTCATTCACGTTTGTCGAGGTACATGCTGTTTATGACTCATACATGTTGTCATCTGTCATTACCTGTATTCCACCACCTGTTCACCTAATATCACTAGTTCTGGGAGTGTTTAGTTGGACTTTGTTACATTCTGATACATAACTATGGACGTCCATGCTAATTGAGTACACGGCACTGATTTGGTCTCTATGTATTCCCCCAATGGTTTACAGACTATCCGGTAGATGTGCTGTTCAGGTTTGGGAGGTGTAGGCATATGCTATGCCCACATAGGAATATTAATGACTTCCACTGGGTTGGCCTACTACATCTCTGCCAACCAGCACCTGCATACTTAAGCCCATTAATGCATACCATTGGTCCACCTACCTGGCACTCCTCTACAGCAGTCATGACAAATACTTACTGCGAGCGCAGCTAGGGTATGAGCACACCCCTACATATTGCCCACTCTCCCCATCTCGGGACACATGTCGTACATTTTGTCAACCCATGTATTATCACACTTGCACAACCTACTGTTCCATGTACACCTACATCCTGCTCGTGTTGGTGTCAACAGATTCACATGTACCCTGAATTTTTGGGGTCCCACAAGGGACACCGTTATCCATGTTTAATGTGTAGACCTTGCAGAACTCTCCCACTGGTACTTTCCTACCGGTGTTTTGGACAGCGGCAGTGTATTGATCTGTATTGCCTGTCTGTATGTCTGTCTGGCCTAGCTGGGTGATGTGGGGGGTACAACATTTATTTATTGGACCTCCCAGTCACATATGCCCGGGCTATAAATATGTTACCCCTAATTGCTGTGAAGTAACCTATCTATGTACATGTGTATATCTACACTGACATATATATTTTGTTTTGTGTGTATGTGTATATATCACTACCTGTTGTTTGCATATATATATATATCTATATCTATATATATATATATATATATATATATATATATATATATATATATATATATATTTATATATCCGTATGAATATATATGTGTATGTAAATTAATATAGATATATGTATATATACGTTTTTATCTATATATACATCTGCGTGTCCGTAAACCTATACAATTCCCGGACATGAACACTTACACATGCATATTGGGTTTTATCTCTGCCTCAACTGCATACTATTGCCTTATTCATTATGACATCGACACTTCACTCCGGTGAACTTGTGCTCAGTATATTGCACGTTATACAGCGGACAGATATCGCACGTTTTTCATGTCTGGGGTGCCGCTGCTAACTGGGATGTGATACAGTGTCGTTCGAATTATTACTCATATGCGCAGCCTATTATTCCTGCTACTGTGTTTGTTTCTGTGCACATTCATGTTATTATTGTTGATAGGATGTGTGTTTGTGTTACTGTGACTGTATGTCAACATATTGTTGTCTTCATGTAGTTGTGTCTTTCTGCTTTTCCCGGTTTGGGGTTGTCACAGCAGAACTCCGTTCTGCTCATGGGTGGAGTATAGGTTTTACATGCCGGGCTGCCAGCCCTGACGCACAGCATCTGACAACGATACACCCATTCACGCATGTCTCCATGCAAATGACACTCTATCTGGGAATCGGACCTACGTACTAACTGACCTCCACAGGCCGCTTCATTGCACCTGGAGCAATATACCCTAGCAATCCTGTGTCCATATTCGCATATCCATTGTTTCTCCTGCACACCCTTGTTGAGTTTCCACGCATAACAGCCATTATACACCCAATATCGCAGCCATGACACACCTTTACACATTGCCCTCTCATGAGCGTTGGGGCCCTACACACATTTTGTACCTCCTCGTGTATTCACAGGCTTACCATCCATTCATATTTGCACATACGTGCCTTTCCTGGTGTTATGGATTACGAACGATTTGCAGGTTACAAGTGTAGGTGGTCGCAACATGTACTACATTCCGTATGTTTACAATGTTGACGTAGCACTTCAACGATGTTATGGCCACTGGTATAACCCTGCCTCTGGTGTGAAGAGCAGTGCTCTACTCACACTTGTGCAGCTTTATGTGACATACACTGTGAGCACTTCATAATTCCTTACTTGCTCTGGATTCCCTTCACAACCCTTATGTTTGCTTTCGTCTTTCGGCATTCCTTACATATCTATCTATCTATATATATAAAACTACTATAAAGACAAAAACCCAGCCTCCCTAAATGAATACAAAACACTCCGCAACAGAGTCAAAAAACTTATCAATTCTGACCGCAGATCCTACTATATTACCCTCCAAAATAATCATAAGACTAACCCAAAAAAGTTCTGGAATAGTATCTCCTCCCTCTTCAACCCTGGCAAAAAGGAAAACCCACAACCAGATGAAAATACTAGTGATACCAATCTCGCCTCCCAATTTAACAGCTTCTTTATTGATTCCATATCTAAATTAACATCCTCATTTTCTAATAACTCGACTCCTCCAGCTACGACTCCTACTTCCACTTCCAATCTTGAACACTCATCCTCTGACCACCCTCTCTTCTCCCTCAAACCTATACCCATATGTACTATAAAAAAATTGCTTCTTAAATTAAAACCTTGCTCTAACGCTCCCGACAATATCCCTTCCTTCTTCCTAAAGACAGCTACTGAATCCATAGCCTACCCAATTTGCATACTTTTAAATCGGTCCATCCAAGAAAGTTATGTACCCCAAATCTGGAAAAAAGCTTACATCATTCCCCTCCACAAAGGAGGTAACAACAATGCCATTTCCAACTTCAGACCAATTGCCATCTTATCCCCCATCTCTAAACTACTAGAAAAGTGCATACACATACAACTGCTACCTTACCTCACCAATAATCACCTATTAACACCAACACAACATGGATTTCGACCCGGTCATAGCACTACTACTGCTCTTCTCTCCTTCCTTGAAACTGTAAATAAAGCCAGAGACTCCAACTATATTGTCTCTACTCTCCTCCTAGACCTTTCTAAAGCCTTGACACCATCTCCCACTCCCTGCTACTCAACAAACTCTCTAACCTACATCTTTCCCCTCTTGCATTAGTTGGTTTCTAGTTACCTCTCCAATCGGCAGCAATCTGTTAAATGGAAGAAATCCACCTCCTCTTACCTCAACACTGTCACTGGTGTACCTCAAGGCTCCATATTAGGTCCACTATTATTCAATATTTTCATTAATGACTTTCACTACAATATCCCAAATGCTAAAATAGTCCAATACGCTGACGACTCTACCATCATCTGTGCTGCAAACTGTATTCCCTCACTCAAAAAAATAACTCAGGATGCCTTCACAACCACTGAAAAGTGGATGCATGATAATCATCTTGCTCTAAATCCATCTAAAGCCAAACTCATTCTATTCACACCATCAAAAAGCATAACTATTGACAAAAACTCTTTCCTCATAACCAGTCAAAATAATACATCCCTAGAAATTGTTTCCAATGTCAAACTGCTAGGAACTCTCATTGATAATCAGCTCACATTTGATTCCCATATACATACAAACATTAAAAAAACATCAAAAACTTGGTATGTTCTACCGGCACTCACGCTTCCTCTCCCCTTCTACCAGATTCCTCCTATCTACCACATACCTCATCCCCTCTCTACTATATATTGCCCCACTACTAACCAACCTTAAATCCTCTACCAAAACAAAACTTTCTTCCTGCTACAACAAAATCGCTAAATTAAGCCTCTGGCCATAGATCCTCCTCTCACCACTGTACTGCCCTCCACAAACTGAATTGGCTAGAGCTCCCAAACTATCTTTCTTACACTCAACTAACTCAAGCTCATAAGCTCATCTTTAAGCCCTCACTTTGCCCCTCTCTCTCCTCAGCCTTCACCATACACCATCCTAATAGACCCCTTAGAACCAACACTCAGAACCTACTCGAACTCCATAAACCTAACCGTCCAGCAGGCAAACTCTTACTTTCCTTTGCCCTGGCCCGCCTCTGGAACTCCCTCCCATCACATATCCATACTACCAGCAGCCTTCCTATCTTCAAATCTCTCCTCCATTCACACCTATCTTCTCACTGGGAATGCTCCTGTACCCACCCTACATAAATTCCTCCACCTACTTCACACTCCTTATTCTATAATCCCTTCTCTTCTATAGGAACACTCCTACTATAGCCAACCACTTATGTAACTGCTATCTGCACATACCTACTAACTAATATTCTTAACTAATACTTTCTTTCCTTACATTTACTATTGAATATAGAAATTAAAAATTGTAAACTTATTTGTTGTTCTTGTATTGCAGTTCTGTTGCATTTCCTGTTTTTCTTAATACTATCTCTTGCTTACATATACTACTGTGATACTTAATCAGTAGATGTTATGTTCTACCTATTATATTTTACTTTAAATTAGATGTTATTTTCTACTTATTATAATTGACTTTATTCTTATTTGTATTTTGACATTTTGTTTTTTGACAATGTATCTTTGGAGCTTTTCTCCCCAGGACTCCATTGAAAATGGGCTCATTCGGTCCAATGGATTATCCTGGTAAACAAACTTCAAATAAAAATAAAATAAATAAAATATATATATATATATATATATATATATATATATATATATCTATATAATATATATATATATATATATATATATATATATATATATAGATATATACATATATATATATATATATATATGTATGTATATATATATATATATATATATATGTGTGTGTGTGTATATATATATATGTATATATATATATATATATATATATATATATATATATATGTATATATAGATAAATATGTAGATATATAATTGCATATTTCTGTTATGTCTGTGGATATTTATCTATACACACATCTATCTATCTATATATATAAAAGTTACAGCTGTACAAGACAACATACATTTGCTATGCTTATAGCTGCGTACACCCGCACAGGCGCACTTGCATCTACTTATTCTAAGTTGCATATGTTTACAGGCACTTCTTTGGGATTGCATGTGCTTTATTTCTTATGAAAGTACCACTTTGATGGAATCCGGTTAATGGACCCATGCAAACGTGGCCACCTTTACATGTATAAATGTTGGCTTTACAGCACAGAGGCATTCATTACACAGTTAATATGTGTTATAGTCATACTTGAACTGGGAATGCCTTTACGTTGGGCGGATGCTGTAACCACTACACTATTGGTGTTCTGGCTCATTTATATGTATACCCATGGTTCATAGCTACTCTGACATACGCCTCACCGCTTCCCTTACACAGCAGGCATCCATTCTCCTGCTGGAAAAACTGCAGTACTACAATTAGGACATTCCCTGTTTCCTACTGCTCTGGAACCATGCTGCAAGTCTACTCACTCCAAGGATATTCACAAATCCTACGCTTATAGTCCTCACACATACGGGTGTTTGATTGTCAGAGTGTTCATGTGCTGGTCTGGATTTAGGTTCAGCCGATTGGTGACTAGAACTGCTCTGGCACTGTTCAAAGATCAGACATAGCACATGGACAGAGTTAGTCCAGATTTTAGCATTCTACCTGTGTTTACAGATGCAGGTGTTTGGGCACCTCTGACTGCATTATTGGGTCGGCGCTAAACAATTTTGGGCAGGGAGTGGTTCCACTACATGATGCAGGTTGGGGGGTGGTTTCCATGTGTTTCCCTTCCCGTATGACTATTTCATTCATTCATTTATAGATACAATGAATATTATTCTGGACATCTGTTATAAATTCACTACAGGTATGCAAGAGTCCTGTCAACAGATGTGACAGTTGGTTGGAGTACTAATGTGTTCGGACCTCTGTGATACTCAGGGACTCATTTCTACAGTGACAGGGACAAGGCTATGACAACTCAGGGACAATCACGGACACTTCTACCATATTAGTACTATTAATTTGGAACGTGTTGACAGATTCGTAATACTACTAATTTTCTGCAGTTAAATGCGTCTATTACTCTTCATTGTTGTAAGTAGTCATTCTCATTCAACACATTTCCCCCAAATGTCACTGGTTTTGTGAGTGGTTAAGAGGCTGGCCAGTTATTGTGCAAATGCTCTGACCATTGGTAGCATTGACATTGTCATATGTACAGGTTGGGATGTTTTCTGGGGACTAGAGTTGCCACCTTTTCAAATGGCCAAGATAGGACATTTTTGGAACACACATCAGATTTTACAAGCCAACACATACACACGGTCAGTACAAAGGATAGCATTTTACTTATTTGCCTACATAAAAGCCTATTATTGTAGCGGTTTAGTTGCTTATTCTGTTTCTTGTAACATTTAGGTATTTTAGATACTGAAATAATTATTTTCTGCAACTATTACATAACATATGGGACATAATTATGTCTTACAATCCCAGGACATTTGCCATTTGTAATGTATTTTGTCAGGACCCAACTGTCCAAAGAGGGACTGTCCCTCGCAAAGCGGGACAGATGGTAACCGTACTGCGGACACCAGATTGTTTGGGCCAATACATAGCCACAGTCAGTGCAGGTTTAGCACATTCATTTGTTTCCTAGCTCTGAGCTCATGGGCAGGTGTTTGATCCTGGGTAGTAGGTTCTGCATGACCATCAAGGGCTAGACAGTCTCGTGCACCACTACTGCACATTCCAACTTGTGTCTAGATATCTACAGGACTGGACTTCGTGTCTTCATACCCAGTCTAATGTTTACACAGGTTAATTATCCCATGAGGGATATCCCAAAAATTGAACAAGACAAATACCGAACATTCTTCTGGCATTACAAAAATGTGCTGGGGGTTTTACATGCAAGGGATACATAGTTTGCAATCCTTAAACCGCCTAGGGTGACACTACCTACTACATATGCATAGTGGTCACTATGTGTAGATTTGGCTGCACCAAACCAGTAGGCCAAGTATGGCTGGATTTGGTGGATGTTCAGGTATGGGAGCAGGTTGTGTGCTGTGGAGGGGATGCTGGGTAGTCCATTATGCATCCAGGTGTATTGCATTTGATATGGCCAGTTCCATCAGGACCAATCTGTGGGTATGTGCCGGAGACATGTCTGTACATTTGTATCGCACATTTTAATATTCATATGTTTGTGGGATTGTGTTCTACAGTATGGCCTATCTGGTTGTATTGCAGATGTGTATACATGTTTTTGTGTTTCTTTCTGCTTCACCCGGTGCTCCCTCATACACCTCTGGTTCACTTATTCTGCATACGACACAGTGTTGCCTTGGAAGATTATACCATTACCCATCCCCCCCACACACACATATTCCTGACACTCCATCATCACTGCTTTGGTTGATGTCCCATGACACGGTCAAGGTAACACATTGCATACCCTACATATGTCAGGTACCTGTATGGTTGTGTGGACTACCCTGCCATGTTTGACTTTCCACATGCTATACCTCACGCACATAGGTACAAGCCCATACTTAACTTTCATGACATGGTTGGTATACCCGGGTAATACCCGTTCAACTGTGACACATCCTGACAAGTTCGGCTTGGACTGCTGATGTGCGGATTTTGGCCGACTCTTCTAATCATTTGTAAGTTGCCACCTTTTCCTATGTCCAGGATGGGATATATTCCGGACACATATCCGAATGTACTGGACAACACGTACCCACAGTCAGTGGTACAGATAATACTGTTCCTTTCAGCCTACATGTTGCCTTATTGTTGTAGAAATTTATATACTCCTTCTGTTTCATTTACATGCTTATTCTATTTCCTGTCACATTTGGTATGTGAAATATGTTCATACCTATTGTATGTGACTATTACATGCGCTGTTGGATATAATTCGGTCATACGGTCGCTAGATATGTACATTTTTCATGTTTTTTGTTATGGACACATCTGCCCAGCTGTGTACCCTCCCTCACAATATGGGTCAGCTGGTGACCCTAACCATTGGGCTGGACGTACCTATTGGTGGCGTGCTAACATATGATGCGTTTCACTTCCACTTGGTATAACTATCTACACTGCGCTGGACTATGGGCACACAGTTTTCAATGTCATTTGTTCGCGGGATAGGGACCCGTTATTCCCTACCATGCATTTGTGTTTGCTTCTTCATTTTGTGTTCGCAGGAACTGTCTTGCATGCTTTGCATATGTTTCAGTATCCACAGGCACTGACAGATGTGATTACTATTGCTTGCAAATTGTTATATGCAAGCATTTTAGGTTGCACGTCGACAGCTGACATTTCCACACCTCCGTGTGGCACTTCGACATGCCCTATGCAGTCGTGCTCCTTTCCTATGCACGTGGCTGTGGCGGCAGTGCGCCTTCATTAATATGCATTTGGCGCTACTGCGCCATCTTCATGCCGCATGGTCGGCGCAAGCCTAACACCGGCCTTGTGCTGAGCTTCATGAATCCCGGGGATTGTCTTCACAATCACAGCTCTGTGAATCATTAACTTTGTGAATGTAAGAATTACAGCTTCTGGGAATGCATAACACAGTGCTTCTGATTGCATTCTTTCTTATAGTACATTGTTCCTGAATTTGCACTCTTGGAATTCACCGAATCTTGTCTCAATTCACAATCAGACCTTCTTACAGTATTAGCTTATTAAAAAAACATGACAAGACTGTTGATTTTAAACAGTACAGTGTTATTTGACCCAACAGTTTGACTTAGTGCCTAGAAATCATCAGTAATAAAGCATTATCTACAGATTGGAACTTTTAAAATCCAACTGACTGAAGAAACTCTCAATGATAATCAGTCACAATACCTACCTTGAGCAATGTAAACTTATCATTTATAAACAGTTTTCAAGTACTGTGTTTTTTTTTTATATTGACACATTTTTTGCATTTTGGAGCTCATTGTAAGCAATTTCACCTAGAATTTGAGCATAAAATCAAATGCACTCAAACAAATTGCTACTTGTTTTACACTGATCAGTCTGTGTATCTGGTCAGATTGACACTCACATTGCCACTAAGGGCTGTATTCCAAAAGATCTGTACAAATTTGTGGATGGTGCTCAGTATGATAGAAAGAATCCATCAAACAATATAGCACGTGAAGTAAATTAATAAGGAAGTTGGGTATAAGTGAGCAGCCTTTCACAAACATTGAAAGACAAATCAGAAGATTAGATTAGTTAGTGCAACTATAAAGGTTAAAAAGCATGACTGTAGTATCAGAAACTAGCAGTTGAAAGGAAATAACAGTCTACTTTGGAAATGCCACAGTCAAGCAAACTGGCACATTACTAAGTAGGTGATTCTAAAGAAATATATTTTGCCATTATACAGCTTTGGTGACTATATTAATTAAAGGCTGCGTATACAATTCACATTTTAAAATGTACAACAAATGGCTAAGAACATACCTGAATATCTTAATTTATACAGAAGCATGCTATGTAGGATATTGAAATGATGCAGATACTGCTGGGTAGCTGGAGACATAAAGAAAAAAAAAATGCATACCACTTCACCAGCAAATCACCAAGCAAGTTTTTAAAATGGGGCAAACCCAAGGAGTGGGAGAAATATGAGTGTAAAGAGGAGTGGTGCATTATTATTATTATTATTATTATTATTATTATTATTATTATTATTATTAATAACATTATTGCTGTAGTGCTGTCAGCTGTGTCTAAGCACTTATCTGGCAGATCAGGAATTACTGCTGAAATGGCATGTAGATCAATATATATCCAAAAAGGATACCACATCATAGACTCGCATATAGGGACTCCATATGCCTGCAGCTATAAACATGTATACAAATTATATAAACTACAATTAATGAAGATCCCTACATATGTAAGATCAAAGAGACAGAAGTCAGGATAGAACCATGAACCCTTGAGATAGAAGGGAAAATGTTGTCACTAAGCCATAGTGCTAGCATGTTAACAGATTACATACATAACACCATGAAGACATAGCACAACTGCAGTCTATCAATGTATCATCAAAATACGCCTGCTACAGCAGATAGCCATCACTGGATTAACACAGAAATCTGCAAAGAAATATGCAACTGCATGATAGAATTGCACCTGCTATCTTTGAACGTTAATTAGGACTACTGTACACACACCGCATATGCTACAACTAACTGTAATTTGGTACAACATGCACATTTATGTCTGTTACACTACTGTATAATATACATTGTATACAGGCATGCCAAATGTGGTTACTTGTCCTGTGTGCATTGTATGGTATGGTGTGTCACTATGGTACCAAGTGTGGTACAAACAAGCATCAGCTACCCATGGAAACGTAACCTGCTGCTACTATAAATTAGCTATACAGTTTTCAGTTGCAACTGTAACAGCTATTAGTAGTGACATATCACACACGAATGCACACATGCCATGAGGTACCATATGTGCATGCAGTGAACAAGATGGAATGTGACAACTCATGTACAGGACATATATACAAAACTACCATAGTGGAGCACTGATAAAGAGTATACCTGATGTGATTAATACATTAGATGGCCTTATGTGGAATGTGTGAATGTGTCATGCAGCCATTGTATTATCAGAACAGTGTAACTCATGCATAAACCACACAATTGCAATATATGTGGACCCTAAACACAGCCCATAAGTATGATATGTGCAACTGTGATGAGGAATTCTACAAGTGCAACCCACAAGGGGGTAACATGGCCACAAACAGACAAACTCATGAGAAGACTACATCCACTTGTTACATGACACTGTGCAACATGGCAAAATAACTTGAATTGTGAAATATGCAAACAGTGGAAAAGCACAACTTATAGATGTGATGAAATACGCAGGAGTCACAGTCATCCACATAAATACAAGGGTGCAGGACAGTTGCAAAAATTGGTCAATCTGTTTCAGATGCATAGATTACTTGCTCACATTAGTACTATGTTTCCCTGAAGTGTATGAGATCCAACATACAGACTCTCATCAGAAAATGGAATGGAAAATGGAGGGAAGCCCTCCCTGATGAACCATGGAGAGCATCATAGGTGTACATGCTTAAGTGTGAGTAAAAACAAAAAAGGAGATAAGTTTGTACAGAGTAGTCTACACACTGTGAAGCAATGCAAACACAGACCTCATCCTGACAACATCACCATTCCACAGGAACAATAGATGACTAATGTGACAGGTAATGTTAAGACAGACATTGATCCATTGTGGCCATTTGCTGATGTTATCAACAAGGACTTAAGTGCTCCTTAGCACAGATGCAGCAGAGAGCAAAACACAAAAGGTAACTCTGTACTGCATTACATATCAATGAAAAACACTGTTCCAGAACTGCCCACATCTACTATGGTGTAAAAGTCTGTGTTGCCTAATCTCAGCAGAGATACCTTAGCATAACAGTCTGTATTTGCCTGCAGACAACTATGGCTCTAAAATGCTTGTAGCACTGTTGCATGTCCAACAGTGGAAATATACCAAGGGTATCCATGGGTGTGAAAATTTAAGTTATTATGAAAGACTAAAATATCTGAACTTGTACAGTGTCTCTTATTCAGGTATATAGGGCATTTAGAGACAACTACCTCTGGGAATGTTTGGGGTTATCAAAAAGTAGTAGAGAATCAACCTATGTAGAAGAATCTATAGGAATGAGAAGTGTACTAACTGGTTCTCTGACAGAGCAGCTGATGCATGGAACAGACTCCCAAGTTACATTAAAGCAAGTACTAGTTTAGATATTTTTAACAACATCCTGGATACTTATTATGAGAACAAATGTTTTGGTATATTGGCAGGCTAGAAGGGTATTAATGCCCATGCTTGAAATATTTATATGCATGTATGTAACATACGACAAAAGTATGACATAGCACAGGCAATGAGAGGCATTTCTGGTGCTTTTCTCCTCTGTTCTCCACTGAGAAAGGGCTAGGTGGCTCAGATGGACCAACCTGGTTAACAAATGTCAAATAAATGTCAAATAATGTCATGTATTGCAAAGGTTAATGCTGAAAAAGGATGCTATAGGAACACATCCTGTAGTGCTGCATCAATACAATTACAGGGAGAGTAAGACTGTGATATGGCAGATGGTGAACAAATACGTGTTGTTACACTTAAAATGATTTACTTTTTTTTATTTGTTTTGATTTAATGAACAGTAGGTGCATTGCTCTGCAGACCCTATTAAGCCAGCACCTGATGCTAAACTACGTGGCTGCCATATGCAGGCTACATTACACAGTGAAGGAACACAGAGTCCATACTTACTCCTCTAAGGGGACTAAGCTCATGGATGAGCTCTGTAGTGATTTCCTGGGTTTCCTAAAATGGCTCCATCATGGCCTATATCTGGTATCAGATAACATCCTGAATGACTTCCCTTCTGCTTCCAAAGGCCATCACCTCTCAGTGGGGCACAGTGTCACTGTCCCACTGTAACCCCATTGCAGGGAGGTCCTGACTCATCTGGTGGCACTACACCCTACTTGGCAAATTCAGGCTCCTCAGGCAGAGGTTAAGCAAGTCTCCTACTGTGTCATCTGTCATCTAGTGGGCTTGCATGTCTTGAGTCCTCAGTAAGATGCACTGTGAAAAAATGAAACAGCCATATTATGTGTCATGCATTATCCTCATTACAATACAATGCAACACGCTTAAGCAAGTGTGTCATCTGTGCTATTAATCACAACTTCATATTGCTGTGGCTATCCAATGCATAGAGCAAGAATTCAGGAAAGAGCAAAGTAAATTCATTTATTTATTTTATTTATTTATTTATTGGCATTTGTTAACCTGGTTAGTCCAACTGGGCTTGTGGCCCATTTTCACTGGAGACCCAAGGAAAAAAAGCTCCATTGATAGACTTTAACAGTACAATATAATGGTAACAATTTTTGAGTTAAATACAGATATAAGAGGCAGAAGGAGATTTACACAAGTTGTTATAAAGGAAAAGATCAGTATACAAAGCTGAAAGCATACATAGAGCAGAATCACACACAGGAAAGGTCTATATGCAAAATCACACATATTTTACATGTATAAATAAATAAATAATGGTGGGGATGAATCCCATATTGTGGAACAAAACCTACATACCACTATGACTTATTTAAGAAAGTTGTTGTAGTAACAGGTTTGCCAATATCATGCATGCCATGATTGGTAAGAAGTATTAAATTCAAATGACTATCATGATTTAGTGATAACAACTCACAATGATTTGTGAGATAAAATATTTATGAAGCAACATATAAAAAGTATGTGATACTCATCTGGACATTCCGGCAAAAATGCATAGCTGAGAGGTATGCAGATAAAACATCTGGGCATATACAGTATATGATTGCAGGACAGATATTCACATAAATATGTCATGAATCATGTCACATAGCTACATGGAACAATTACATACTCATGGTCAGCCTAGCAAAATAATATAGACAGTCCTGCTTGAATAAGCTAGTGAGGCCAGGTCATACATAATTTACAGTACAGAATCATGAACACTGACTTTGCTCCAAATCATCATCATCAGCAGAAGCAGCAGCATTAATTCCCTTTTTGCCATTTTCGACATGGGGTTGGGGGTGTCATGTCAACTGTCACCATCATGTTGTTCAATGCCACTCTCTTACCTTCTTTGGCACTCATGCCTTGCTGTTGCAGGTCTTCTCTCACGTGATCCATCCACCTGCTTGCTGGATGCCCTCATTTCCTCCTGTCTTCTTCCTGTCTGTCTCACATCTTCTTCACCAGATTGTCTTCTGATTTCTGCATATGTGTTCAAACCACCATAATCTGTTCTCTTTGACTTTTTCTGCAACTGGAGCTTCTGCTCTTATTACCTCATTTCTTCATCTTTCCCACAGTGTGCATCCTACCCTCCATTTCTGGTACTTCATCTCCATCATATCTAGCTTCCTCAACTGATCTGCTTATACTGCCCAGGTTTCTGCACTGTACAATAGTATGACATTTCTCTACATAATGAATGATGTACTGTATGATATAATACAAATATTGAAGATAGATTTGCACAAGATAGCAATGTGCACATGACGCACCATCAGGTGCATATCAGTATTCCCTATACCTTTCAGTCCAGCTCAGTAGTAATGTGTCTCACAGCATCTCTGCAGCAAGATTAAATACATGGTAGAACCACGGTGCCCCATGTTACATAACTGAGATGAAGCACAGTTATACAGCTGAGCACTATTACATACCTCCAAGAACACATAGCCTCAGTGGGCCATTGTAAAACTGAAGTACTATGTTCAGGTGGCAGTGCGAGTGACAGCATCTGCTGTTTTTATGGACAGTGAAGGTGAGGCATTGTGTTGTTCAGCATGCCCTAAGGATAAGCAAACTGCTGAACAGAAATAACTGCATCCTTTGCAGACATGCAATTACTGCAGGTTTGGTATGATCACACACATATAAACAACAGGAAAGACTCTGTTCTGAGGATACCACACATCCAACACCATTGCTTACTATTCCAAAAATTCCCTGAGATGGCAAACAAAACTGACTGCCTCCATAAGCCTGTGCCACACAAATACTTAATATACCTCATCTGACAAAATAAAGAATTGAAAGTAGCAGCATTTGCCATGCCAGAACAGGTTCAAAGCAGGCGCCACTGTGTAGGACATTGCTTATGCTGTGCATGTACTCACTCACATGTGCTGCACAGATCAGAATATTGTATCCCAACACTATAAGGGCACTATGAAACTGCGGGACCTAAGATCAATCATCAAGCAGAAACCACAAAACAAGCTATAACAGCAAACAGAAAATATAAATCACCCTTCCCTGCTGTCAGTCTTGTTAAATGCAAAGTGATCACCACTTAGATTGCATACATGAGTGTATGTACATATCTGCAGTAAGAGATGTGCAATGACATATTACATGTTGTACAACCCAAAAATGTCACTGTGGTTTGGCTGATCCAAGAGATTGCAGAAAATACATGTAGTATATACTTTGTCCAGAAGTGGTGTGTGTTAAGAATCCATGCATATTCCTGAGCATGTAATGTGTGCTACTAAGAAGGAAATCCGGTAGAATGTTGATGTTAATGTGTACAAGACTGGAAACAGTTGTCTTTACTCTGATCCCTTTGCTGTTCCTCAAGTCTAGGCATCCTTTCTTTCATCTGCTGATTAGCAGCCACTTGGGAGACAAGAGAAAGACACCCATTACTACATTTGAACACAACAGCCTAAGTTATCAGTAAAATAATGTAGGCTGCACAAGCCACTACACAATGAGTCATGCATTTCTTATGGGCCTCAAGCTTTTATGTTGCTGCCACCTTCATTTCTTTGTCATCAGCCTTACAAACACATACAGCTAATGGGTTGCAGGCAACCATTCATGATACTACAGGGCATACACCTTGGATATGATACAGTCTGAAGAGAATGCACTTCTTCACTGTGATTTTTTTTATTTCAACTATAGTGCAACATTTCAATACAGTTATCACACATAGAGTAGTACCTTAACTGGTGATACTGAGATTTTAACTCATACTTTACTATGTCCTACACTTTAGTTGAGAATACTACCTGCTGATCACACATACTACTCTAGAAAAGCTGTGAACTATTTATACTTTAAAAAATCATGTCATAAATTTGTGAGGCTTACAGATGTACTATACAGATGTACATGTAACTGACAGGCATGAATATGTATACATATGTTATGAGAATAAATATGTCCTTATACACATGAGCGTGTGCACACACACACACACACACACACACACACACACACACACACACACACACACACAGACACACACACACACACACACACACACACACACACACACACACACACACACACACACACACACACGTTTGTTAAAAATGTTGTTACACACACACACACACACACACACAAACATATTTGCCTGTCCAATTACCTATGTATACAACATATATATATATCTATATATATATATATATATATATATATATATATATATATATATGCCTTATTTTCTAAATTTGTACAATCCCTTCTTGAAGCTATGTAATATGTTCATCCTACTTGCACATACACATTTAGGTGCCTGACAGTATGCGTGTGTATGCATACATAAATGTACAGAAAGATCTTCCCCAGAACATAGGACATGGTGTGTACACATGCATGGATATAGACACATGAAAATAGATGTACCTATAAATACCTACATCTACATGACTTAAATCTTGATATATTCACATATACGTATTTGTGTGTGCCTGAGTGCAAGCCATGCTAAGATCAGAGGCATAACTGTATATACAGGTTATATTGTTGATTAGATATAGCTGTCTATGTACACACACAGTGCCCTAAGACACTGTCTTACATATGGCTCTGTTACTCACGCCAGTGTTTTTCTGTGGAGATATTGGTATTCATTTATTATATATAAATAGATGTGCACGACATTATAAGCAAGCACATGTAAGTGTCAAACAATGCACATGCATCCAGCAGGGGGTCATGTGAAGGACATTTAATTTCCAATGTGTCCATCCAAACCCACAAACTGATTTTTAGTCTACAGAGCATGGAAAGTGGAGTCCCACATGTCACAATGGAATTTGCAATTAAAGTAAAATTTGACTACAGGACTGTCATGTCCATTCAATAAGACAGTATGAGAAAAATGTGTGTATCTTGTTGATAATTATGTAGCAAAATTTGTGCTCAGGACTGCTCAGGCACAGCCTGTTGCAGTACAACTGCAGTCATCGGAAGTGAGGCAACACACTAAGCTGAGAAAAGAACCCAGGAGAGTTTTGAACATGAATCCAGAAGGGTGGAAAATCCAGCTGGTACATTCTGACAAATAAAGCCAAACCTCGAATGTACCAATAAAGACATATAAGTAAAAAGTCACGGGCATTCAGAAGCCATGCAGCTGACACACTAGCATATCATTAAGGGTTCATTTGCATATATCCCATGGGCTCCCACTACAGAAGGTTTAAGGTGTTACAGAGTGATGATTCTAAATTGGCTATGTCTTTCTTGCAGAGTGTATTTATATGGCTCTACTTCACTACACCGACAGTCCACTTACCTGACTTTCACATCACCGAGAAAAAAGGACTGACAAATGCAGAAGACCGACATCTTGAATACTGACTTACCACTCCAGGTAAATAACCACTTGACTGTCCTGAAAAAAATAAAACCAAAGAAAAGTAAACTCGCACTACTGCAGGGGTAAGGGGCAAAGTTCAACAGGATGGCCAAGCGATTACTTACCTGGGGTGGAAAGTCAGTGTTCCAGATATTGGTCTTCTACATTTCTCGGTCCTTTCGTCTTGGCAATGTGAAAGTCGGGTAAGTAAAATGTCAGTCTACTAAAGTAGAGACCCATATATATATATATATATATATATATATATATATATATATATATACAGAGTCATACGAGGCCTGCACCTTCTTCTGAGAGATAAACAGACAAGTACCAGGTTTTCATTGTTTGCATATTATTTTGCAGAGAAATTGCAAGGGAGAGCTTTATTTGACTTACACAGTTGGGTTTCAGTTTGCCCATTTCATCATCTTACTGATTTATGCATTCTCAGTAATGTAGTTTTTTGCACAATACTAACTACATGTAAATGACAGTTTTGAGTTGGAGTTGGTATCACATATACCAGAAACTACAGTTTTCATGAAGGAGGAGTTAAGGTGTGGAGCTCTCACTAACTGTTGCTATGAAGGTAGCAGTGAAAAGCACTTTCATTCCACCTTTTAGATATGAAGGAATTTCTCATTTTTCTTCCACGGTACATCATTCGGTAGATAAAATTTTTAAGAATTTTTGGAATAATAAGAAGGATTTGTGTTATAATTTAAGTAAAAAAGAGTGGCAAACATTACAAAATATGAGTAAGAGATATGATTTAGTCATAAATCCTTCTGATAAGGACAATAAAATTGTATTACATTTTACTCAGTACCTGAAAATGTGCATGGATCATTTGAATGTGAATGACGTGTATAAAATATCAAGTATCACTGAATATGAACAAGCTATGGAAAACTTTAAAGACATTTTACAAAAAGGTTATAGGCCTGGGTATTTCTCTAAAAAAGACATAGATGTGAAATTTAATGTAGATAATTGTACCCTAGCTAAGTTTTATTGTTTACCCAAAGTGCAGAAAGATTTGGTTCACCTTCGGAGATGACCAATAGAAGCAGCTAGTAATTATTTTCTACAAAATATAGAAATTATGCTGCATTGTTATTTGACTAAATTTGTAGTAACTTTAGATTCCTATATAAAAGATTCTTTTGATCTTTTAGATAAGATTAAATCTGTATCCTGGGGGGAAGATTATAATTGGATCAACTTAGATGTTAAAAGCTTCTACACTAATATTCAACATGCAGTAGGTCTTGAGGCTCTTATATTTTTTTGGGTGATAGTCCAGTCTCCAGTTATATTATTGAACTTATTTATTTATTAACTTCAATGTGGAGCTTTTCTCCCCGGGCCTCTGCTGAAAATGGAAATATATCCAGTTGGACTAGCCCGGTAAACAAATGTAAAATAAATAAAAAAATAAATAGTTTGGTCAATAATTTTTTTTAATTTAACCAGGTGATTTACCACCAAGTTCAAGACACTGCCATGGGAGCACCATTTGCTCCCATGTATGCCAACCTGGTTATGGGGTATTTTGAAATTATTTTTTTATATAGATTAGAATTGTTTAGAAAATATGTGATTCATTATTTCAGATGTATTGATAACTTAATTTTTTTGTGTAAAGGAGGTAGATTTTCGATACAAGATTTTCTTAATATGTTATAATATAACTATAATTATAATTATATATAATTCTATATTAGTGTTATTAATTAATTAATTAATTAATTAATTAATTAATTATTAATATAATTCTAATCAGTTTGGTTTGCAATTTGAAGGTTTACAGAGTGGGAATTCTGTTTTTTTTTGGCTTTGGTTTTGGAAGGCAGGAAAGATGGGAGAATTAGTATGAGTATACATAGGAAATTTGGTGACGATTTCCATTTTTTGGATGTATGTAGTTGCTATCCAGTTCATGTTCTTGATTCTCTTCCATATGGGGAACTATTAAGAGTTAGTAGGTTGTGTAGTGAATTTGATATCTTAGAAAAAGAAATTCTCAATTCCTGTTGAATGTTTAAACATAGAAGGTATAATCTGGAAGTTATTAAAAGGCTTTGGAGAAGTTGTGCTTTTTGGATAGAAGTGAAACACATACTAGGGGACATATTAATATATTACAAAGGGTGAAGAATGGAGGAGGTAGGAAAATATATTTTGTTATCTCTTATAATGTATTGTCTGATGAAATAATAGCTAGTATAAAGTACTACTGGCCTTTCCTTGTGGAAGGAAGACACAAGCTTACTAATCTATGACATGTCCCTTTGATTTCTTTTAAGAAGGGTCGTAACTTGAAAAACATGTTAGTACATGGAACTTTTTCTATACCTAGTGTAAGTGTAGGAACTTCTATGAGCAGGTTAGGTACTTAGGCATAAGTACTAGTAAGAAAAACCAAAAGAAGTTCGACAACACACAAGTACTTTTATTAGTAAAGCAACGGAACAGCAAACAAAAAGTCTAAGTGCTTTCACCCATCCAACTCATTGGGCATCCTCAGAGTAAGAAATGCACAAACAAGTTCAAACTCTTATACAATGACTCATACACACCCCCCCTAGACTGAAACCAATCAAACAACTAAACTAATTAATAGTAATATAAAATTAAACAGTTAATTGTTAAATATATAAATACAAAATTTGTATAAAAAACATACAATAATAAACAAAACACAAAAGTTGATAAAGTAAATCAACTGACCATATATGTGTATGTCTTAAGGCATATGTAGGTTGTTCAGTTTGTCCTTATATTATTACATCTTTTGATAAGATCAGTGGTCTAAAATTTAGACCCCTTGCAGGATTTACATGTAATACAGTGGGTATAGTTTATGCACTCAGGTGTTCCTGCAATCTTTCTTATATAGGTGAAAGTAAGAGGTCATTTAAGGTTAGACTACAGGAACACATTCATGATATTAAAAAAAATAAAAAAGAAAGTCCCATTGCTTTTCATTTTAATTCTGTACATGGGGGGAGTTAAAAGGCTGCATTCTTGAACAAATTAAAGCAACAAATGTGACTTGTTTGAAAAATAAGTTACTGTTTAAAGAAACTGTTTTTATTTTAAAACATGACACTCTGACACCTGGTGGATTGAATCAGGAATGCAACTGAAAATATTGTAATGAGTCTATTAAGTTTTATTGTTTAATTGTTTTATTTTGATTGATGTTCTTATATAAGGTGTATTGTTTAGTATTGATGTTATCTCCTGAGGGTGATTGCCGAGGCGCTACAGTTTTGGTACTTTTATTAAAGAAAGGAGTTATTTTCTGGCTGTGACGTTTTATCTTTCTACCTTTTGTGCTTGGTGGTTCTGGATTTAGCTTTCCTTTTCCCTCTTTCTCAAGACATATAGGTAACAATTCCATTTTCTGTATTGTATAGGTTTAATGCATTAAAATCTTTAAACTACTGTAAATATATTTTTCAGAACATAGGTAATGTGAAAAATTGTGGCCAGATATTTACCTTTCTTACCACCTGGCTCTAATCTCCCTGGGAGGTGATCATTTGCTTCCATCTTGTATTATATTTTTTTGCTTACATCAAGTATACCAGTCTCAACTGTTTAACTTTGAGGTACACTTATAGGCCTTGGACTGCTAAACCGCCTTGAGCTCTTAATAGTATCATTTTGTACAAAGAAATCTTTGGCCTCATATCATCCCAAATAAATTATTTAATATATGTCTGTTCTATTCCCCCTTAATGGACATCAGGATTATGCAAAACAATCTTCTCCACAGTTTAAGATCAGAGAAACTACAAACATTTTAGCACCTGCATTTTATTATCTAAGTATAGTGATGACATTTTCCATTTATATATTAACCTCAACATCTTTTTATTTGTCTCTAACTCTTTTCTTTGGATCTTGATGTGCCAGTCTAGTGAGCCATATTCCAAAACATTTCATCTCAAAATGTTACCACCTCTATGGGTATTACTGTATTAGAATATGCATTGGAGCATGTTGTTCTAAAACAGATTTAGTTTTATTTTATTTGCTTTTATCCAGAAATTTCATCAAATAATTTTAGTGTAGTAAAACATGTTGGCAGGTTATTCACAGGTTAAGTTAAGTAGGTCTATGTCATAAGATCTAAAGTTCAAAAGACTGAAAACCAAAATATCTAAATCTCAAAATATTGAAAATGGGAATTTGCCCCTTCTTCTTCATTTTTGTGTGATCTTGGAGTTGGCATATATAATTAGTAGGGGGGTGTGAGCGGCACAACCCCCACATGGGGGGGTACAGGGACAAGCTCCCTGTACTAAAAATGTTTTTGGTATTTTGAGTTTTATATATTTTAGTTTTCAGTCTTTTGAACTTTCAGTCATATGCCATAGACGCAAGTTAAGTATATTGTCAAGCCATACATAAATAAAGCACATTTATCCTGCTCTTCATTCCATAGAAAATCAAAAATGTCTCCTTGTCTTCTTTCTGGTGCTAGGTTTTCCTAGTACAATTGCAAACAATAGAAAGAAAAAAGGTTACCTGAAGTTTGCTGGAGAACTTTGGTGCATTTAGCAAATTTGCAACAGATGATCTTTTTTGTAGAAAATACTGCTTGCTTTCATTGATTTATTCAGACTGCTGCATTTTGCTTATCTACCCTAGGGCCAGTTTTAACATGACTGCATTATTACGTAATAGTAGCAGATCTCACTGCTTTATACTGACTTGCTAGCCTATGTCACCTTCATAAAACTGACATCCTTAGGTACGATCTCCACTAAGACCTGGGTATATTGCACCACTGCCCTTTCTGAGAAGTTGCACCTCCTTAATTCTGTCTGATATCACCATCTGCACAACTTCGGCTTGTGAGTTCAATGACTCCATTTATACTGAATAACATTTTCTTAGCTTTCCCACAGAGTACAAAAGAAAAATTCTGAAATTATTGGTTCATAGCTGATTGTACATATTTTTCTACTCCTTTCTCTAACGAGCACCAGTAGAAGTATTTGCTTCTCTATGCCCTTAAACTTCTTATGTTAATGTTGCTAGGGTTATTTTATTACTCATCTTTTAGTAAGCCAATGTATTTTACATTAATTACTAAGACTTTATCCCACACATCTGTAAACTCTTATTTCAAAAAAATGTTTATTCATGATGTTTTTTTCATTGTTTCATATGCTGCTCATTTCCAGCTGATCTCTGATGTATGATCTCTGACTTTTTGATGTATTTTTTTGTGTGTAGTTCTAGTTTTTTTTTATTTTTGATGTTTCTTTTGTTTACTTTCTTGCACTGTATACCTATCAGGTACTTTGTCTCTGCCAAGCTTATCATTCTCCATAAACTATAAACCATGAGATGTCTTAGTCTCTGATTTGACTTTTTCCTTATCTTTTCTCATATCTGTTGTAGCTTGTAGGACTGTCTCTACCATGTTTGCCCAGAGAGGGATATAACTTCCTGACCTTACTGAAGAATGGAAGGGAGGCCTATCAGTCAGTTGGTCAGACATACCTGCCCAGGATATTTCTTCTTGCTCCCACTTCCCCATTTCAGTTCAGTCCTTCATCTTATTCATTCTCCTTTTATCTCCTGCATACAGTTCAGCTGTCTTTTGATCATATGAAATAATTATCACCAGTATAAGATAAGTCTAAGAAATGATTTGGAAAACCTGACCAAGTGGGTAATGAAAAAACAGCATTTAAGAATCAGTGCAGAAAAATATAAAATACTACACCTGGGCTATAACAAACATTTTGGGAAGTAAAAGCCACGGAAAAGGATCCTGATGGAAAAAGAGGAAGAAAATCTATTTTATCTTGAAATGTTGATGGTGAACTGGTATATATCCAGGAGTATTATCTCATGTTGGAAAGATGTGAAAGGGTCACTCTTAAGAGGAGCAGCAGGGAATGTTCAGGCAGCATATTGTAGGGCCCAACTACTCTTTGGATCAGAGAAACTGATTTTTGAAAATGAAGGTTGATTGATCCACAAATGGACTTCCAGAATGTGTGACAGAAAGGTATCTAGTAAGAAAGAGGCACGTTGTTTAATATAAAGGGCATACAAAATAGGTTAGTTGTTTCCTTCTGCCAATAATCAAATTTAATGTAATAAAACGTTTCATGTTGCTGCCTACATATTTAAGCTAATTAAAATGCTTGATTAGATGTCCCTTGTATTTTTGTTTTATGTGGGAATACAGCTTCAGTTTAGGCACTCACTGGCATATCCCATACACCCTTTGGTACCCTTCTGTAAACATGATCCAGAAATGCCTTGTCTAACTTCTCATGCAGATACCAAGCATGTCAAAACTGCTAAAAGGGGCTTTGTTCTCCATTTCTCATTTTGTAAAAAAATATATATTTGTACCCATTTAAGCTTTACAATTCACAGACTCCTGTCAGTCATTTAGAGTTCTTTGTGTAACCTGAATCAAATTATGAACCTCACTTACCTGCAGCTGATCATTGGACATAAATTAATCCAAAAACATTTCCTCTGTCCAGCCCTTAGTTCACTATTTAGCCACTATCTACCCACAAGATCTCTCAGACCAGAAAATCAGCAACTACTGCAGGTCCACAAACTCAAACTACTGGCCAGAGAACTTCTATAATCCTATACCGTAGATTCAGCCTAGAATGCTCTCCAGTTAGCAATTAGATATATTCAAACTTTATCTTCCTTCAAAATCTCTCTACATAAGTATCTCTCATAACACTGGAACTGCAAATGCATTAAGCCCCCAGCCCTTAAATCTTGACAACCTATCTCTTTCCACCTATTAATTATTTTGCTTCATCCCAATACTTTATTATATCATAATAAGACCTTGTCATAACAATGACTCTTTGGCAGTAGTTCATATAATCTTAGCCCTATCACTACCTTTCTTATCCATGCTGTAATATCACTTTGTAATAATTGTTATAATTTGATATTTGCTTTACATAGATGCAATTCTGCTTTTGTGAATGCTTTATGTAATTAATTATTTCTTTCTTAGGTAATATGTAATTGCTTGTTATGTAAATTTAGCATTTTTTTTGTAATCTTTATGAAGTTGTTTATTGTGAAGCTTTTCTCCCTGGGCCTCCACTGAAAATGGGGTCATGCTGGCCCAGTGGACTATCCCGGTAATCAAATGCCAATAAATAAATAAATAAAAATGAATAAAAGGGATAATTTTGTTAGTTTATTATATGTAGTATGCTTTCAAACACCCTTCCTCAGATATTTGACTCACTTATAAGCAATCTGCATTTTTATTTTTTTACCCTGTGCTATTATCCTTGTTACTGAAAAAAGAACAAAATCTATTTTATCTTGAAATGTTGATGGTGAAGTGAGTTCCAAGTCCTTTAATAACTTTATTTCTTTAGTATTTGAACTAAAGCATGTACTAATGTTCAATATGGAAATAACACATAAGGCAAGAGCCACAAAACCTTCATTTTATGAAAACAACTAGTATATTAGATGCTATCAATTAGAAATGCAGTTAATGAGAATAAAAGACAATCAATATCCAGTGGTTTGAGCTGGGCAGAAAACACAATTCTTGCATCACGTTTCAATCCAAATAAATCTATATGAAAGTAATAAAAATGTAAACTATGCATAGAAGTCATTATGACTTGGTGAATTTTTCCAGTATGGGTCTTGTTCACCAAAGAGATTTTAATAACTATGCTAATAAGGCATACAATTCATATTCATTTGCTATTTCTGCAAATAAATCATATCTTTGAAGATCTTTCACTGAATACTTTATAACACATATATTCATCCTTTCACGCAGAAACATAGAAATTCCTAAGGCAACTCAGGATGCCAATTTATTATTAATGAAATTGCCAGAAAACTGCAAACACTGAAATAATTTAATGCTGGAAATTGGAGGTCAAAGTAAGAAACTGCTGTATAACTTTATTTGCTGAATTAAAGCAGTTCTCGCTTAAAGCTTCCTTCTGGTTTCTACTTTACTTATATGACCTACCAAAATAAAACTAATAACATTAGATTTGTTATAATAGATTGTGTGCAAAGGCATCCCAAGGAGGCTTTCTTTGAGGAAAATCAGACCATGGATAATGTTAAATGATTTTGTTGTAAGAACATCTGAGTAAGTTTATCCACCCTAGCTGTTGTGACTTAATTGTTGGCCCTCACTATGCATCCAATTTCTTGTGTTTAGAAACAGTTCTGCTATCAACTAAGATGTTTTCTATGCCGCAGCTTTTAAACGAGGAACATAATATAAATTTGTTCTTTGTTTAACTACATAAACACTAGGTATATGTGCCTCTTTTGTTCAAGGCATACAGTATACAGAAAGAAAGGAGAAAGGGGGAATAAAACCTAGGCCTACACAATGAAATGCATTAGCAGTTCATGCCCTTAATTAGCTGAACTAAATGTATAATTTTTAATATTGTTATTTAAAATAAATCATAGATGCTCTCTTTCATAAAGTATTTTACTGATACTCATTCTGTGATGTTTAGAACATTTTCCTTGCATATAAAATAAATCTTAACTGGTCAAAGTTACCTTTGTTCAGAACTATATACGTATATGACTTTGACCATTTAATATCTCAACTACAGGGTTTGTTCATTGTCCTATAATATTCTGCATCAGTCTCACAATCCCATCCTTAATTGCCTGATGATATATATGTATTTATGTGTGTATGTGTGTTTGTGTGTGTGTGTGTGTGTGTGTGTGTGTGTGTGTGTGTGTGTGTGTGTATATATATATATATATATATATATATATATATATATATGTAGCTATGAGTCTATATTATATATTCGAACTTTCTAAACTTCGAATCCCATATGTTCGACAACATATGATCGAAGTTTAAAAGTTCGAATATATAATAAAACAAAAAAATAAATAAATAAACTTACCTTAATCGTGCAGGCAGGCACCCCCTACACTCCCCTACTTAAATATACCAACTCTGAGATATATACATATACATATTATTATGGGTCCACTATGTAATTTCGAAAAATCAAAACCTCGAATATCAGAATCCAGACTTTCAGATGTTTGAGATTTTGAAATCTCAAAATGCAAAAAAAAGCAAAAACAAAACTAAAACAAAAAACGTTAGACATCACGTTGCTGCAGGGGGTCAAGCCCTCCTGCTTCCCCTAAGTGGGGAGGGCTGCTCCCCCCACACCCCCTGCTACTTAAATATACCAACTCCTAAATCGCACTACAGTGAAGAGAATGGTAAAGTTACCGTTCTGCACTGCTGGGTCATCTGAATTGTTTAACTTCGAGATTTCAAAATTTCGAACATCCAGATGTTGGGATTCCGATGTTCAGGATTTTGAGATTTCGAAATTAAGAAGTGGACCCATATATATAAAATGAAGCACACAAAACCCACCAAAGTGGGAGTTGTGCTTTCCACACAACCCCAAATATATATGCCAACTCTGAAATTACACTAATGTGGGGAAGAGGGCAAGGTTCTCCATGGTGGCCAAGTGGTTACATTCCCAGAAGGCATTTTTGGTGTTCCGGAAGTTTGAGTAAGTAATCTTTCAATATTATGGTGCCGACAAAATGAGATTTGATATAGTCATACTTCGATATAATGAAGGAGACCCATATATATATATATATATATATATATATATATATATACATATATATATATATATATATATATATATATATATATATATATATATATGTGTGTGTGTGTGTGTGTGTGTGTGTGTGTCTGTTATGATGCATCACTTCCAGGTTGTCATAATACCCCTTATTGCCTAATGTGCTTTTTCATCTGGCTGTTCGGGCACACTAAAGCAAATTTGGTTGTGCTCCTGTATTCCAATGTACTTTGGTTTTATAAACAATCCTTCTGGAAGCACCATAGAATACTTTTTTTCAGCTCTAATTTACAGCAATAGTAAATACCCCTTTATGCTAGGCTTTTAGCAAAAACTTATGCTTTATATGGTCTTACAGTGGTTGTAAGACTGCTATTGTTAATTGAGTAAAATTGGTATATGCATTTAGATTATATGAAGTTAAAATATGCAATCACATCTGTTCTTTAAGATAGTTATATATGAAAAGAATAAGTACTAAATAGCTACATTTCCCTTAATATCTGTTATCCTTTCATAGAGTAGCCGGTGTTTAGAATCTCTCAAAGAACCATAATAATTATTTTAGCTATAAACAACACAAATGTCTCTGTCTGGAAGCATGGAATTCTCAGGTTATCATTAGGGTTGGCTTTGATCACTGCCAGCCAAACTCAAAACTAATTATTTTTCTTTTTGCAACCCATTTTGCAGCCCTGGAGTCCCACATTCCATTGCCGTCTTTGCAAATGAAGAAAGGATGGGAGACAAGGGTCATGCATTCTACAAATCTGAGTAGTGGGCAGTGGACAGATACAGCACACCAAGGACAGTAAATATAGATAGAATGCATATAATGAACTGACATCATGTCACAACCAGAATAGGGACCAATGGACAAGCATCATAGCTCCAAACTAGCATATAGGTATATCTGATCCAATTGGGTCCAAGTAAGGTTGCCATCTGTTTTGATTTTCAAAGTGGGACTTTTTCTATGGAAATGTAAGATTGTGCAGGACAAATAAGACCCACAACCAGTGCAAAGGACTGGACTTCGCTTTTTGCCTAAATTAATTTTTGAGTAAATTATTATTGTAGAATTTGAGTTGTTTCTATTGTTTCATACAATTTTAAGGTATTTTAGATACAAAATCATTGCTTTATACGACTATTACAGGTAACAAAGCAAATATTTTTTGCCCTAAAATCTCAGGCCATTTGACATTTTTCATGTTTTACCACAGGATAGAACTGCAAAAAGGAAGGCAAGTGGTAACCATAGATCCAAGGCCTGGTGATGCAGACGAGAAGACAACACTCTGGCAGCAAAGGAAAGAGGGAAATGCCACAAGCTGCTAACAAACGGTCTTGAAGTCCTGGTCTGACTCCCTCAGTGCCTGTTTCAAACTGCTGCTTTGAAGAAGTCATTTAATTAGGCAGTAATCAATTTGCAGTGCTGTAGGGAATTTATAACCCAATATATATTTTGAAAATGGCAGCAGATTTACTGTTGGGAACAGCCCACACTACTAGTAAATCCAGAGAGATGCTGAAGGCAAGAAAGTCATAAAAAATCAAATGCAGTCTAATTTCACAAGACAAGAGACAACCAAAATGATAGCACACCTGGCTTTGCAAATCCAAACCATATACATAGTATCCTTGTTTATTTATTTCTCTTTGTCTACCTGGAGGTTATGAATGGGGGTTATCTGATTTTCAGCAGAGGCCCAGGGAGAAAAGCTCCATATATATTAGGTAAGTATGTATAAAGACAAAAAACAAAAAAATATATTTTGTAAAATACATTGAGTTTAAATCAAAACACAATAATATGAATAAGATCTAGAACACTTAGATAACATACATTAGCCTATGAATTTAAGGAAATACATTTTTTCCATGAGGTAGTTTGTTACAGAGAAGTTACATTAGACAATGACTGTATTATGTAATGTGCTTATTAGCTGGTACAGAGAAAGGTTGCAAAATCAGCAAGGAATTTAGCAGGAAGGAGAACTTAAGAGGAGAGGTGGTTATAAAAAACATTAGGTAGATTAAGGTACAGAGCTTACATAAACCTGAATTAATGAAAACAGAGGTAGTCATAGTTACCTAGGAAATAGAAGTTTTGAAGGAGAGGAAGTAGGTAGAGGTTGGAGTGGCAGTCTGTAGAAGAATAGTATAAATGACAGCTGTGGGAGAATATACAGCGAGATTTCTTAATGATACAGTTATAAAGTTACATTCATAAGATTATGGTACAGAACAAGTAAATGGAGTGTAACCTTGAAGGCAGAGTTTAGGTTGAGTATGGAGCAGGGGAACTAGCTTGGGGTAGTGCATGAGCACAAGCAGTTATTTAACAGGTGTTTCTTTAGTGATGTTTTGAAGACATGACCCAAGATTTAATAAAATCCATATAGGCACCATGTAGAGCCTACATAGAAAGTATCCATGTACATGGCCACAGTTCCCCCTCAGCAGTACGCCATGCATATTAATTTTGGCACACTGCTGAGGGAAGAGCATGGTAACACGGATAATGAATCCATGTAGCGAGACGTGTAGAGGCTACCCATGGTTGTGGGTGCCTGGTCAGATGTTATATACAGAGTGAGGCTCCCTTTAAGGCTCCTGGCTACTGTTGCAATGCTGTGAAATGTTTTAAATGTGGAATATTTTATTTTCCATAGATTTTTTTTTAATTGCTATATGTTTGTTGGCACGGAGCACAGCAATGAAAAAATGCACTTACATATAGACAGCTGACACTTGTTACACATCTAAAAATAGAAACCGGATGGAATTAATTGTCATAATTAATTTTTTTTATTTTTCTTTTGTTTTGTTTTTTTCAATTGCCATTTGCATGGCATGGGGTAGAGTGCAGCAGAGCCGAGCGGTGCTTATAAATACATAGCCGATACCTGCCAGACATCTAAAAATGGAAAGCGGATATAAATAATTATTTATTTCAAGGTCTCTTTAAGTGTGTTTGCATGAAGTGGTGTTCAGCAATGCTAATGAGTTTATGCACTGCTCAGCTCTGCTTAGCTAATTTGCACAATGCTAAGCAATGTGGTGGTTTTTTGAACATTGCTCAATATTGCTCAGTGATGTGTTGGGAAAACAGCCTATATTAAGGCCAGTAGGTGGGAATTCTGCACCATTCCTTGGAGTCTTATCATCTGTTCATATGGCAGGTGGTGCTGGTGAAGGTGCTGCTTTTAGGCACAGAGATGGGTGTCTTTGTTGGGCTCCTGGTAAAGAATCATGAACCCAGGCTGACGCAGGGTAGTTTCTAGGGCTCAGAATGTAAGGCAGAGGTTGGGGACCAGTTGTCCAGGAAACTCACCAATGCTACTGGTATCCCCTGCACAGGTGAGCAGTGTCACCACTATTATGATGACCTAAAGAGGAGAAAGAGGTGACCCTTGAACACCTGGATAAAGAGGCAAGAGCTGGGCATGCCCCAAGTATGTTTTCTACTGCTTTACCAAAATGCAAGCTGAATGTCTACAAAACTGTTATGCATAATGGTGTGGTTCTCTCACAACAGCTGCAGCTGAGAGGGCTTGCAATGTTTAGTTCCATGCTGAGCACCTGGCCAAGTTGTACCCTGAGTGTGGTAAGTAGGGACTTATTATGCTAACTGTAGTGCAATAAGCAAGAAAGAGTAAAGCATTTTCTACATTAAAGTATACCAAATAAAAACTGTAGTGCAATAAATGGGCAAGTAAAACTGTAGTGCAATAAATGGGTAATTAGAGCTGTAGTACAATAAATAAACATTAACAACTGTATTCCAATAAACAATGAATGATACCAATAACAGTAAGCAAAATAGTGTACAGTAGGATTGTGTTGTCATAACCATCTCAGTAGAGCTGTATGCATTGATTGTCTATGGTAAGGTTGCTGTAGTCAAGTGTAACACTGTAATAACTGTAGAATGCAAAACTAATATCAGTCACATAATGTTCTCTGTCCCTCCTACTCCAGCTGATAAAGGTATATGGATGAGGTAGCCTACTGTATGGGCAGATATTGTGTGTGGACATTGTAGTAATTTTCCAGCAATACCGATAGAGTGTTAAGCAGCATTGATAATTCCTAAATACATCTGTCTTAATATATGCAGTACAGCTGTATTCCATGCATGTGTGGTTTACTGTCATTGCAGTCAAGTATAACATTGTAATAGTTTTAAAATGCAAAACAAATGCCCTGTAACATGTATAGCTCAACTCATAGAATGGTTCAAGGTTGTCTGCAAGCCAATATCTGTCACATGATACTCTCATTTTCTCCCACTCCAAGAATAAAAGGTATATGTTTGAGGTAGCCCATGTTAGGAGCAGATATTATGTTTAGATTTCACAGACACTTATCCGGAATACCAATAAAGTGTTAAGCAGCCTTGCTGATTCCAAAATATATTTGTCTAAATATCTCCAGTATGACTGTGTTCCTTGCATGTCTGTATTAAGTTGCTGCAGTCAATTGTTACATTATTTGCAGATGTCCCCTGCAGTCACAGCTATTGGGTTCTATTCCCATGCCTGCCAACTATGGCATGATGGGTGTCTGGTTTATGTACTTTACACAAATATGCCTCTCAAGTGTCATGACTTTTCATAATGTAATTAAAACTGCTTAATCTGAATGTCACAGGAGTACCAGAAAAATTATTACCTGGGATGAAATGTATTTCCAAATCCATTTACAGAACACCTTGGCAGTTATATAAGTTCACATTATGTGAAACTGTTCTGTGTAGTTGTGTACCTGCATGGCCTGGCCCATAATGACCCATGCTAACAGCTTGAGAAGTATGTAACATGCTACATCAGCTATAGCAGAATTGTAGTCACTGTACTCAAAACTGACACTACACACCTGTAGAGTATTTATTGTCAGTGTGCTCAGGGATTTAATCTGCATTGTCATTAATGGAATATTTTCTCTCTCCCTACCCCTTATATTCATTTATTTATTATTATTATTATTATTATTATTATTATTATTATTATTATTATTATTATTATTTAATATTAACATATTTTGTTACACTAACTATATTTTGGTAAAATGTGATTTATTATTGTTATGTGTTATTATGATTCAATTTTAACATATTTTGTTAAACTAACTGTTTTGTTGGCATTATGGTTTAATTCTTACTGGCATGCTGTTAACATACTGACTGTTATGTTACTTAATCTTGTGTAACATATAATAAACATTAAAATGTATTTGGATTAATAACTATGATGTTCCATTCTGTAGGAGGCATAGTAGATGGATAAAGCACTGTAAGGACATTAACCCCATATGTGAGGTGAGTAATACATGCTGGTGGGGGAGATTTTTCTAGCAGATGTAAACACACCTTTGGAACAGAACCCTGCCTGATGGGAAATAGAGCACCTCAGTGCAACTCAGCATATGCCACTTGCATGATTGGCTGGGCAACTGTCAAACCCAACAGAGGGTGCCTGTGTCCCTCTTGGATGGGGGAATATGTGCTGATTCAGTAACTACAGGTCTAAAGTTGTGTAGGATTGTGAGGACTATATGGCCATTATACTAGTAAAGTTCAAACATTCTATGATTCCATAAGATGATGTAAATTCTCTAACAGCCTCATACACAAACATGACTACATTGGGGCTAGCACCACCTCCAATTACTGCATAAAGGACATGCCAAGGCACAGACATAGTGCATGTTGGCTGTATGTAGTTTATAACACTTACCTATGTAATGGTATACCTGAAGATCACAGTAGGTGAGGCACACAACACACCTCCTATCTGCTATACTTTAGTTTATGACATATAATGCTTGATGACATCAGCAGGTCTTGTTGTGGTCAATCATTTAGGGTGCCACATTACCCACTAAAATTAGAATACTGCAAAATTCTATTTTTACATTATTGACATGACCCTATTTAGGCCATATACATACATACCAAGTAGCCTGGAGTGAGATTAGAAGCCCTGTCTATCTAGTTTTACATGCTATAGATCAGAGTAGTTATCATATGTGCCATGGCTTAAGTCTGTTGTATATGTGATTGCAGGCAAACTAGTGGATTATACTTACTAGGCTTGTGTTGAACAGCATCTGTGGCCTGCAGCATGATATTGCTTGGTACTGTTATCTGCATCTAGCATCCTAGTAGTGTGATAATTGTTATTATCCTAGCTATGTGTGTACAGCCATATGTGGCTGTTTGCACTTAGATAGGCAAACCTGTGGGCAGGAACAATGTGCCCCATCTATGCAGGTGTTGACAGCATTATACATAAACCACCTGCTCATCTGTTTCTGTCTATATGATGACATCCAGCAAGCACAGGTGTTTGTAGGTAATTGTATTATGTACTGTTGTGTCCTTATGTTGGATCCTTTGAGCAACAGTATGGATGTGTGATAGTGCAGATTTACTCACCATCATCGGGGAATGTAGGACAATACAGACATCCACAGACATATTTCTGTATATAACAGGGATGTATATATAAATGTAGCTATGTCTGTGTATGATATGTATATGTGCTAGGTAGATATATGGGGTGACACTATATGACACTTGGTCTTGTGTTTTTTCCAACAACACTGATTATAAGGAGATTTTAGGGCACTATCCCAAAATTACATATAGTAAGGGAAGAAATTTGAAGGAAATCATGGAAGGTAGTAAAAACATGACAAAATTTTGTACATCAAAAATGAGTAAGTGTGGTCTATGCAAGAGTTGTAAATTTATAAATGATGGTCCATATACGATGGTACAGGGATACGGTAGATCTTTGCAATGTCCTGGTTATGTCAGCTGTAACACCAAAAGAGTTATATACATTGCTATATGTGTTTCTTGTACAGCCTACTATGTAGGCAAAACAATCAAAAAGTTGAAAGACCGTATTCTAGAACACAACAGGGACATTAAAAATAGAAAGATAACAAATGCTCTATATATGCACAGTACTAAATGTGTTAATTTTAAGAGATTTGTATTTTTTTGTCATTGATCGTATTCCCAATCAGTACGATAAGGGAGGGGATTGTGACAACCTACTATTAACTAAAGAATGTTTGTGGCAACTAAGGTTAAATGCAAGTGTATTACCTGGTCTAAATGGGAACATCTCCATCTCCAGTATTTTAAAATGGAGATCATACTGTGTATAGTCTGACTATTATGATCATAAATTACAGATTTAGAACTAAACAATAATGAATTAGGTTCAATACAATTTAACTACAAGTTAATATTATTTTTTGCATTTGCACAAAAAATACATATATATACAAATTTATTTAATAAATTTATCTATTCACAAATTTATCTATTCATATATTTATAAATATTTATTGTATATTTTATATTCAGACATATAATTATTCACTATTTTCATGTTTTTTAATCACCAATTTACATCTATATCTATTTATTATTTTATGATATAAAGGTATCTATGACATAGTTATAATTATGTATATACATATACATTTTTTGTGAACACTATAATATATCATCTAATTTATTTTATTTTATTGCATTATTTCTTGTATACAAAGCTTTTTTATTATGTAAAGTCCTTTTTATTAAGCTAAAATTTTTAAATTTATATTTATATATTTATATTTATATTCACATTATCAGCTGAAAAAGTATGTTTTGTACAACTTGTCATTTATGTATCGGGTGCTCGTATAATTAAGTGGTTTACTTATATAACATCAGATTAATTTATCAATTAACAGTGGGCGTTGTTTTATATTACTGAGGAGTATTTATTCTGCTGTGTAACCTAAAGGCTTGTACTCTGATGATGCCCTTAAACTGGGAAGGGTGAAAGCGCTTAGTATATCCTGTGTTTCATTGTAACTACAGAATTATTGGTTTTATTTTATGTCTGATGGTGTTGTGAATAAAGTGGATCTCATCATATCGTGGAGCCTGGTCTGAGTTTTACAGATATATGGGGTGAGTCTATGTATCGGTTTAATATATATATATATATATATATATATATATATATATATATATATATATATATATATAGATATAGATATATATATATATATATATATATATATACCAGCAAATATCTATTTGACATTACATAGAGACAGATATACCATGTATGTGAGAGAGATAGCGACAGATGGATATGTATACATATATGTCTGTAGATATAGACATATCTATACATAACAGGTCATTTTGATGAAGGGGCAACAGAACTGTGCTCATTTTAACTAAGTGCATGCATGCCCAGTGGAACTGTCAGCACTTCTAGAGTGACTCCAGGCCACACCTACCTGTACTGCATTCTGAGACTTTGTGTGTTACAGACATTGACATCTGTCCCTGTTTCTGCAATACTGCCCTTCACTCAAATTGTCTATGGCATTTTCCAACTGTCTAATGTCATTAATATGTGACTGAGGTTCAGAATGTTACACCACACACAGACTGATGGTCTGTGAAAACCCCAACATAATAATACCTCACATGCAAAAGATGTGCATAATTCCAGATTAGAACTTCAACACCATCACCAATGCTATCTTCCCTAGCCCACTGAGTCACACAGGCTGCCAGACAGAGAGGCATCATTCATCACACAATCACCAGCATAAATATGTTTATTGTTATCCTGCGTTAATTGAAACATAAAATGTGTGATCAATTTCTGTGCAACAGCCCTGAGATTGCCTGGTCCACTGGTATACCACTGCTGATTTTCCATTAAAGCAGTTATATGGGAACACTGCTGTGTTGAGGGTGAGGGAACAACAGCACAAGATCTGCTGGGATAGACAGTAGTGCAAATATCATGTGAGCCCACTGTTTAACATCTCCCTTGACTGATGTAGTGAATATGTCAACCATGAGGCCTAGTAAATTTTAAGGAACACGTACTATTGGACTGGGTATCTGTACTTCCATGTGGATGTTACATCTGTACAAATAGCCCACTGTATTTCCTTGCATAACAGGAGCAGATCCATACATACAATATCATATTATAGTAATCTTTACAATCAGTGTGTAGGTTAGAGACTTATTTTGTGAATGCAGCAGTTGACAGAACTGTAATTCAGGGCTAACTCTGTTTGATGCAACCAGTACACACCCAATACATGGATAGGTACAGGTTGTGTGGGTTGCCTGGCATCAACTATTTTAATATATGTATGTGAATAGGAGCAAGGTGTCCGTGTCTACGGCCCTAAGTTGTCAGTGAATGTGCTATGTGTTTTTTCTTAGCCAATGCCAAGGCATACTGGTCATGCCTACATCTGCCTACATGGACATAATCAGGTGGTTCCTTCTCTGAGTCCTCCTGTAGCTGTGGCTGTGGTGACCTAGGCACTGGTGGGGGGCTGTGTATCCCTTCCCTTTGCTGATCCTGCTGCAGCTGCTTCTGCAGGGTCATATTGTGTAGCACGGCATATACTGTGAACATATGGGTACATGTGGCTGGAGAGTACTACAGGGCTCCACCAGATATATTGAGGCACAGGAATTGTGACTTCAAAAGCCCAAACAGATGCTCTATGATGTTTCTAGTTTGTGCATGTGCCTCATTATGGCATTCCTCTGTGGCTGCATATGCATTTCTGATGGGTGTCATCATCCACGGTTCCAGTGTGTAGCCAACATCCCCAAAAAAATGGCAGTGCGGGATGTCCCTACTAGTAAACATCTAGTACTGCGACGATGTGTGCCAGATATGGGAGTCATGATAACTGCCAGGGCTGCCAGCACACACGTTCATGATAATCCCCTGGGCATTGCACATGACCTAGCAGTTGATGGATTGGTACCCCTTGCAGTTGATGTACATTCTAGCATCCTCACCGGGTACTGCCTTGATGTGTTGAATCTATGGCACCCAATACCTCAGATTAGTGTGCTACATGGTTGATGTGTTGCATATTTCTGGCCCTCATCTCGGGGGTAAGGGGAAAAGAAATGTACTCACTGTCATGTGGTAGCACATCATCATGGAACTGGTAGAGTACCCTAGATGCTGATGTCTGTGAGACCCCAATCATTTCCCCAGTTGGTCTTTGGAAAGTACCTGTAGCTAGTATCCTTAAGGGCTACACCTACCTTTGTTTCCACTGGGATGGGTTCCCCTCTGTTGGCTCTGGGTCAGAGTCGAGAGCAGCAGAGCTTAGTGAGTTCTTGTAGTATGTCACTGTCCACCCTGTAGTGCTCTACAATCTCCAGCTCATGTAACTCCTGAAAGGTTACCCCTGGACCTGAACACTCTTCTCCTTTTCAGTCTAGGCCTATTGTCAGCAGCAGCAGCAGCAGCACTGACTTCAGCATCTAGCACATACAGATGTAGCAGACCTGCAGCAGGCCCTAGCATTCTCTTGGGTTAAAATTCCCAAGTGTGTTCTCCAACGGTCCAGAGTATTGGAAAAAAATCAGATTGTAGGGTGTATGCATACTTTATAGGGCTTTGCTGTAGGTGCAGAATGTGTGATTGGCTAACTATGATGCATTCTACCTGCCTAATATATAATTAACATCAGTTAATGGCCTTAGTTTAAGTTAATCAGGGATTAAGACTGATTAATATGTCATTGGCCTTTTAGATACACACAGCACTGTGGCACGCCTCGCAAACACGCACCCCATAGGGTATCAAAGATTAGAAGTTAGTGCACACATACCCCTGAATGGACATGCTCAGCATGGTGGCTTGTCATGCAAACAGGTGCAGCTAAGCTGAAATGAGCTTAGAAGTCATTGGGCACATCCTCCCCTGACGCCAGCTACCTCCTGTGTACACATCATCATGGTTCTCTGCCTACACTAAGGGGATAGGCAGATACAATTACCCCCTTATGCTATTCAGTAATGCCACCTCATTTGCATAAGGCTCCATGCTCACTACCTGGAAACTACATGCTTCATAGCCCTACCACATTAGTAACACCACCAATGCACCATTGTAGATACTGCATGCAAGGTCCTGTATTACATTTCTGTCACACATTGTTAATTTTTTTTCTAATTATTTTTTTATTTTTATTTTTTATAAAGAATGTTTGTGCACTGCGGTGTGCCATGCAAACATGCACAAATTATTAAAAAAATATATTCATTTAATGTATTTCCTTTAATTTTGCAGACACACAGGAGGATAGTGTCACTCGTATCTGTATGTGGTATGCCATTACTGTCCATCTATCTACATTTTTACAGCCCCTTTTTTCTGTCTACACTCCTGTACATGGAATTTTTCCATGTACCCTGCAGACACTGACACGGGGTCTGATGAGCTATGGATCTGCTTGCTGGATATCTCTACCTGACTCATTTGATTCACCTGCTTATGAGGTGATTTGCATGCCACAGAACTTCCTATGTTGATGCGTGCATGCACGCTGCTCAGCAGTGCTTACTGAATCTAAAACCTGCTTATTTTCATGTAAGGTGCATGGTTCAATGCCTACATGATAAAAAGAACATGTAGGCTTTATTAAATTCCCCCATACAGTGTGTCCACCTGTCTTATTTCAGGCGGTATTTGGTTCCATATTTTTTGCTACCTGGTTAGAGTATAGTTAGTCTCCTCTACTGTTATTTGATTTTGTGATTAATAGAAATATTTTGTTGTTGAATCACAGGGCTCAGTTAGGGTTATAGTATTCCTTTTAGTTCTAGGCATTATTCTGGGGAGTTTATTAGTTTATGGGCTGTAATAAGTTGATAATTGTTGAGTTGGCTTTAAGTTCTAGGCATTTAAGGCTTTTTGGTGCTCTGTAATGGTGTTTTCTTTTTATTTTAAAGATTATTTATAGAAAAATGTGTGCTTTTGCTGTAGGCTATCTCTAGTTTATTTTTATGGTTGAGATTTGTAAAGATGGGTGAGGCAGAGAGTAGAGATAGAAGTAAGTATGTTGATGCTATGATTTTTTTTTTCTAGCCCTTAGGAAGATCCTAGTTTCTATTTTTTTTTTTTTTTTTGATGGCTAGGAGTAAATGTTGGTCATATTTGAGATTATCATTCAGCAGTACTCCAAGGAGTTTTGCCTGTGTGACATATTCTATTTTTTGGCTTTGTTGGCTGATACGATATGAAAAGATTGTTTTTGATTTGAGTAGCTTTTAGGGGTGAAAAGCTTCAGTTGTGTTTTTTTTTTAAGATTTAAGAGCAAGTCTGAGCTATCTAACCAGGATACTATGGCTAACAAGGCATTTTAGGTGTTTTCTTGTAGGGAGGCTAATGTTTGGGCTGAGCAGATGAGTGGCATCATCTGCATATTGTACCAGGGTAGCTTGTTTAGTGGTGATGTGTAGCTTATTGATAAAGATATTGAAAAGTAGGTGTCCTAGAATTGATTTCTGAGGGGCACCACCTATGACTGTGAGGAAATCAGTATAGTCTTGTTGCCATTTCACAGGTTGTTTCCTATCTAATAAGTAGCAGTGGATCCAGGTTAGTGATGGTGTATTGAGACCTATAGAGGCTAGATCCTCAAGGAGTTTCTGGTGTGAGACAGTACTGAACCCTTAAGATAGGTCTAGGAATATTTTTGAGACTAGGCTACTACTGTTTTGGTGTTGATTAACTACATTTGTAAAGTTTAAAAGTGCAGTAATGGTACTATGATTAGGACGAAAGCCATGTTGAATCAAGTAGTGTAGGTTATAGTTGGTGAGGTCTTTGATTTTGAGCAACTAGGCATGGACACATTTTTCTCATATCTTGGATGGGGTGGGAGGATGGCTATTGGATGCAAGTTGGTTAGGTTGGTACAATTTCTGCCTTTATGTAGATATATGACATATGATATTTTCCAGATGTTGGGGGATGTTGTTTTCTTCTATGAATCTAGTGATAAGTAAGAAGACTAGGAATGTTATAGCTTCTGCTGCTATTTTGAGGTACACTGTTGGTAATTTGTTGGGTGCCAAGGTAGTTGGTTTCATTTTTAGTAAATTATTTTTTCATTGTTGAGGTGGGTACACTATCAGGTTTAAAGAGTACTTTGTTGTAGGTAGGGAGACATGGAATAGTGAAGGGTGGGGTGGAGTGTTTGGTTAGTGATAAGACAGAATTTACAAAGTGGGTGTTGAATTGAGTTGCTGTATTACCTGGGTATTTAGGTGGTTGTGGTGGTTTGGGTGGTAGAGTGTTTCCAGAGGCTGAGCATTAACTTTAAGGACTACCAGAACAGTTTGGGGTTATTTTGGTGGGTATTCTATAGGTCTGTAAAATATACTTTCTTGTCAGTAAGTATTTGTTTTTTGTGAAATGTCTGAGATATCTATAATTTTGTAGGGTTAACTGAGTTTTATTTTTTGTATACATTTTTCAGGCCTGGCCTCTATTTAATTGTAGTTGCTTGGTAGCCTTTGTTAGCCACTGTGCTGGAATGGATTTAGCTCTTGTTTCTGAGTGGAGCTTGCTTATTTAGGATGGTTAGGAAGATATGGGTTAAAATGGTGTCTGCTTCATCAAGTGGTAATGCTTTTAAGGAGTTCCAGCTATATTGCTTTAGAATTGTTATAAAGAGTTCAGTGCTGTAATTATGTGGATTATGGTCATGTTTGTATATTACTTGCTTTTGAAAGTTTAGCCACTGTCTGATAGGTGGATAGATGGTCACTAACAGTGTCTGATAAGATTCCAGGGCTGATGTTTCTTGGCTTATATGAAAGAGTCCAGTCTAGTGTGCCTTCTTTGTTATATGTTTTATGGGTCCTGGCAGGACATTAATAGTTGTGAGTACCTGAATAAGTTTAGGTCAGTTGAGGTATTTATTTGTTTCCAGTCAATGTTTATGTCACTTAAGATTATGATCTCTATTTTTATATTGAGATACAGCCCCTGTAGGGCTTCTTCAATTGTGGCTAGATTGTTTCCAGGAGGAATGCATAGTTCTACCGTGCAGATTGATTTACTGTTATTGAGTCTGAGTTAGGTAATGAGAATTTCACTGTTTTGAAATTTTTTCGGTAGTTTGAGGATGGTGTATTACTTCCAGGGTGTTTTTAAAAATGATTGCTAGTCCACCTCCTCTTTTTTATTAGTCTAATCTGACCTGATTATGTTATATCCAGGGGTAGTATTTCATTACTAGTTATTTTTGACTTTAGCCAGGTTTCCATAGCTATAAATATGTAAGAGCTGTATGAATATTATGGGTCTTGTTTTATATGCTTTGAAAAGTTATGTTTAGGAGAAATAACTTGTGAATGGAGTTGTGGTTTTGGGAGAGGAGTTGTGTCATTCTGAAGGGGTGTGGTTGTGACTGCATATAGGTGCTTTGGCCAGGGTTGAGGTGGATATTCCCATTTTGGACCAGCTTAGTTATGGTATGCTGATATGTGTAGAAAAATTTTGGCTTTTTATGTGTATGTAGGTAGATGGAGAATGATGGCTTACTGAGCTTTAAGTGTTTAAAGGTGCGTATGTTTAGGAGTGTGTGGATATAGTTTGGGAGATATGGTTGAGAAATGCTGTGTGTTAGAGAACTGTGCTGGTTGTGGATTTGTGGGAGATAAACTAGGTGGATATAAGTGTGATTATAAGATTGTGATGTGTGTGAGAAGGGTGAGTAGTGTTATGATCATTGCAAAAAAAGTATTGCTCTTGAAAGGAATTTAAGATATGTCAAGTGCTTGGGTCTATGTTTAGTCATTGAAAGGACAAAACATTGAATGGCTAATCATCGAACACAAAACAGCAAACGTTCATTCATCAAATGTTCACCTCATTGAATCTATGAGCCAGGGAAAGTAACTATTTGGCCAATACTTCCTTGTCTCACACATGGCAGTATTTCAAACTCACCCAGGTGGGGGTTCACCCCATACCCCCCCAACATGGGGGGGGTCTTCATCCCCCATACCACCCCTAACTATATATACCAACTCAGAGACCACACTACACTGGGGAAAAGGAGTTTAAATACTGCCATGTATGAGACGGGGAAGTGTTGGTCAATTAGTTACTTTCCCTGTCTCACAGGTTTGATGAAGAGAACATTCAATAAATAAATGTTAGCTGATTTGCATTCAATGATTAGCCGTTCGATGTTTAGTCCATTTTATGACTAAACATAGAGCCCATGTACTTCATGATATATAGAAGTAGTACTTGTTACAGTGTAAGATTGCTAGGTTATTGTGTAGTGTATGTTTAGGGTGGTTAGGGCATATTATTGATGGCTGCAACAGTATTAGACAGGGTAGAGTTCTCAGTAGAGATAGAGGATGGGGAAGTGTTGCTAGAGGATGTTATTGGTTAATTGTGAGAGGTGGGCATGTTTTGGGAAGTTTAAATTGAGATATAGTGGGGGTGGGTAGGAACTGCAGGTATGATAGAGGAGTGTAGTAAATTATAAGTGGAATGAGGGTGGAATGGAGCAGGATCCATGCACAGATTATTATATTCTCAAGAGAAACAATTAGTGGAGCTGCATTTAGAAATTAGGTGAGCTTATTAAGGCAATATTACAGGGATTAATCCACCACAGCAAAATGTATTTTGCGTTATTCTTTCTGATAGTAAAGAAAATTTCATCAGGCAGTACTGTGCTAGCTAGTATACTGAGGTAAACGGTCTTCCTATGTTTGATTTAAGTTAGGAGACTGACTCGTACGCATCTTTTTTATAGGTGTGTGTGTTCACAGACATTCCAGCCAGTATAAGATGTTACTGTTAGAAAAAGGGTTCTTAATAGATTTCCTGTTGTTTATTTGTAGGATATACAATTGCTAGCTATATAACTTTTGGGTAAAATAAAAATATTGATTTAGTATTAGTGAAAAGAGCTGGAGCCCTCTAGTAGTGTTCACACTGTAAGATCGCAAGATGCATTAAATACAGAGTACATCAGTAGCGTATCATTATGAGCTGAACATTATTCATACTTTAAATATTCTTTTCCATGGGTGGGGGTGGGGGGTTCTTGGTTGTAGATGACTGGTGTCAGCAAGTATATTGGCAAAGTTTTCAGGAAGGTAGATGATGATACTGTGTACAGCTGAAAGAAAAGAACATGGCAGAGTAAGACATACATATCAAAGGAAGGAAGAAAGATTAAAGTGTGCCTAGTATTGAAGAATGGTGTAGAGGTTAGGAAAATATTCAAATATTCCCCTACCAGGAAAAAATTCATAAATATTCCCCTACCTTCCCCACTGCTCCCTATGGTCCTTTGGCAAATGATTAAGAAACACCTTTGTAAGGACTTCAGGCTGTGTGTGGAAAGTATAGGACAGTGAACAAATTTGCTAGTAGGTAAATGAGTAAGTACCTTTTAGATAGTAACTGTTCAGTAAGTAGATCTGTTTACCCAAGCCATTTTCTATGCTACAAATCACTTATGCCTTTAGCACTACTAACAATTCTGGGCAGTAACTAAAGTTTCATAGTTAGACATATATGGTACAGTAGTATACTAAATACAGTCTGTTTTCTGAAATCCTCAAATAAAGTATTTCTATAACAGTATAAAATGAATAAGCAAAGACACAAAGACTCCTGTGACTTGTATTATAATAGTCATTTGCAAGGGATAGTTACAAGAAATATGTATTATGTTTTTTATTATAATGCTAAAAATGGCAGCACACAAGTTGACAACAGTATTAGTTTTAGGTGATAATATAGATACAGAGCAAGAGGAGAAACTAAATACTTGTCAGTCTAATGCAGTGACTGTCCAGGGGTGTAATTTCTGGGTTCCTATCGCATGATCGAAAATTGTAAACGGCGAACGCATATTGAGCGAACCCGATTGGTCAAAACATCGTGCTCATAACATGGACATCACCATAGGGAATAGTTTCCCTTTACTTCAATGCAGTGCGATCTCGGAGTAGGAATATTTAAGTAGCTGGAATGTGAGGGGTGTAGGGGGGCTTGCCCCCCTGCCTACAGCGTTTAGGTAAGTATAGTTTTTTATTTTTATTTTTTTTATTATATTTTTGAAATTTCAAACATCGCTCATATGGTGTCGACCATATGGTGTTCGATGTCTGAAACTTTTGAAAATATAATATAGACCCGTAATTTCCCTATGGACAAATTAATGAAGTTTCTCAGATTAAGCAGGAAGAAAATAATGCCTATCACATATACCAGATGCATTATAAAGAAAAAAAATTGTACAACAGAATTAAAATATGGTGCACTAGTTTCACATCTGAAAGAAACAATACCTAAGTAAGAAAAGTGATATATTCCATGCATTTCCAATGACCGACAGCACAAGAAAAACATGGTTCTCCAGCATTGCATCAGAAACAAGAAAAAAACAAGTGTAACTGCCTAGCAGAATGTATAGCAAATACAGCAGACAAGTTCCAAAGTTGCTTGTGTCCAAGATGACAGTCCACAGTATCCCTCCCAGCTATAGCTGTCTTAAAACATGAGGGAAAGGTTATAGGCCTCTATCGGGCACTGCTTCCAGCTCTGTAATCCCACAAGATACACATCACAGGTTAGTCTTGTCTGGGTTCTCCCATTTAACAGTATCAGAACAAACTTCCTGGGTTGCTACTTCTAGGTAGCCTCCTTATACACAACCCTCATTGACTAAACCTATCTATCTATCTATCTATCTATCTATCTATCTATCTATACAGAGTTACATTCTGTGAAAATATTCCCACAGTCTACACAGCAGTAAACTTGAAGTTGCTTAACACATTTTCAAGCAAAAATGGTACAACACTTAGGATTATAAGTGCATAATAGACTTTACTGCGTTTAATATAATGACTGGATAAGTATGCTTTTAAGGGCGTTGCAGGCATAGCCTATTGAGTGTAAAACTATTGTTAAAACTGCATAACAGACTGTACAGTGGATAACATAATAAGTGCTTATGTATAATAATAAATATACAATGCACTGAATAGTGTGTAGTAAAATGATTGGGTATGATAGTTATAAGTGCATAGCAAACTGTACAACGTATTGTATAAAGATTATGAATAAGTGCATAAGTGCATTGCAGACTGTACTGTGTGTAGTATAATAAATGGTTATGGATGAGTAACAAGTTGTATAATGTGTTAAATAACAAGTATACATGTGGTTATACATGTTCAGCGTACTGAGAACCGGGTAAAAACAAAAACTAAATGCAGAACTCAAAAAAACACTGGAGCAACTGATAAAATAAATGGAATAAAATGAAACACAGAGTCCAATATTTGGTGCTTTCATTCTCTTTACTTATAGAACTTCTTCAGAAAAATCAGTATACACAAAACCAGAGTTTTAAATAGTACACATGATACAAATAACAACTATTATCCAATCAAGCTTTGAATCAACAAAGTAAAATAAAACAGACAGTCAAAACATATACATACATTTGTAAAATATATATTTTTAAATATATTTATATCTTGTCTGGATAATGGTTATTTTTATCATGTGTACTATTTAAAACTCTGGTTTTATGTATAATGATTTTTCTGAAGAAGTTCTATAAGTAAAGAGAATGAAAGCACTAAATACTAGACTCTGGGCCGGATTCATGATGGCTTGCACGGAGTCTATGAGTAGAGTAAGACTCCATGCAGCCATCATGCCCGACGAGCGATCCATGAACAGCCTGTAGGGGCATGTAAGAGAGCTCCTAACATGTCTCCTACACGGAGAGGGCTGTGATATGCAAATTACCTCACTTGCAGCCGAAAGGCATGCAAATGAGATAAATTTGTGATCCAGGAAGCAGAAACCTGTCCGAGTAGGAGACGTGTTAGCTGCAGAAATGTACTCAGTTGACAACTGAGTACCGTTCTTCAAATAGCACAATGGAGCCTTGTCAGCTCCAAATAAAGGTTGCATATGGTTGAGGAAGCATGCCAATGGCCAAATATATGGCCATTGGAAAGTTTCCCTGATGCAAAATTAAAATAAAAATAATTTTTTTCGCCGATTTTTGATGTTTAAGCATAGCGCAGTGTCGCGCAAATGGAGTGCGCTATAAAAATCATAAAATAAGGAATAAAAGCCACAAACATGGAATTTATGAAAATTGTCAAATTTCAATGTAAGGGAATAGCAGGCTGAAGACAACATGGCCACCAAGTAGGGGTTGCTAAGGGCAGAAGCCCAGTCTAAGACATGTAACTGAGCATTAGTAGGCAATCCTATGTAAATGAGTGTTAGGATAGTGAATCTCACTTTTGCATAGCAAATGAGCACAGTCAGTGGAGTGTAGGAGTAGGATATGGGGAGGAACAGAGTAGGAGATAGGTGACATTACAAGGGGGGTATGTATGAAAGTAGTGCAGCTCATTGGAGGACAGTGGCATCTGTTAGGTGTCAGTTAGACATCATGGAAAGAGGTGTGTCAACAGGTAGGCCAGGGAAAGCCAAGAAATGGAAGGTGTATACTGTGGATAACACCAAAGTTTCTTGCTGAGCGGGTATGCGTGCGTGTGCGCGCCTGTAAACTTGAGTAAGACAGAGTGCGCGCGTGGAAGCGTGAGTGCGTGCGTTTAAGCCGGCATAAGCATGTATAAGGCTGTTGGAAGACCTGTAAACTTGTTTGCACTGGTATGAGGGTGTTTTAGCCAGAATAAGCAAGTTTTAGTCCGTCTAAGCATGTATGCGCGTGTGTGAACTGCTGTGAGCGTGTTTGCGCTTGTATGCGTGTTGCTCCCCCTGAGGAAACAGAAAGGAAAAAGGAAGCACAACAAATAGCAGGAAGCTACCAGGTAATACTAGTAGAGCTAGCAGGTGAAAACAATCCGAATCAGGCAATAACACAGGCAGAACTCTAGCCTAGCCCAGCCCAGCACTTAAAACTCTGCAAACAACAGTGCAGTTTGTTTCTCACAAGAGACACTGAAACACTGGAGTATGCTACTAGAAGTGAAAACTGAAAAAGCTTCACTCAGACAAAAAAATGCTAGGGGCTGCCATTGCTGTTATAAGACGACATATGCAACATGCTGAGGGTGGTGACAATGCAAATGCTGCCGGACAACCGACAGTGAGGAGACAGAGAAGAGTGTACAGGCCCAGGGTCACCTACCAGGGGTTACATGAGCTGGAGATAGTGGAGCGCTATAGAGTGGACAGAGACCTCCTGCAGCAAATTGTGGAGCTGTGCAGGCCATGCGTCACACACAGAACCAACAGAGGGGAACCCATCCCAGTGGAAATCAAGGTATGTGTTGGCCTAAGAATACTAGCAACAGGTACCTTTCAGAGACCAACTGGTGATATGATGGGGATATCACAGGCATCAGCATCCAGGGTACTGCACCAGTTCCTGGATGCCATGTCAGTACATGTCGGTGATCATGTATATTTCCCCAATTCCCGTGAGGTATTGGCCAGCAATATGCGTCTCTTCCAGCAAATAGCAGAATACCCTGAGGTAGTGAGTGCAAAAGACTGCACACATATACGCATCAAAGCACCAGCCGGTGAGCGGGGTAGGGCCTACATTAACTGCAAGGGCTTCCCCTCCATCAACTGACAGGTCATGTGTGATGCCCAGGGCATAATAATGAATGTGTGTGCTGGCTGCCCTGGAAGCTACCATGATTCCCATATCTAATGTCTGATGCAGCTGTACCAGACATTTACCAATGGGGACATCCCACATGGTCACTTAGTGGGGGATACTGGCTATGCACTGGAGCCGTGGCTGATGACACCCATCAGAAATGCACACACACCTGAACAAGAACGCCATAATGAGGCACACGCACAAACACGAAATGTAATCGAGTGTGTGTTTGGGTTGCTCAAGTCACGGTTCCGGTGCCTGGACACATCTGGTGGAGCCTTGCAATGCTCACCAACTACATGTACCCAAATTATCATGGTATGTGCTATGCTACATAATATGATCCTGCAAAAACAGCTGCAACAGGACCAGCATAGGCCTGGGCCAAACAGCCCCCCACCAGTGCCAAGGCCATCACAGGCAGAACATGACCCGGAGGAGGAACAACCTGAGCCTGCCCCAGTAGGCAGATGGAGGCATGCCCAGTATGCCTTGGCCTTGGCAAAGAGGCAACGCATAGCACATACACTGGCTCAGTAGGAACCCTGGAAATTATACCTCTCTCTGACTCGCACATATAGCAAAAGGGATGCCTAACTTGACACTACCTGTTTCCAAACATGTATAGGGAGTGCAGTATGCGCATCCAACATAGGCAGCCCTGCAGCACCATCTGAGGCATGATTACCATGTGTTAAGCAATGTAAGGTAGTGCTAAACAGCATTTACCACCATGTTGCCAGCCTGTCCAAAGCAAAACACACAGCATCAATGGGACCAGACGGTGTCCTGGGCTGTGTCCAACATGAACCCCAAGAAGAATTGAACACACACATAAAACCACTGTTCAATGTCAGCCTTAACAGATGATATATACCCAGAGAGCAGTGTACAGCAACAGTTTGATCCTCTCCACAAAGGTGGTGCCTCAACGGATACTGCAAACAATCACCCCAAAAACCTGACTAGGTTGGTCTGCAAAGCTATGGAAAGGATCATCATGGACCTCAGAAATAAACATACTGGGGACACACAGACACTGGATCCTACCCATTTTGGCTTCGTTAAGGGTAGATCCTGCCTCTTAAACCTGGTTGAGTCATTTGAAACAGTCACCAAGGCCATTGACGAGGGGATAGTGGTCCACACAGCCTACCTGGACCCTGCAAAAGCCTTCCATACAGTACCCCACTTGGTCATCATAGATAAGATCACCAGCTTCAATAGAAACCCCTATGTCACTAGATGGGTTGCAAACTGGCTCAAGGACAGAACCCACATAGTCTGAAATGCTGGAGCCATGTCAGAGCCCAAACCAGCTACAAGTGGCATCCCACAAGGCTCAGTCCTGGGACCTCCCTTGTTTGGTATATATTTCTCAGAGGTATAGGCCAACACAGAAGGACTGTTGGTGAACAAGTTTGTAGATGACTGCAAACTGGGCACCGTAATCGACCCTCCAGCTGACACAAGCATCCTACAAAAGGGCCTCATAGAAACAGACAACTGGTGCCAGAGCCATATCCTCAAGCTAAACACAAAACAGTGTATAGTCCTCCCCTTTGTCAAAAACTAAGTGCCCACAAATTACTACATATGTGGTAACCCATTAAGTATGGAAGAAGTGATAAGGGACCTGGGGACCCAAGTCAATAGCAATCTCACATTCGACAACCATGTGGCCAAAGTGTTCAGAGAAACATTTCATATAGCCCACCTAATCATGAATGTAATCACATCTACATCAGTGGAGGTCATTGTGCCTCTTAACTCATCCCTCATCAGGCCCATAATTGAGTACAATGCCCCTTGTGGGATGTATCTTTTCAGACACCTGCAGCAGCTGGAAAAACCACAAAAGTACCTCACCAAGAGGATCAAAGGGCTCAAACACATGCCATTCACTGCCCGGTTAAAGAAACTGCAGCTCCACTCAGTGGCATACTGCCTGCCCAGAGGCGATCTGTGCCAGATGTATAAAGCCATGTCCAACCTGGAATCAACGGACATGCCGCACCTTGGAAAATCAGAATCCCATCAAGCTATATGCTCAAGAGACCTGAACCTCAGGACTGAAATAAATAGGACATGCTGGAGTGACAGATCCACAACCTAGAGGCTCCCCCCACTCTTGAGTAAACTCCCACTCCAGGTTAGCCAGAGTCCCTCATTGACTCTCTTCAAGAGGAATCCTGATGAGTGGATGGGAGATTGTAAGTTTACCCTGGGTAACACTTCTATGTCACTGTTAGCCAGAGGCACAGTATACAAACCATGAAAAATGTAATACCAAACTCCGCTTACAATGTGTGTTGAAAGCCAAACACACTCTGACTAGGATTATAAATGCCCTAGGGCAGATAGCCTAGTATGAACCTATGAACAGAATCACACACACCAAGTAGTACAACTGTGGCCACTGTGGAGTAATGTTTGCCAATGTCCACCCAAGTTGGTGAATACACAGCAATGTCGAACAAGCCTGGTTTAAGTAGGCCATAGCTGAACAAAATGCAACATGCTCATAGTTACCCAACTGGCCCTTAACTAGTCTGGTCTGCTCAGTATAAGCATTTACAGCAGTGATGGGACTCAAACCCATGATACTGTGTACCATAGTGAAAGTACTGAACCACTACACCATGACAGTATTGCAGTGTTCAGCCAGTATGAGAGAATGTTGCCAAGTCTTTGCAAACTATCCCATGGAAACCCTGCAAGCACAGCATAATCCCTGTTGAGTTATGACACAAAGGAGTCTGGCAGTAAGAACACAACATGACTTCCAACACACACAGTATTAATGTCAATATTGGTCATGTTCACACACAACCACAAATGTAGTGGACTTCAGATCACAACATATGGAAAGGTCACACTGGGCATGCTCACACACTTGGATAAATGAGACACATGTCAGGCAACAAACCATGGAAAGCCTGAACTGGGCATGCTCACACAATTAGGACATGTCTGAGTATAGCAGTCAGTCACACAAATCTGGCAGTTGTATGTGTTAAGCCAGGAACCTCCCACGATCCAGCAATCCACCCTGTGCACACAGTTAAATGACAACAGACACATATATTAATATACCGGAACCCTGTCATGATCAAACATGCTACGCAGATACACACGTTGTTCACAGAAACTGTGAAAGCTACGGCAATAAAGACCTGCAAACAGTAGCAGCAACAAATATTTTGCATCCCAAACATAAACATATGTGCAGAGGTGAATACTAGGCTGTCTGCCCTGGGGAATTCATAAGCCTAGGCAGAGTGTATTTGGCGTCTGCCTCCCCAGTAGAGTAGCCTACTGTGCCTCTGTAAAGTAGGTCACAGAAGGCACCCTTTAAGGCTACTTTGCTGTGCCTCTGTCAAGCAGGAACACAGTGGAGATCCCAGGGGTGAATTTGCAATTTCCCATCCATGTGGCTGTATTTTGCTGGAAGAGGGTTGGAGAGGGGCTATGTCTAACTTTAACTGGGATTCAATTCCAGAGTGAGGGGAGCCTGTGAGTAATGAATCTGTCCCTGCAGCATGTCCTATTTATGTTTGTGCTGAGGTTTACGTCCCTGGAGTGTGTAGCTGTAAGGGTCTTGGATGTTATGAGGTGGAGCATGTCCATTACTTCTGGGTTTGAAATGGCTGTGTACGTTAGGCATAGATTACCTCTGAGTAGGCGTTAAGCAACTGAGTAGAGCTGGAGATCCTTTAGCTGAGCTGTATAGGACATCTGTGTGTAGCCCATGATTCTCTTGGGGAGGCACTGTTGTGTTCACTGTAATTGCCACAGGTGTTGGGTAAGGTACACCCCAAAAGGGGCATTGTAGTCAAACATGGTCCTGATGAGTGAGTAGTAGAGGGCCACAATGACCTCACATGATCTACATGCAAACACCCATGTGAGAAGGAGGGCTATACAAAGTTCTTAGCAATGACTCTCTGTCAATGTGATTAGCAACGGAGAGGTTATGATCTATCTGGGTCTGTGGGATATTGTTCTGTTATGTAGTAGCTTCCTTCTTCTGTTGTACAGCTTATATATGGCTGGGGTCAACCAGACAGGTCTCCTGTTTTGGAGGAGTCATGGTTTTATGTGGGATAGCATGATCAATGCATACCTGCAGCTGCTCATACAATGCGTTTGTAAAGAATTCTGCAGATTGGTCTGTATTAACCTCCAGCACGGGGCCTCTGAAGTATTCCACCCCAGTCTTCACAAGTGCAAAGTCTGCTCTTGAGAAATTCTTTACAGTGATTTCCTTGGATGGGTGTGGGGACGGGATATGGATGTCCAGGGAAAGTTGATCATGGTCTGATCTTAACAATGACAGTCCTACCTCTGGTGTGGAACATAGAGTCCCCATGTTGGTGATGATCAGGTCCAATATGTATTCCCCCTAGTGGGTGTGGTGACTGGTTGTGCCATAGCACATGGATTCAAAAATTGTAGTGGCTGTAGGGTGATGTTAAGGGCGTGAGTAGTATCCCCAGTCAATATTTGTGTACCTGAAGTCAGCCACTATAATGGTGGGTGTGAAGACCTTCATATCTGACACTGTTCCCAGGAAAGCCAAGTGTGGTTACTGGGTATGGGTGGGTGGTCTGAACTACACACCAAACCAAAAGGCAGTTTTGCACAATGGTAGGTGTATATGTATGGCCTGTCATGCTTAGTGCAGTGGGACCAACCCAGAGGTGTGTGTATCTGTGATGTATATGGATACGCCCCCTACTTGTGTTCTGTGTCACAAGTCCTGTGGTCATGAAGCATGGTATAGAACATAACCTGGCAGTGCCAGTGTGCATATGTGACCCTGAACTAGGTTTCTGTGAATGCACAGATATTGTTATCCCCCATACTGAGGGATAGTTAAAGATGTACATTCTTCTTTGGAAAGATTGATGATGTCAGCACCCTATAAATACAGCAGGAGAAGGGAAATCATTCAGTAATGCGAATAGCGCGCTGCGCTAATGCGTCTGTCTCAAGTATCATGACATAGTTAGGTAGGAGTTTGAATCCTGCAAATGCTGTGTGTGTGTGTGTGTGTGTGTGTGTGTATGTCTGCAATTCTTTGTGAAAGGAATGGCCATTTTGAAGACTGGGATAACATACTAAAAGATGTACATTCTTCTTTGGAAACACTGATGATGTCAGCACCCTATAAAAACAGCAGGAGAAGGGAAATCATTCAGTAATGCGAATAGCGCGCTGCGCTGATGCGTCTGTCTCAAGTATCATGACATAGTTAGGTAGGAGTTTGAATCCTGCAAACGCTGTGTGTGTGTGTGTGTGTGTATGTATGTCTGCAATTCTTTGTGAAAGGAATGGCCATTTTGAAGACTGGGATAACACACTAAAAGATGTACATTCTTCTTTGGAAACACTGATGATATCAGCACCCTATAAATACAGCAGGAGAAGGACAATCATCCAGTAATGCGAATAGCGTGCTGTGCTAATGCATCTCTCTCAAGTGCCATAACCTAGTTAGGTAGGGGTTTGAATCCTACAAATGCCATGTGTGCATTTGTCACACAGTTTGTGAATGTGTTGTGTTTTTTGCTTTCATTATTGTATGACATATTATTATAACAGTAATTGCCATGCACACATCAGGTATGTGTTTGCCACATACAGATATGTACCTGTGACCTATAATAGTTCCTATGTGTGAAGCCTGCCCCATATGAATACAGTTGTTACCTTTGCCACCATGTGCCGCAGCTTACCAGACCTTAGGCCATACATGTATGTTGGTGACAATGCAAGCTACTGCAGTGATCTGTGTCCTAGGTCAACTATGTGACACACACCCATGAAAGCTTTGATAGATTAATGTGGGTGACGGTTCATGTCTGCAGTATATGTCAGACATGTTAAAAGACAGCAAAGTCTGTGAGTGATGGCCATCCAGTGTAGGTGTATGGCAACTGTTGTCGATATGCATACAGACACCTTCTTGCTTAGGTGATACACAGAGGGACCGCAGAATACCTTTGGAAGTGTGAATATCACAGGATAGACAAGATAACACCTGTCCACATGTACACACCATTACCCGTTCTACATGATGGGTGCTACCACCTACATGGTACTCTTGTAATACTATGTTAACTACATGCCGATGACAATGCCACAGTAGCGTTACAGCAATATACCATGGCTTGGACAACCGGTATCTGTTCGTATGATACCCTTGTGGTAGTTCATGTGTAGAATGCATTGTAGGCCACTGTATGTATTTGCAGTCATGGATGGACATATCCATAGTGTGTTGGCATGTACATGAGACTGCTATATGCCAAAGGGTATTGTTCCCAGGGATGTGTAGGGCTCAGTAACAATGGGTACTGGTATAGTGTAATACTGCAGGGATATCACTGACACCAGGTTCCTACGTCTGTGTATCAGTTGAGGAGACACCATGTAATGACCACTGAATGTCAGGCTATGTAAGCTGTGTATACTACCAGAATGCAGACCATTGACATGTGAAAACCGTATCACCCACAGCATACTGTCAAACCATGTCATGTTCCATGCTGACCATGTTCACAAATGTACACCTGCAAATCGGTGATGCAAACATCACACATGTACTGTCCACACCCCAACACATGCAGGCACAGGTACACACAACAGCCATGTGGCACATGTGCAGACAGTACACTTTGGGAATTAACACTGGAGTATACAAAACTGCAATGACAAACATAGTTAATGCATCATGCATTCTCGAATATACCCACAACAATATCATTACACTGTACTGTTAACAACATGATAATATTACTACAGTGTTATGTAGTCACCCTGTGCATCAGTACCATGCTATTCTGTTCCAGCATCAATGTTACAGATGGCAGGAGGTGGCACAGTTTCATCATAAGCACAGGGTGTGTGCTTGGTTTGCCAGAGTCTGCCATTGACACATCTAATCGACATGTATGTGTGTGTGTGTGTTAGTGAGGGACAACAGTACAAGATGGGGCAACTTGGCTGTGATGTGTGTGTGTATGTGTTAGCCCTAGGTATTAGCATTATGTGTGTGTGTATGCATGCACACAGTTCCACCATGTGGCTGCCATATACGGGTGTTTGTGGACAGCCACAGACTGTACCTGCCATGTCATACAGGTCACTGTCTCTGGCCACGGACATGGTACCTGTACCTGGCAGGGGTGCTACGGACAGTATCAGGTACTAAGTCAGACTGGGTACTGTCATCAGAAGCAGTGGGTTGTTGACTGGACACATGTCCCTGCTGGGACTGTCCAGATCCATGTGCACGTGGTCTTCTAGGATGGTCTAATGACAGCGCAGACCCCGCATTGCTGGGGCTGGTACTGGCACTATGGGAGCGGCTGCAGGTTTGTTGTCATCCAGGACGACTGGCAGCTGATAATGTTGCTGGCAGACATCCACGTCGACGCCTCAACCATCCTGCACTGTCCGGCTCCTGGACATGTAGTTGTGGAACAGATCTAATGTGTCCCCCCAACGTCTATCATTGACCTCGCTGATGTTACGGATGGCAGACACAACATCACGCATAGCGTCATTCATAGCGGTGCAATGTGCTTTAAGCTCCCTCAGACCCTGTCTGGTGTGCCATTCTATACATGCCTGTGCCTGCATTACAGCCCGGAACATAGCTGAGGTTGATAGACCTCTGCGGGCACATCTGACAGGGGCAGTATGACCACGGATGCTCCCACGAGAACCCCTGGACATCTGCCTGTGTGGTACCATGTCAGGAATCTGGCCATGGCTGCTGTGAGGGGATGCATGTGCCAATGATACCACACTACCCTGGTCAATGCCCACTGTATGCTGTCCCTCAGCTAAGGACATTGGTGACAATGGATGTATCGGCAGGATGACTGTGCGCATTGATGGGGTTGACTGCTGTTTACTGTCAATTGGATGACCAACAACAGACCCTGTCACACCTCCCTGTGTCATTACACATGTATCATCATTAGCACTATCCCCAGCAGTGGCTTCAGGTTCCCTGCTGCACTCCACCAGAGCAACATCAGAACCTGTGAGAGGAAGATAGGAAACACAGTTTACAAATGTGTACATGATATTAGCACACAGGCACACATGCGCACATGCACAAATATAAACAATGGATGTATATATTTTTAATTTCATAGCAGGCTGCACAATGCATAGTATAAACAATAGGTGTATATGGTTTTAAATCCTTAGCATGCTGTACACTGCATAGTATAAACAGTGGGTATATATGGTCTTAGGTTCATAGCTGGCTGTGCACTGCATCATATAAACAATAGGTGTATTAGGTTTTAATTTCATAGGAGGCTGTACACTGCATGCTATAAACAATGGGTGTTTTCATAGCACACTCTAGAATGCATAGTGCAAACTTTTTTAATTTTATAGCAGACTATACACTACATAGTATAAACAATGAGTGTACATAGTTTTAAATTCACTTCTGACTGTACAGTGTATAGTATTAACAATGGGTGCAAATCATTGTAATTTCATAGAATCTGTACACTGCGTTAGACAAACAATAGGTGTAACTGATTTTAAATTTAATGTTGGCTATACAGTGTATAATATACACAATTGATGTATATGCTTTTCATTTTATATAAGGCTGTATATTGCATAGTATAAAAAATGGGTGTATCTGGTTTTAAATTCATGTGAGAACTCACCAAACACTCCGAAGCCCAAGTCTCAATTCCACTGAAAATGCAAAGTCCAACACAGTGTAAATATAAAGACAAATTTATTTAAGCCATATTACTTACAAAGCAGTGCCAGATAGGACAGTGTGCACATACACACAAGACAAATCTAACACATGTAAATAAATAAAAATTTGGTTTTAGTCATGAAAATGAATATTTACAAAGGTTTAAAACATAAAATACAGACAGCATTGTAAGCCCCCACTGTCAAGTTTGAAAACTGAAGAAATATTGCTAGGATTTTAAAAAGATTTTAAAAAGATTTTAAAAATCAAAACACACTGCCTGTTGTTGAAATGGCCCACAGGGCCAAATAGCCTCCCACCAAAAATGGTGGAAAAGGACTTTCTCCTTAGAGAATCTGAAGTAAGGCAACTGTGTCCATATATATTCCCTTACTAAGTCCTATGAACCCACCAGAGTGTGTGGTCTGGGCTTTTATTTTGGCTATAAGTTGGAAACTGGGATCCTGCTATTAAATAATTAAATCTTTATTTAATCCCAGTTTCCAACTTATGGCCAAAATAAAAGCCCAGACCACACGCTCAGGTGTATATATACAAACAAAAGGGGGCGGGATATGCCCGCCACAGTCCTTGAACAAGTTAAAATAAATTTTATGAGTGAAGAAAACATTAAAATGTGTTTGCGTAAGAAGGAAGCAATGTTGATTTTACAATTCGATACATTGTACCCTAAGGGGATGAACAAAGAATGTAATTGGAGAAATTTTATTTAGCAAATGTTTTACTGATTTGTATCTGTTTAAATAGATAATTGAATAATTGGTATGTTACGGATATTTTAAAGGTATAAAAGGGGAGGTAATATGAGACAAAGATGTTACTCTTTAAAGGCTAATGGTAGCCGAGGCGCTAGAGACATGCTATTTTCGTTCATTTCACTGTGATTGTGTTATTAAATTCATTGAATTTTTACATGTTTGGTGAAGTCTTTCTTCAGCGGACTGCAATACAGGTGCTGTTATCTCTGGAGTGAGCTGTGATCAAATTTATTTGTGCGTCAAGTGTTTTTTTGGATTATATGTGGTTTTAATTTCATAGCTGCCTGTACACTGCATGGTTTTCAACAATGTGTGTATATGGTTTTAATTTCATTGCTGGCTCACAATGGATAATAATAACAATAGGTGTAATTGGTGTTTATTTCATAGTAGGCTGTGCACCCCACAGAATAAACACTGTGTATATAGTTTCTACTCTTTTGCTGGCTGGAAAGTGCATAATATAAACAATGGGTGTATATGTTTTTTATTTCATAGCAGTCTGTAAACTGACTAGTATAAACAATGGGTGTATATGATTGTAGTTCTTAGTAGGCTGTACACCGCATAGTATAAACAATGGGTGTACATGGTTTTAATCTCATAGCAAGCTGTGCACTGCATATTATAAATAATGAGGATATATGTTTTTAAATTCATTGCTGGCTGTACAGTGTATAGTATAAACAACTGGTCTATATGCTTTTAATTTCATAGATGGCTGTATACTGCATAGTATAAACAATGGGTGTACATGGTTTTAATTTCATATCAGTCTGTACAGTGCATAGTAAAAATAATGGGAATATGCAGTTTTAAATTAATATCTGGCTGTACATTATATAGTATAAACAATGGATGTATATGGTTTTAATTTCACATCAGGCTGTACAATGCATAGTATAAACAATGGGCATATGTGGTTTTCAATTTATATCAGGCTGTACACTGCATGGTATAAGCACTGTGTGTAATGGTTTTCATTTCATAGCTGTTGGTACACTGCATAGTATATGCAATGAGTGCATATAGTTTTAATTTTGTATCAGGGTGTATATAGTTTTTAATTCAATGCTTGCGGTACAGTTTATGGTGTAAGCAATATGTTTTATATGGTTATTAATTCATAGCTGGCTGTACACTGCATAGTACTAACAACGGGTGTATGTGGACTTAAGACCATAGCTAGTTGTACACACTGCATAGTATAATGAATGGGAGTATATGATATTAATTCCAGAGCAGGGTGTACACTGCATGGGATTAACACTGGGTGTATATGGTTTTAATTTCACAGCTGTCTGTACACTGCATAGTATATGCAATGGGTGTATGTAGTTTGAATTTTGTATCAGGCTATACACTGCAGCATATAAACAACGGGTGTATATAGTTTTAATTTCATAGCAAGTTGTACATTGCATAGAATAAATAATGGCAGAATATGGTTTTAAATTCTTTGCTGGTTGTACGATGCATTGTATAAAAAATTGGTGTAAAGTATAATTTCCATCTATCCATCTTTCCATCTATCTTCTCATTAAATACTCCCTTACCAAAAATACACTTACCTAACAACCAACTCACCCCTACCAAACACAAAACCAAATACTACACTCCCACTGCTAATATGCTCAAACTCATCTACCTCCACAAAAACATTGTCTTGGCTGGAGATATCCATCCCAACCCTGGTCCAATCCACTCCACTGCTAGCCCTCCTAACCCCAAAGTCAATAATCTCCCAAACAAACATCGTTCCTTCTATTCAATAAACACTAGGAGTATTCTGAACAAAGTAAGTGAACTACATGCTTGGATCTCCCACCATACTCCTGATATCCTTGTTCTGACAGAAACCTGGTTGAAATCCCAACACCAAGACATAGAGATCTTGCTCTTTGGCTATAGCATACACCATCTAGATTGACCAAAAAGGAAAGGTGGAGGTGTTGCTATCCTAAAACTTTAACCATCTTACCATTTCTAATTCTACTTTTACATCTCAAGCCTTCTTCCCACCAAAATTTTATCTGTAAACCTAAATATTAATAGCCATTCCACTATCACCATTGTAGCAATTTACATTCCACCAGGTGATAATATCCCCCTTCTGGAAAATATGCTTGCTCATATCTCCTAACACATCCCAAATGAAACTATCATTCTTGGGGATGTCAACATTAACTGGTTATATCTCTCCTCTCAAAACTCCTCACAACACCTTAATCTCTACAACTTTATTCAACTCATCTCTGATCCCACTTATTTCAATAACTCCCATACAGCCTCATCTCTCCTTGACTGGATTCTTGTCTCTCACCTTTCCAAATACCATAACCCTGAAAAGCTACCAAATTCCCTAAGTGATCACTGTCCAGTAAAAATACTAAGCTACACATCCCATCGAGCTAAACCTCAAAGGTTTATCAAACACCGACAACTAACAAACTTTAATCCTGAAACTCTCAAATCTTTACTACCAATACTGAGCTGGAATCCCTTAAAACTACTCCCTTTGGATGAAGCTGTCCACTTTTTTAACTTCACTTTCCTTAGTATTTTAAATTCTGTGGCACCCCTTAGAACAGTCTGCATAAAGTCTAACATAGCCCCATGGCTGACCGTAAACATACATGCACTACTAAAAAAAAGACAGAGCATGGAAAATTTGGACTAAAACTAAACATCAACCAGACCTCCAGAAATATAAAGAACTTAGAAATCTTGCCAAAAGTCACATAAATAAAGATAAGAAAAACTTCTATAATAATCCATCTTCTACCTTTAAATCCAGCCCTAAAAAGTTCTGGCACTCTGTAAATCAAATACTACACCCAGGTACACAAGCCTCCCCTGCCCCTCATCATGACAAAACACATGAGGAAACTGTCTCCATATTTAACAACTACTTTATAGACTCAATATCCAAATTACTAAATGAAGACGCAGACCATCCCACCAACAACAATAGACCTAATAGCTCAAACTCTTCCATCAATAGTAACCTTACCACTACCTTCTCCCTCAAACTTGTCTCCACTAACTATATTAAAACTCTACTATCTAAATTAAAACCTTGTTCCACATCCATAGACAACATTCCCTCTGCATTCCTTCAGGCTACTGCTGATGTTCTTGCTTTCCTAGTTTTTATTCTAATAAACTGCTCTATTACGGAATCCACAGTCCCTTCCATCAGGAAGCAATTTTACACAAAGGACGAAACTCCACAGATATAACTAATTTTAGACCCATAACCATACTGTCACCACTCTCCAAAATTCTGAAAAAATGTATACACAATCAAGTCTTACACTACGTTTTGCAAGAAAACCTACTCACACCTACCCAACATGGCTTTTGTCCCATGCACAGCACTACAACAGCTTTCCTGTCTTTCCTAAATGCTGTATCACTAGCTAGAGACAGTTACAAACTTATTTCCTGCCTCTTCATTGACCTCTCTAAAGCCTTTGATACAGTCTTTCATAAACTTCTTCTCCTTAAACTAGCAAACTGACACTTCTCTCCATCCACCATATCTTGGTTTAAAAGCTATCTCTCTGATAGACTCCAATCAGTCAAATGGCTCTCAGCTTTCTCCCCTCTTCTTCCTGTTAAAACGGGTGTTCCACAAGGCTCCATCCTTGGGCCTCTTTCTTTTAACATCTTTACCAACCTCTACTCTTCCTGTCCTGGATCCTCGCTGATACAATACGCAGATGATTCTACACTTATCACTATTGCTGAATCACCAACTCAACTAAAATCAGACACACAGTAGTCTTTTAACTCTGTAGAAAACTGGCTATCTGAAAAACAACTTATCCTAAATCCAAAGAAAGCCAAATTACTACTCTTTCTCCCTAAAAACCTTAACCACATAAAGTCTCCCTTCTCCATACTGTCACAAAATAATACTCAAATACAGGTGGACACCAGTACAAAACGTTTAGGTGTTACTATTGATGATAAAGTAACCTTTGATTTAGACGTCAATAATTGTATCTGAAAAACACATCTCAGGCTAGGTCTCCTCTAAACACATCTCAAGCTAGGTCTCCTCTAAATACATCTCAAGCTAGGTCTCCTCTATAGAAACAAAAAATGTCTTACCAAAACAGCAAAACTAACCCTTTCAAATGCCTACCTCTTACCCACTTTACTTTATAGCTTCCCAGTTCTCACCAGCCTCAACACTGGACTACTAAACAAGTTAGAAACAACTTATAACAGGATTGCCAGATTTGCTGCCCAAAATTTGTACAAGTCCCATCACTGTCTCTCACTAAAAGAACTAAATTGGCTAGAATTACTTAACCTGCTATGGTATAATCAGTTTCAGTTTATTCATTCCATTCTCTACAAACCCTCTTTCTGTCCAGCTATTTCAACTCTAATATCTCATTACCTACACACTAGATTACTCCACAGGTCTGAACAAGGCCTACTAAAAATCTACAAGACAAGGACCAAAATGGGTCACCTAGTCTATAGCTTTAACCCTTCAAAGGCCTGGAATAGCCTACCACTAGATATAAGATCCCTTGAACATCCCAATCAATTCAAAACCGCTACAAAAAATACCTTCATGAAAAATGGACTTGCCAATGTAATTATCCCCTGCAAACACTCCCTATAACATTCTACTTCCCTTCTCTCTTCCTTCTCTTCAATAAATAAACTTACTACTTTATCTTCTCCTCTTGGTACATCACTGTACAAATATAACTAGTAAAATATTTCAGCTATATAACTATTGCACTATTATGTATATAATATGTACTTATGAATGCATCCCTCTGATGAATGTATTTCTATGTATTTCACTTGCCACAGTTTAATGTATGGCACTGTAATGCAGCAATGTGTGGTACTGATGAATGTATTTCTATATGTATTCAATATGTAAAATTTCTATTTTCTGTTGGAGATTTTCTCCTCGGGCCTCCACTAAAAATGGGCATTTGTAGCCCAGTCGGACAAACCCAGTCAACAAATATAAAATAAAATAATACATTTCATTGCATTATCACTACTTATTTAAAAGTATTACATACACCTGGATTCGATCCCTATATCCTTTAGGCTCCAAAAGAAATGTGTCAGTGCATTTACACCTGATGCTAAAGAGCCAGCTAAGCAGCAGGTGTGTTTCATACACTTAATACTAACTCGCATAATTTTATTAATGAGCCTTGCATTTGCACATTGCCTAACTGCACGCAAACAGGTAAAGAGTTAGAAATGTGTATCTTGCATGTGCTAACACTTTGCCAACCATCATGCAAACCTGCTGTTCAGTGGGGCATTATGCAAAGTGGACAATAGCATGTTATACTTTTGTTTACTGTCCATTTATTGTTTATGACAAGAAAAGTGAAAACTGAAAAAAATAAATAAATAAATGAAGGCCCTAATCTAAGAAAATGTCACATATTTACAATGCACCCATCTGTTACCTCCCTCCATGCATTGAAACCCTTGTCTGTCAGTACTTCTTCACAAATATATCAACTGCCCTACATAAATTAATAACAAAATGTGCTATATACCATGCACATCTTTAAAATGATAATACACATTCAGATTTTCCAATACTTGTAGTAATGTGGACACCTGTTTTCATATAGTTTGTAAAGCTGTCTCTTAAAGTGCACCAGCACATTGGAACACAATCACCAAATACTACACAGTGTATGCTCATCAATCTGGTAACATGCAGAACTTAAAATATATTGAAAGTTGAACTTGCCAACACATCCATTTAATGTAGGCCTACCATCATCTTCTCTCCAACATCCAGTGCTGATGTCTTCCACTGTATGTTATCCTGCAGCCTTGTAAAAGTCAGACTTTTGCTGTGACTGGTATGTAAAGCACTGAGTTCTGTAATCTGTGTAATTAGATTGGTAGGTGTTCTGTTTTCACTGTAGTCAACTGGGAAGTGTGCGTGTGTGTGTGTGTGTGTGTGTGTGTGTGTGTGTGTGTGTGTGTGTGTGTGTGTGTGTGTGTGTGTGTCTATCTAGTCAGTACAACATAAGTGTGTATCTGACAGTTACTACTCCAATCCCATGGATTGCCAGCATTTTGACTCCTGCACATGCCTACACATCCATTTCATACAGGCCTCCAAACATCTTCTCTCCAACATCCAGTGATGATGTCATAGGTTCATAGGTTCATAGGTTCATACTAGGCTATCTGCCCTGGGGCAATTATAAGCCTAGCCCGATTTTGTTTGGCTTACGCCACCCCTTGATTTGAGTATACTGTGCCATTTTTATGGTCCACTGTAAGTTGTTCTGCAGCCTTGTAAAAGTCAGACTTGTGTCATGGCACTTGCTTAAAGTACTAGGTTCTGTAGTCAGTTTACTTAGATAGGTAAGGGTTCTGTTCTCACTGCAGTCAACTGAGGTGTGTGTGTGTGTGTGTGTGTGTGTGTGTGTGTGTGTGTGTGTGTGTGTGTGTGTGTGTGTGTGTGTGTGCACTTTCTTGACACTAGAAAGAGCATTTTATACCACCATGTAGGACACTGCTATTACCATTTTCTCTCCACCAGACACTGCTGATGTCATCACCTATAAAGTATTGTAAAACATTCTCCAAGTCAGACTTGAGCTGTGGTGCTTGCCTTAAATACAGAGTTCTGTAGTCAGTGTCTTTATATAGGTGGGAGGTTCTTTCTCATGGCAGTAAACTGGGGTGTGTTTGTGTGTTTGTGGAGTTGCTTGACATTATAGAGAGCATTTTACACCAGAATATGGGACACTGCTATTACCATCTTCCTCTCACCAGACACTGCTGATACCATCAGCTATAGCTGATTTACATATGTGCAGTATTCCCATCAGGGCAGGGTCAGAGACTGGCCTGTAGGCCAAGCACAAATCACCTCATCCTATACAATAGAGATTATAGTGACTGGGCTTTCAGTCTATTCACATACACTATGGCATGGTTTGTCGGTTGTGTATTGTTTTGGTGAGAATCCCATCTGGTCTCTCTATCTGCTGCACTATTCTGGTGAGGTACCTGCAAAAAGGAACATTATATTCTATTAGTGTTCTGATGAGTTTTGAGTACAGTGCAGTTATATCATCCTCAGATCTGGATACAATGGCCTGACTTATGAGGTGCACAATATAGCCTTTCCATACCACTGTGGACACTTGGTACTCAAAGTTTAGATTGCTATCTACATGTGTTCCCAGGTCTTGCACCGCTGAGTTTCACCATAGGGGGTGTGTTGTCAATGCTGTCATTAGCATGGAATTCCACTTTGCAGCAGGCCAAAATAATGACACATTTTGCATTTATTCGTAAACTGTGTGGCTTTAGCACCAATCATTTGTCTGTATTAGCCCCTCGTGTAGTATGTTAACATCATATTGCACCTAATATGCAAGAATCAGCAAACCTGGTAAGCCAAAGGCCAAATACTTTAGCCTGAATTGTCAAGAAATAGATTCCAAGCAGTAAAATGTCTAGCACAGTTCCTTGGGATATGCCACTGGTGACAGCTCTACTGGTAGAGGATAATTCATCATCTTTCACAGTATGTGTTCTGTCAGCGAGCCATTTGGTTCACCATCTAGTGATGTAAGGGATAACCCCAGTTGGGAGAGTTTCTCAATAATACCTGAGTGGGGCATTGTGTCTAAACCCTAAGCCAGATCAAGATACGCAGTATGCACTGTCTTACCTTCATCCAGGCCTATCACACTGAATTAATGGGCTGTGACAACATCACAGTTTGCCCATAGTGTGACTCAGAACATACACCTATCTGACATTGGATACACACTTTGAAACAGCTTCCAGATGGACTATGTTTCAGTAGAATGGTGTATGAAAAAATATTTTGATCTTATTTGCTTGCTTACTGGATTTGCAGTGTTCTTATGACACTCAGTCTTGCTGGCTAGATTCTGCTAAAATTCAAAGTCTGATTATATTTGCATTCACAGTCTGTTGCATACAGAAACTTGCAGAATATACACTGATGAGAGAATATACTTTGCAGCACTTGTCTTTAAGAGCAATAACCAATAACTTTTATAATAAATAAAACTGGACAAACGTTGCAGCTTAAAAGTACTGTTCCAACTTTACTTCTCATATAGTACAGATGATGTGAGAGAAATAACATTTACCTTGGGACTTGTGTCCCTACCAAACCTCTCTCACAACTGGATTTATACAGCTCTTTATATACAGTTTTTGAACATATTTTGGAGAATTGCTTATCCTGTAGAAACAATACTAAACTTCCTTGTTTAACAATGTCTTGTAAGAGACCAGCTTTTCTGACAGTGTGAATATCCTGTAACAGTGTCCTGATGTCCATGTAGAAAAACATATTTTGAGGAAACACATTGTCCTGTATTCTATTTGAATCTGTGTATAGAAACATGTGTTCTTATGTCAATGCTGATAAGCATATCCTGTTTTTTATGAAGAAAAACATATTTTTGAGAAAACACATTGTCAGAGATCAACTTTTCTGACAGTGTGAGCATCCTGTATTTTATTTGGATCTTTGTATCTGTTCTTATGTCATATCCTGTTTTTCCATGCAGAAAAACATGTCATTGTTCTTTAAAAGCAGATTTTGCATTTTTGTTCTTGCATAACATCCTATTTTGAGTTTGTAAGGGAAGAATGTCCATTCAGCAGATTCCTTTTCCAAGCCATGGTCATTTAGTATGACTGCTGATCACATATTACTTAAACTTTGTTTCTGCATTTAAGCAAGCCTTTTCTTTCAGCATATTTACAACATAATTAATTTCAGATTTATATTCATAAAATCTAACAATTCCCTCTGTTTTTAAACATACTCAAAACATTTTATATAGAAAACACAAGAAACAAACCTTTAGTTTGATACTACAAATCAAAATGCAATTTTACATAGTTAATACAATGATATTAAAGTATTACTACCAAAACTGAATGTATTTAACAACTTTTTCTTTTACAGACCATTCTGTGAAAATATTTTATCAGTTATGAGCTGTGTCTGCTTTAGTTTAACTTGATCAATTTATTCTTTTGCAATCACAGAATTTAATTTATGACTTAGAACTGTTTCATTAACTCTTTGCAGCTGTTAAATTAACTATAAGAGACAATAACCATGTGCTACTGCAAGCATTTATACACAACTGAAAACACACAATTTCAATGTCATTTTAACCATAACATTGTGGTCATGTCTTTGAACTGCTCAATAACATCTTGGTAAAACACTGAACTGGGCTTAGATAATAAATATTTGAAAGCAATTATTTTACTGGGGTAAACCAGTGATATTACAACTTGACAAATTACTTTTGAACTTATTACAATGTATCCTGTACAGTATGTATTTACACAGACTGTTTGCTATTCATGCATTTCAATCTAGTAGGTATCCTGGACCCATTTTTTCTTTAAATATGTTTTTTTCACACATATTCATTACTAGACATTTATTTAATTTGTACTGAATTCTTCTGCATTTGTACATACAATGACTATAAAGTACATTTAGTCTAATCTTACAAATTTAATAACATTAATATTAAGCAAAATCTTGGAAAATGTTTGTCTCTTTAGAAATATCTAGTGGAACTGATACCATATTCATATGTCCTGTTATTTTAAACTACATACTCAGCAATTAAAAATATTCATGCTTTTTATACCAACATTGTCATTGATGCTTTTTTATACCAACATTGTTTTGCCAAAAACATATTAAAAATAGTGACCATTCTTGCTATTAGAAACAATTATGCATTTTTGCATATCTTTATTCTCTCTTGTATAGCTGTAATCAGTTTTAAGCCATCTCTTGTTTTTTAAACCATCTCTTGTATAGCTTTACAGTTTAACAGGTTGTAAATACAATTTAATACTAAACAATACAATAATAACCATTATGATAGCTATTAACAACTTGTAAAATATCTTATCCTGTCAGGTTTAATCCAGTTTACCAGTATTTCTAATACACTAATACCTGTTTTTCCCTCCCCATAAAAGAGTATTGTCAAGAAGGAATGAGATATTTCTTCCTGTAGCTTTATTTTAGACCCTTATTTATTTTTATGTAGCTTTATTTCAGACCCTTGTCACAGTCTGTTTATACAGTCAGTGTAAAACTGAGAAAGTGCCCCTCCCTCTTATACAGTCAGTGTAAAACTGAGAAAGTACCCCTCCCCCTGTAGTACTTCAGCACTGTTTACCTGCCCTATGCTGTGAAAATAGAATGTATGTCAGCCTAACACTATGGTTATACATTTATTTTATTAAATTATGAACTTTTGTCTGATTTGATAATTTTTTCTAAAGCTTTTGCTGTTTACTACCTCTACCTCTAGTAGGTATTTGCACCCTCCTGCACAATTGATTTGAACTGTATATATACTATAGCCCATTTGCTGGCTGTACTTGATGCAACTGAGGTTTTTTTTTTGTCCTTTTAGCATTTACTTGCAAACAGATTATCAGTGACATCTATGCACAATTGTGGCATTTTATTACAATTACCAAATAGTGTTGCCTGTAAACATTTTAACAATTATGTTTTAATAACAATGATGCTTTAGAAAAACTCAAGCTACTTGTCTGGCAATCAGTCTTGTTGTTTATCTTATCTTTCCAGCATTTCCTGTAACTATTCATTCAGTCTAGGAAGGTCTTAGCTCACATTTCATACTCTGTAAACTATAGTTAATTCTTTTGGCATTTTTCCTTTAATGTGATTGTGATTTGCATAACTATGCATTTATACAACATAAATAGACATCATTTTACAATTACCTTACATGGATTTCAGTATTTTTTTTTTTTTAATTATTTAACTATTTAACTGTCCTGCCATTAATTTTACAAAAACTGTTTGACTAATGCCATCTGTGATTTTATTTATTTTTAAAATTCAGAACTTTAACTGTTTGGTGTTACTATATAATTATAAACAAATTGTAAAAAACAAAATAGATATTAGTTTAACCAACACATTTATATTTATATTATTTATATTTGCTGTTGTCTGACTGTTATTCTTGTGTATTGTAACAGATGTACTCTAGATGAAAAGAACATACATGCATGTCTGTCTTGTATATGTGTATCTTTATACAAGCATGTCAGTCTTGTGACTTTAAATTTTTACTCTTATTAACTATTTTTATTTAATTTTATATATTATAATACACTAGAACAGTTTTGTTTACCTTTTGACTGTGCTAATGAATGGCATTCATATACTTTACTTTACTGTAGTACTGATAGATGTATTGCTTTAACTGAATGAAAGTAAAACATTTAAAAAATGATTTGTCTCTATCATCCTACCATGTATGTTTAACCATTTTCAAAACATAAACATATTATAACATATATTTCTTTTGCACAGATTAGCTGTGTATGCAGGAAGTTCCCAGTCTCTGTCAGTTCAGCTAATTTATTTCCTTTATCCTGCAACTTCTGTTGAATTTCCTTATAGTCTGCTTGATATGTCTCAGGAGCCTGTTCTGCTGAATCTGAAACTCCTATGCACTTTTGAAAAGATGTATGTATAACTTGTCTAAGCTTCCTGAACTCATTGTGTCTGTCTTTTAGAAGTTTACTACATTCCTTTGTAACAAAATGTACTAGGGGTTCTATCAGTAACTGATTTGACTCACATGTGGTGACAGGACATAACTGTTCAACATCAGAATGTAATGGAAACACTTTACCCTTAGTTAATTCTTCAGATCTGTCTTTACAGTCTATTTCTTTCGCAATATGATGCAATATTTTTTTATGACATAATACACAAAATGCAGTTTTTGTTGAAGCACACAATAAACATTTGTCATTTTTCACATGGTTTTCTTTGAGATACCAGTCAAATATTGTAATACATTTGCATAATGCCTTACTATCAACCTGCCCTAATAAGGTTTTACATTTACTAATGTGCTGTGTATACCAACATAGCAATTTACTAAAGTTTGGTTTACTCCTGCATGAATTATAAATAATATCCATACTATCTAATAATATACAACCTGTCTAGGAATACAGAAACTATATATGAATATACAAACTGTCTTAAGAATATAAAAACTCTCTTAAGAATATACAAACTGTTTTAACATCATCCACACTAAATATGTGACACAGAAAAAAAGTCTTACCAGTTAGCAAGAAAACAGGTGATCAGGCTGCTATTGCAGATGGCTGGAAATTTTTCAAAGTCACTTGAGAAGCTGGGAAAGCACAACAGGCAGTGGACTGATGGGCTAGTGGATATCCCCCTTTTCTTGAAGAATTTATGGCACTGCGAATTTCTTGAACTAGTCTCACTCCGGATTGTAGACGTCTAAAAAAACTTTACTACTGCAAGCTGCATAAACTGGAATACTTCTGTTCAGAATTGACACATACGTACAAATGTTAGTTACTGCAATTTAACTGAAGTGACCCTCTGCAGGGCTTACCATTACTCCTTCTATGTTTGAATGCAGATTGTAGGTTCAAATGCAGACTAGCTTGCCATTGAAAAAATTATATGGAGCTAGTCACTCAGCTGCCTCGCCATTGAAAAAATATTATATGGCTCTTTCTTGCTTCTTGCTTCTTGCCTGGATGGATTCTTGCTAAAATTCAAAGTCTGATTATATTTGCATTCACAGTCTGTTGCATACAGAAACTTGCAGAATATACACTGATGAGAGAATATACTTTGCAGCACTTGTCTTTAAGAGCAATAACCAATAACTTTTATAATAAATAAAACTGGACAAACGTTGCAGCTTAAAAGTACTGTTCCAACTTTACTTCTCATATAGTACAGATGATGTGAGAGAAATAACATTTACCTTGGGACTTGTGTCCCTACCAAACCTCTCTCACAACTGGATTTATACAGCTCTTTATATACAGTTTTTGAACATATTTTGGAGAATTGCTTATCCTGTAGAAACAATACTAAACTTCCTTGTTTAACAATGTCTTGAAAGAGACCAGCTTTTCTGACAGTGTGAATATCCTGTAACAGTGTCCTGATGTCCATGTAGAAAAACATATTTTTGAGGAAACACATTGTCCTGTATTCTATTTGAATCTGTGTATAGAAACATGTGTTCTTATGTCAATGCTGATAAGCATATCCTGATTTTTATGAAGAAAAACATATTTTTGAGAAAACACATTGTCAGAGATCAACTTTTCTGACAGTGTGAACATCCTGTATTTTATTTGGATCTTTGTATCTGTTCTTATGTCATATCCTGTTTTTCCATGCAGAAAAACATGCCATTGTTCTTTAAAAGCAGATTTTGCATTTTTGTTCTTGCATAACATCCTATTTTGAGTCTGTAAGGGAAGAATGTCCATTCAGCAGATTCCTTTTCCAAGCCATGGTCATTTAGTATGACTGCTGATCACATATTACTTAAACTTTGTTTCTGCATTTAAGCAAGCCTTTTCTTTCAGCATATTTACAACATAATTAATTTCAGATTTATATTCATAAAATCTAACAGTGTACATCAACATGCATCTATCTGAGTGAGGTGACAGCACCTAATGCATGTATGTATAGACACATCCTGAGTATCCTAATCTGTGAGGTAGATCAACATGTTATCATGGACCTTTTCTAAATGGACACTAGTAATATCCTGGCTGTGTGCAACAGACATGTGTGAGTTGTTAATGCTGCATCCATGTCTGTTTCATCTGTTAGATGTCCTAAAAGAGGTAATTGAGGGCATGTATGATGACAACACTATCATGCTGTGGAACCTGACCAGGTCAGGGCATATGACACAAATCTACCTGATGATATTCACTCAAAACTGTCAGATGTGGACATAAACACCTATATCACCAAGTGGGTAGACCACTGCATAGCATAAGTGGCATTTAAATATGTTGAAATGTGTGAAGTGACTTATATCTCGGGTCAAGTGATCAGGTCTGTGACATCCCCACTCTAGGACAGTAAGCAAGGAGGTTGAATCCTCACTACTGACACTGGAGAGAGATGTTCACTTGGGATAAAAATGGATACACTTAGTATTTCCAGATGCAGACCTCTTTGCGTCAAGCACAATTTCCCTTAAGAGCACACAGGAAACATACTAAGTCCAGAAGCTGGTTCTCTCTTTCTCTCTTTAGACTCCAGTAAGACTCCTCACTGGCACAGCTTTAGTGCAGAGTCCTTAGCCAGGGTTCCAAGCTAGGTCCTCCAGCACCCTTTCTGTGAAACCAGTGCCTTCTGTCCCTGCTCCAAGCAGCTGATACACACACTCTTTGAGATTTAATTTGCATATATACACACACACACACACACACACACACACACACACACACACACACACACACACACACACACACACACACACACACATACCTGGATGGTGCAGTGGTGCAGCAGTAGCCTTGTCGCCTCACAGCAAGAGGTTCTCTGGTTCAATTCTTGGCTGAGGTGCCTTCTGTGTGGAGTCTGCATGTCCTCCCTGTGTTCATGTGGGTTTCCTCCGGGTGCTCCGGTTTCCTCCCACAATATAAAGACATGCGTCTGGAGCATTTCTCCCAGGCCTCCACTGAAAATTGGCTTAATTCGAAGTCGGACTTTCCTGGTAAACAAATAATAAATAAATAAAATCTGGCACAGATTCACCTGTTTTGCCCCTTCTACTCAAAGTATAAGGTAGTTATCATTGCTACCAGAATCCCTGCCAGCTGCTTTGTGGCTCTTACAAGGGGACCCAATTATACTGGTGAAGTTAATATTAATACAAATGGTAATGTTGAGCAAACAGCAAGGCTTTCAGGAGTGGCCAGAGTTAACACCAAACAAATATAAGTACTCTCAGATTTTAAATATTTTTCTAATAGGATCAGTCACAATGAGAAGTTTAAATATATTTAATAATAAATAAAAGAACATGAAAATACAAAATATCTATTTACAGTAAACATCAGAGTTTCAATTACAGGGAATATTAAAAGCAAAACAGCTGGAAATATTCATACAGTTACAGAAATACAATACTCAACTATTCTCACTATATTTTCCGGACTAATCTAAAGAGTACTAGTTCCTGGTCACTTACTAATGCAAGACAGGATGAAATGGGTGAGTGGCCTTCCTCCATTGTAGGTTCCAAGAACAGACTACCCCTGAGACTTCAATCTCCTCTAATATTAAAACATTATTTCTGTACAGAATGACATCACATACATCTGGTCATCTGACTTCTGGTTCCCATGCAACCCCCATTGCTAGAATCTGTCCGAAATTAGCACCTATGTGTTACCATATACACAGATAAACCTTTGCTCAGATCTGCTGCTGCTTCTTGAAGCCATAAAACAATTTCAAACCTCTACCCTCCCAGAGTAGCAATTTGCTCCCTGCTAGAGACAATAAAGAAGGCTTTCTAATACTTGTTTTCCTAGACATTTTGTATCTGGCTGCAACCAGAAATGTAAGATACAATATTTATGCCTTAATTTCATTTCAACTATTTTTCAATGTTTGCTGCAGATGGATTGTGATTAACCTCTTCCCTTCCAGTATCCGCTGTTAAGACATATGCATTTAATTCAGTTACAATAATACATGAACATTTCTTTTCCTTCCAGCAGGGCACACTGTTGATATATTTTAACACAAGCAGCTTTACAAATACATCTTTCAACACAAGCATCTGTACAAATCAGTTTGATATAGAAATGACATATAATTCTTTACAAAATTCTAAGCTAGCTGTGCTGGCATATGTTACACATCCACTGCCCTACTTCTCCTGGCATAACTGGCAGTACCTCCTATCATCACAAGGTCCGTACATCAGGGTTGTATGCTAGGCCCTTTCCTGTCCATTATTTAAGTCACAGATGCCAAGAACGGCATACACATTCTGTGTCCAAGCAGCTGTCTGCAGGACTACAGATTGTGGGCAAGCATTGACTCCAGCTGTGATATTAGTATAATACACACAGGATCAACACACACCAAAGACTGGTGCCATAACAACACATGGGATAGAACAAAAACACAGTGGTATTTGTTACATTATGAAAACTAATCCACAATCCAAGGATAATGTAGACATCATGCCTTCATCACACCAGTAACTGAGTATAATGCATCCTTCTTTATGTACCTCCTTACACATCTTCCAGTGATGTGTAACTGAAGTGCACCACCTTTGCCACAGTGGGCTATCACACATCTTGTTGGCCATATCTAGGTATTCTTTTTGTTGCATAAACATTACTGTCTGATGGTGCAAACCCCCCAGCAAGGTGTTATACCAGATGCATGTGTAATACCTGTTCTAGTGAAGCACACAGTACATACATAGCTGTTTGACAACATTGATGGCATGGGTTACACTTGTCACATTGTGGATTGTGCCATATATATCTGCCATGCACACCAGTCATCTAGCCTGTATTGATCATAATGTCATATGCGGGTACAGCAGTTTCCCTCCTAAATCCTCCAGCAGATGTTCCAGTGTCAGGACAGTGTGCATGATTACCCTCATAGGCTGCAGACATATCATAACAGTTGTATGTGTGTGTGTGTGTGTGTGTGTGTGTGTGTGTGCGTGTGTGTGCGTGTGTGTGCGTGTGTGTGTGTGTGTGTGTGTGTGTGCATGTGCATAACCCTCTCTCATTGCTCTAAATCACATATGTTATGTTAGAGACACGGGATTACTGGTGGCATTATTCTGATATTGTCCATGTTTTTGAGTGCTTCTTTTGCTGTTGTCCATGAGCCTGTAACTGTGCCCCACTTGTTGAAAACATCTGTTGGTATTACAGTTATATTCAGCCAAATCAGTGTTCACAGGTTTACAATATGCACCCAACCCTAATTGTATAACATCCCTGATAGATATCCTATCCATTGTTCATATCAGGATGCTTATATCACAAAGACATCTTTTCCATTGTTAAATCACACTGTCTGACAGTCACATAATATGCATTTTCACTGTGCAGTCCATACTGCATCATATCAATATGTGATTAGTGTTCCTGCTACAACTGTCTTCCATTAACATGCCCTTATCTGCTGTACATTATGATGTCTCACCTGTCCTTTTCCCCCTGTGTTCATTCATAAAATTCATCTGTGTGTCCCTATTCAATATGCACACTTCTCCTGACTGATTATTTTACATGGCAGTCCATGTACCCTTACAGATTGTTTACACAGCTTTTGTAGAGAATGCCTGGAATGGGATTCCACAATACTCTGCTCTGTATACACTATCATATACTGTGTCTGGACCATATACTTTGATATATATCAGTCATATATAACAGGCTGCTTATCAGATAGCCTCAGTGATCACTCCCCAACATTCCTACTCAAAAAATACCTATACCAAGCTAAACTTGTCATCTACCGTCAAATACGTAAAAAACTAAACTAACCCACTCACATTCATCTCATCCCTCAAATAATGTAACTGGCATCCTCTAAAGTACCTCAGTCTTGATGACGCAGTTGAATTTTTTAATACTACCTTCCTGAGTATCCTTAATTACCATGCCCCCATAAGACTTTCCAGAACCAAAGCACAACGCTCCCCATAGCTACAGAAAACCACTAAGTCAGAAATGAAAAACAGGGATAAAGCCTGGGAGCACTGGCGCAAAACCAAAACCCCCTCAACTAGGCAGAAATTCCTAGAACTACGTAATAGAATTAAAAAGCTAATAAAACAGGACAAATTCCAATACTACCAGTCTGCCCTAGACTCCTCCCAGCACAGCCCCAAACAATTCTGGTCCTACATAAACATCCTCCACCCAGGTAAAATTAGTACCCCTCCTCCTAACATCCCTCACTCTTCAGAAAATATTGCTACCTCATTCAACACACACTTCACACAAACCATACTATCACTAGTTAAACAATACAACCCCCTCCAACCCACACCCTCAACTAGTAATCTCCCTACTGCCTTCTCTTTTTTCTCCTGTACCTTATCTCCAACATAAAAAAAACTCTTAACTAAACTTAATCCCACCAAATTAGCAGCAGACAACCTCCCAAGTGAATACCTACAAATCGCAGCTGATGCTCTGGCCTACCCAGTATCCATCTTGATTAACCGATTTCTGTCAGAAAGTTATGTTCCCACTCTGTAGAAAGTATCGCATATAATTCCCCTCCACAAAGGTGGACCCTCCACAGAACTAAACAATTACCACCCCATAGCTATTCTCTCTCCACTCTCCAAAATACTAGAGAGATGCATACACTCTCAGGTCTCAGACTACCTCATTACTAACAACCTCCTTTCCAATACTCAGCATGGTTTCTGACCAAACCATAGCACCACCACTGCCTTACTCTCCTTTACTAACACTATCCTTCAGCATAAAAACAATGGCTATCTCTCCTCTGCTACTTTCCTAGACCTATCTAAAGCATTTGACATGGTCCCACACAAACAACTTATCTCTGTCCTCAATAACCTATCCTTCTCTCAGTCAGTCACCAACTGGTTTCAGAGTTACTTGTCTGACCGCCAACAATCCGTTGTATGGCAGAATGACATATCTCCCCAACTACCTGTCTCCATAGGGGTTCCCCAAGGATCCATCCCTGGACCCCTACTCTTCTCTGTTTTCACCAATAATCTAGCCTCTGCCACCAAACATGGCACACTCATACAATACACAGATGACTCAACCATCATCTGCTCAGCCCAGACCCTACCCAAACTGCAAAAAGTCACACAGGAAGCATTTTCCTCTGTTGAAACTTGGTTATCCGATGCCCAATTAATACTCAACCCAAACAAAACTAAACTACTCATCTTCCAACCCACCAAACATACTCAAAACAACTCTCACTTTAACATCACAGCAAAAGACAACACCACTATATACCCAATTGAACAGACCAAATTGCTAGGAGTGGAAATAGACAATAATCTAAAATTTGACATTCACATATCTATGACCATAAAAAAAGTCCACAAAAAACTAGGAGCGTTATCCAGAAATAAGCAACTTCTCACCAAAGCAGCAAAGATTTCAATAATAAATTCCCACCTTATCTCCACCCTACTTTATCCCTCTCCAATATATACCAACCTAAGGCAATGCAATCTAAACAAGCTAGAGACCTGCTACAACAAAATCGTCAAATTCGCCAAAGGGGCATCCTGCCGTAGTCACCACTGTCTCTCACTTGCTGAACTGGGTTGGCTTGACCTTCCTCACCTTCTTCAATGGTATCAACTCTCACTCGCCCACAAACTAGTAAACCATCCACTAAATGTCCCATCCCTCCAGAATCTACTCCAACCCTATCGCACCACCAGACTACTAAGATCCAGCAACAAAAATCACTTGCAGATCACTAAAGCCAATAACTCTGCTGGTGAAGCACTATTCTCTTGCCATAGCCAAATTATGGAACTCCCTCCCACCCACAATTACCTCCATACCATCATGCACCCACTTCAAAACTTTATTAAAAGCGCACCTAAAAACATGCTGGCTATGCCCTTGCAACTCCCACTCTAATATCACCCACCCCATCCAACCACTACCTTTCTTTCCACTCCACTAACTACCTTGATTATAGCAAGATGAGATGCTCATAAGCTTAGTACTTATTATACAGCAGGTACTACTTATTGTAACATTTGTTAATGTCTGTTATGTACTTCACAGATAAAGATTCTAGTTGTCTAATGATGTACTATGTTCTTCATCTGTAAATATGTTGTAAGTAATTGCTATGTTAAATTGTTAATCACTATGTAATCCAATGTAACTACTGTCTGTTTATTTGAACTGTGGAGATTTTCTCCCTGGGCCTCCGCTGAAAATGGACCTACATCCAGTCGGACACTCCCAGTTAACAAATGTAAATAAATAAATAAATACATAAAATAATATATGATGAACCTTGGTAATCACTGTGGCATTGTGTGCAAAAGCTTACTGCTAATGTTATCCTCACGGACTATTGTATTTGTATATATATATATATATATATATATATATATATATATATATATATATATATATATATAAATTTATGTTTTTGTTACAATTGTATTTTTTAGTTTGATCTGTTATGACTTTTATATTTCCTTTTGTATGTCTTTCTTGGAGCTTTTCTCCCCGGACCTCTACTGAAAATGGACATGTATACAGCTAGACTAGCCTGGTCAACAAATGTAAAATAAAATAAAATAAAAAAAAATTCCATTAAGCTAGCTGCTGTACAGTAAACAAGCACACTATCCATGTTGCATTACATGGTTTCCTGACCGGCAACACTGTTGCCAGCCACAAAACTCCACTTGTTTACATTTGAACACAATGTGCAGCATGAATATGTAATCACCATTGCTCTTCACCATGCAAAAATGTAAATTCCATGTAGGATTTGCTCGAAACATACACAGACGTTATTGAATCCCACTGGATAGGTGTATCTTTTTAATTTCACAGCAGAGTGTACACTGTATAGTATAAACATTGAGTGTATATGTTTTTAAACACATTGCTGGCTATATAGTGTGTAGTATTATCAATGGGAGTAAATTGTTTTAATTTCATACCAGGCTGTAAATTCATACCAAGATGTACATGGCATATTATAAGCAGTGTGTGTATATGGTTTGAATTTCACAGCTGTCTGTATACTACAAGACATAAACTGGTATATATTTTTTTAATTTCATAGCAGGACGAACAATGCATAGTATAAGCAAAGGGTGTATGTGGTTTTAAATCCATAGCAGGCTGTACACTGCTTAGAATACACAACGGGTATATATAGTTTTAATTTCATTGCTGGGTGTGCACTGCATAGTATAAATACTTTGTGTATATGGTTTTAATTGCATAGTACTCTGTACAATGCATAGTATAAAGAATGGGTGTATATATTTTTAATTTCACAGCAGACTGTGAACTGCATAGTATAAACAAAGAGTGTATGTTGTTGTTGTGTCTTTTGGCTTATCCCGGTCAGGGGTCACCACAGCAGAACTCCGGTCTGCTAATGTTTGGTAGTGGATTTTTACGTGCTGAGTTACCAGCCCTGACACACAACCTTCAACGAAGGCACACCCATTCACGTATGCCTCCACACAGAAGACACTCTAGCTGAGAATCAAACAGGACAACATCTTGCTGTGAGGTGACAGCGTTACCGCAGCACCACTACCGCGGATAAACAAAGAGTGTATATGATTTTAAATTCATTGCTGGCTGTAAAGTTGGGTCTATATCACATAGTCGAAGTTTAATAATTTCTAACACGTAATGTTCGAACCATCCTGTTTGAAGTTAAAAAACTTTGACTATGGATAAAAAACAAAAAAAAGAAAAGAAAACAAAATAAACTGTTGTATGCAGGGGGACAAGCCCCTCTGCACCCCCAACATGGGAGGCTGCACTCCCCACACCCCCGCTACTTAAATATGCCAAATCTGAAATTGCACTACATTGAACAAAATGGAAATCTCCATAAGAGGAGATTTCCATTGAAACGCTCGAACTTCTGCAAATTCAAACTTATGGTCTCGACCATATGAGGTTCAAACTTGCAGAAGTTCGACTGTCTGATAGGAACCTGTACAAGGTATAGTTTTAACAATGTGTGTATATGTTTTCAATTTAATGGGTGGCTGTACACTGTATAGTATAAACAAGGGGTGCATATTGTTTCAAATTCATAGCAGGCTGTACACTGCATGGTTTAAGCAATGGGCATATATGATTTTACTTTCATAGAAGGTTGTACACTGCATGAAATAAATAATAGATATAAATGGTTTTAATTTCATAGCTGGCTGTACACTGCCTGGTTTAAACAATGGGTGTATCTCGCATTAATTTCATTGCTGGCTTGCAGTGTATAGTATCAACAATGTGTGTAAATTATTTTAATTTCATAGCAGGCTGTAAACAGCATAGTATAAACAATGGCCATATATGGTTTTAATTTCATAGTAAGCTGTACATCACACAGAATAAACACTACGTGTATATGATTTTAAATTGATTGCTGACAATACAGTGTATAGGATAAACAATGGGTGTATATGATTTTAATTTTATAGCTGGCTGTACACTATATATAATGCTATAGAAATTGTCCCTTTTGCCAAACTTCTTGGGGTTACTATTGACGAGCATCTAAAATCTGATACCCATATTCAACTAAATATTAAGAAAACACATCAGAAACTTGGCATGCTGTACAGAAACTCACACTTCCTCTCCCCCTCAACTAAAGAGACCCTCGCCTCAACCTACTTACTACCATTTCTGATGTATGGTGCTCCCTTACTAACTAACCTATCTTCCTTTAACGCTTTTAAACTGGAAACCTGCTACAACAAAATCTCAAAGTTTGCAACCTCATCCAAATTCTCTACTCACCACTGTATACCCCTCCATCAGCTGCAATGGCTAGAACTTCCCAATTACCTGGACTACCTCCAACTCTGTACAGCTCACAAGCTTATTTTCAAACCTAATACATGTCCAGGACTTGCTAACATCTTACCTTCATACATCCCTCACAGACCCCTAAGATCTGCCCTCCAAAACCTAATCTCAGTGTATAAGCCAAATTGTCCTGCTGGGCAGCTACTTCTATCCTTTACCTTAGCCAAAAAATGGAACTCTCTTCCTCCATCTCTAAGAATCTCTGAAAACTTTGAACTCTTCAAAATCCAGCTCCATTCTCACCTCTCCCATAGCTGGAAGTACAATTGCACTCTACCTACCTAACATATCACATCCAAAGTCCCATTCTTTCCTTACTTACTGGGGATCTATCCCCTAATAACTACTCTCAGATCACTAACATTTCTAACCTAGGAACAAATTCTACCCTCTACAACTGTTCTTAACCTACAAACATGTAAATATGCAAGATATACTGTATACATGTTGCAGTTCAACTGTTCTTACTTGCCATTTTACACACACAAGGTGTTTACTGCACCTTTTAGCAACAATGTAGTGAATTTTGTTGACGTTGAACTATGTTGCTTTTACTTTGTACTATGTATTCTGAATTATGTAGTTAATACTTGTATTATGGATCTATTCTCACCTTTTAGCAACTATGTATTGAATTGTGTTGACTTTGAACTATGTAGCTTTTACTTTGTACAATGTATTCTGTATTTTGTAGTTTATACTTTGTACTATGGAGCTTTTATACCCGGGCCTCCACTGAAAACGGGCTCGTCGAGCCCAGTGGACCTCCCCGGTCGCCAAACTAGAAATAAATAAGTAAATATAGTATAAACAAGGAGTGCATATGGTTTTAAATTTATAGCAAGCTGTACACTGCATGGTGTAAAAAATAGATAGATATATGTTTTTAATTTTATCGCAGGCTGTACACTGCATGGTTTAAACAGTGTATGTAAAACATTTTAATTTCATTGCTCCTCTCACATGTTAAGGCCAGTGATATGGAATGGCTTGCACAATACATGTGTTAGATAATTGATGAGTGACCAACAAACACAGAAAAATAAGACAGAGCTGTATATTTGTAAGCATAATTATGACAAGTTGTGTGATCACTAACTGCTCTATGTCCAAACACGGTCAGAGAATTAAATGTACAAATCACAACTGATGGTTTGATAGCAGTGTACATTCTGATGCAGTTGTCTGTGTGAAGAATGACTTCATTTCATTGATGTAAAGCTGTTTGTCTGGCAAAGGGGACTAAAGCACCCCCCATGTTTTCTGAAGCTGTATTGGTGTGAGTGTTCAATTTCTAACATACAAATTTATGATGTGTACTATCAAATTTTACTGTGATTTTACAAATTTTTTGTATGTGTTCCTTAGTTTTAGTATCTTTTCCACTGTGTCATCTTTTAATTCCACGTTTGCATGATGTTCCTCATCCTGAAAAATGGTTTGGCTAAGCCTATCCATTTTGTGTGAAGTGCAACATTGTGGAAACAGGAAAAAAAATAGATTGCCTAGAAAGCAGACAGCCAAAAATAGAAAACGGATACATTCAATTAATGCTCTTAGCAATTGTGAAAAGCCAGCCCTGAGTACAGATGGGAGTGGGGTATTGTAGCAAAGATTAGCAATGCAGCTTGCATTTGTACACTGCTTCGCTTCATGCAAGCATACCTATCTTGCATGGGTGTACACTTTGTTAATCATTGCACAAATCCAATGCCCGTTGCTTTATGGAATTGTATATATGATATTTTATTATTGGAGTTTATTGTTCATTTCCTTTGTATGACATAAAACTACATGTGGAAACATTGCAAACTAAGGGCACAATATATGTATATGTCATTTATTTACAATACATCCATTTGTTCCCCCCCAAACCACTCCAAACAAGCACTACAACCTTGGGGTCTCATTAATTTTTCCACAAATATGTCAACCACAATACAAAGTGTTATATATAATGTTGTGTGCTCATTCATGGAGAGGACCACTTGGTGGTACTCACAGCCATGCTCTGCAAAACTCAAACAGCCAAGTATGCTCAGTAAGGGTACTTGTATTGTTACACAGCTAGGTTTCCAAACAGCCTACTGCTACTAGGCTACTAGCCTCAGATGACACTATGAAGCAATATACCTATGCAGGCCTCCCAAGCTCTTGTCTCCCGTGTGACCTGTTGATGTCATCTACTATATGTTCACCTGCAGTTCTATCAAAATCAGACTGCATGCACTAAGTACTGTGTTCTGTAACCTATGTCCTTATTTAGGTGTGGGGGGGGTTATTCTCACTGCAGATAAATGGGTAGTGTGTGTGACTAGAAAGAAGAGCAGAAGTGTGTATCCCACAGTTGCTTTTCCAATGGCATAGCTTGCTGTTTTTTTAGACTTCCACAAGCCTACGCATCCATTTCATGCAGGCCTCCCAACATCTTGTCTCCCACATGGCCTGCTGATGTTATATACTACAAGTTCACTTTCAGTCCTGTCAAGATTAGACTTGTGCATGGCACATGCATTAAGTAATGTGTTCTGTAGTCTGTGTACGTAGGATAAGTAGGGGGTTTATTCTCACTGCAGCCAAATGGGGGGTTGGTGTGTGTGTGTGTGTGTGTGTGTGTGTGTGTGTGTGTGTGTGTGTGTGTGTGTGTGTGTGTGTGTGTGTGTGTGTGTGTGTGTGTGTGTGAGCTGTTGTTGGGCTTTACAGTGAGCCTTTAAGAACAGCCTGTGGGACACTGTTATCTTGCCGTCAGTATACACTGCAGATATCATCATCTATAAAGTGTTATCTGACATACTCCAAGTCAGACTTAAGCCATGGCACTTGGATAAAGTATTGAGTTCTATAGTCTGTATACTTAAGTAGGGGGTATGTTCTCACTGCAGTCAAGTGTGTGTGTGTGTGTGTGTGTGTGTGTGTGTGTGTGTGTGTGTGTGTGTGTGTGTGTGTGTGTGTGTGTGTGAGACAGATGTTACTTGAATTACAGAGATCCTTTTACACCAGCATGCAGGATATTGTAATCAGCATTTGCTCAACAGACAATGTCGATGTAATCAGCTATATGAGATTATTGCATATACAGCCATCCCACCAGGCCAGGATCAGGCATTGGCCTGGAGTCCAAGCAGACATCACCGTAGGTTTATAGGAGGTTACTAGGTAGAGGACTGGTGACAGGTATGCCTTGAGGTATGTCTGGTGGGGAATAGGGGGGTGAAGTTTGCCCAAACTGTCTGGTAGCAGGTTGGTAATGTCCTCAGGGTCAGTATGAGTGGTACTGTCCACTACTAGTTTAGCACAAAGCTGGGCCTTCACTTTTTGATTTCTGATGTAGCTAAAGAATGCCTCCTGATTATCTTTAGTTAGGAATGCTACTTTAGGTTTGTACATGGCTTTAGGGGATTTTCAAGATAGCTAATTTCCTTGTTCAAGCTGTGGAGGATGTGCTTCCTCTGCTGAGTCAGTTCCCTCTTGTTCTTAGACATTACTTTCTTCCACTTGTTTTATAACCTATGTACGCTTGATACCCACCAGGGTGACTTGTTTTCTGAGGAACTTGTTCTTATCTGTTCATGTTCAGCTGACTCTATACATTTGTCTAGCTGTTTATACAGGCCATTTGAGTACACCTCTATATAGCAGTCAATGTTGACAGTGGTTGCAGTGGGTTTCCAACTCTTTATAGCATCAGTTAGGAGCTTATAGTTTGCTTTGGATAAATATTTAATTCTTTCTGTTCTTGAGGTGTGCTGGGTATGAATGTTTACCTTTATCTCTTTTATTTTATTATCCCCATCTCTCCTCCGTTACTTTTGTTTAGTAATCTTAGCAATATGCCTACAGGAGCTAAAGCTGTCTTAACCAAGCTTATACTCCTAGCCACAATTATACCTTCCCTTACCTCAGCCTATCTCCTCACCTCCTTTGAAAAGGTGAATTATGAGCTGATTAACTACTCCCCAAAACAAACAGCCAAACAAATCTTTACCTTCATCCATATTCAAATAAATATCACTTCCATTCCCAGCTACCTGCTAGCCAAGTACCATAGACTATTAAATACAATAACCTCATAGTAAAGAAAGTGAAATATCTAACTAGATTTATATATAACCCTGCCCCAAGACTAAAGAATCTCTCCTTAGAAGATGGAGATATCCACCCTAACCCTGGCCCAACCAATGTCCCCACAGTCAAAACTTATAGCCCCTTTCCCTCAACCCTAGATACCCAAGCTAGACTCCCCAACTCTTTCCTAATAGGACATCTCAGTATCTGCAGTATTAATAGCAAAGTTGCCCATCTTCATGCCCTCCTTGATATGCAATCCTTTGATATTTTCTGTCTGACAGAAACTTGGTTTAAACCTGGAACTAAAGACAATGAAATCATCCCCCAGGATATAATATATTGAGACAAGACCGCACAAAACGTAAGGGTGGGGGAGTAGCAATTCTATTTAAGGATGGCCTTCAGATCTCCTCTTTACCTTATAACCCACCTCACGATAGTAAGGCAGAAGTCCTTATCTCCAGATTTCAACTCAACCCTAGCAAATCCTTATATATCATCTGTATCTACCTACCTCCTGGCAATAATAACAATAAAATAGAGGATATTCTAAGCTGAGTGTCTTCCACCTACCCACAAGAAACAATAATACTAGGTGACTTCAATAATGACTGGAAATGTGTCAATACTGAAAATCCTACCTCCCATGTTAATCTTCATGGCTTTAGTCAAACAATCACCTCCACAACCAAAATTAACAAACCAAACAATAAAAAGAGTACCTTAGACTGGATTCTTATTAATAAACATCAACAAACCTATAAGGTAGGAACTCTGCCTGATGATGTAAGTGATCACACTTTGACTTATATTATAAGGCAAAAGAATGATATTTCTAACCCTCCCACATATAGGATTTCAAGGGCCAAAAAACATTTTAACACAGTACTATTCGAAAATGAACTTAATGCCTGTAACTGGAACCCTCTAAAGATTCTCCCACTCAAAGAGACTGTTAAATATTTCAGCTCCAAATTCTTAGCTATCCTCAATGTGCACGCTCCAAAACGGTCTGTTTGAATGAAGTCCAAACCTGCCCCTTGGCTATAAAAAAAAAATGACAAAATATTTTGCTTAGGAGCAAATCCTGGGCTAAGAGGAGAACCACCAAAACTATCTCTGAGCAACAAACTTTTAGACAGTTGAGAAATATTACAAAAAAAGTGATACTCACAGATAAAAAGAATCTCTATTGTAAACTACAGCAAACCCATCAAAACAATCCACAAAAGTTACGGTCAAGTATTAACAGACTTCTTCACCCAGGGCACTCTAGTACACTTACCCCTCTAGGGGCTGATCACAATACCCCCCAACAAACTGCCACTGCCTTTAATACCTTCTTCACAGAGACCATACAATCTCTAGCCAGTCAACTAGCCCCAGACAACTCAAGTCTCCCTACCTCTATATCTGGTACTTTCCCAACATTCCAATTACAACCCATCTCTACCACTCTAATTTATAAAATCATCCAAAATCTTAAGCCTTGTACGCCCTCTGCTGATCACTTACCTTCTGAAAACCTGCAAAAAGCAGCCAAAGCAGTTACCTATCTTATATCCATCCTTATAAACAGAACCATTAATGAGGGAACTATCCCAGACATCTGGAAAATCTCCCACATCATCCCCCTACACAAAGGTGGTAAGTCAAATGATTATTCGAATTACAGGCCGATAGCTCTTTTATCACCCTTAGCAAAAGTTATGGAAAAATGCATTCATCATCAGCTATTATTCCATTTAACTCAACAGAACATACTAGCTAACTGCCAACATGGCTTTAGGCCATTTCATAGTACCACTACTGCTCTCTTATCATTCACTGAGTCCATCAATAAAAACCGTAATAAAAACATCTTCTCATCTGCACTCTTCATCGATCTCTCAAAAGCTTTTGACATGGTAAAATCACCCCTTCTTATAAATACTCTAGAATCCCTTTCTCTTGACACTCAAGCTGTTCAATGGTTCAAGTCCTACCTTAGCAATAGGCAACAGGCAGTTCTCTGGGAGAATAATCTATCATCCCACCTGCCAATCACCCTCGGAGTCCCTCAGGGCTCCATTCTAGGACCTCTTGTTTTCTCACTGTTCTTCAATGACCTTTATGTAGCAATTCCTCAAGCCACCTGCATACAATATGCAGGCGATTCCACACTTATATGTTCAGACAACTCCCCATCAGAACTACAATCTCTGACTCAGAAGGTATTTAACACAGTTGAGGCATGGTTCTTGAAATGTTGCCTCATTTTGAATGCCAAAAAAACTAAGCTCCTACTCTTTGCACCTACCAGTAAGTCCACCCCTATAAATTTCTCTTTCAAATACAATAATGGCACCCTTATATCTCCCAACTCTACCACCAAACTATTAAGAATTAAAATTGACAATAACCTTAATTTTGATAACCATATAAACAACACTATTAAAACAGTAAACAGAAAAATGGGCACATTATATAGAATCAAACCCTTTTTAACTCCAACAGCTAGAACTACAATTGCCACTCTCATTTAATCTCAATTCTTCTTTATGCTTCACCCATATATACTAACCTAAAAAAAAAAATAACCTTCTCAAACTAGCTAACTCCTACAACAGCATTGCCAGATTTGCCACGGGTAATCCCTTTAGAACTCGCCACTGTCATAATCTACAGCAGCTAGGCTGGCTGGAACTACAAAACAATCTGATATTTTCCCAACTCACCATCGCCCACAAGATATTTTACCAACCAAACAACACTCTTATACTCACTTATCTCAAAATCCCCTATAAAAATTTTAATTCCCTACGCTCCTCTAGCAAACTTCTAGCTAGTATAAGCAAGTCCAACAACTTGGCAGGTGATTCCCTGTTCTGTAACACTGCTGGAAAAAAACTGGAACCTTCAACCTAGTGAACTAATCTTACTTTCTTCCCTTCCACTATTTAAACAAAAGCTCAAAAGACACCTCAAACCCCTGCAACAACCCTGACTAACTTCTGCTTTCACTACTTTTTTCTCCATCTTCCCACCTTTTACAAAATTGCAACTGCTTATTTCTCTGAAGCAGTAACTTTAACTAGTAAAATTAAAATAACTAACTTGTGCTAATACTATAATTTCTGCACTGTAAGCTACCTCATGTATGATATTGTAAAAAGACTTGTCTTAACCAGTATGTACATTTTTTAGTTTAATTTAGGTTCATAGGTAAGTACTAGGCTATCTGCCCATGGGCATTTATAAGCCTAGCCACAGAGTGATGGCTTTTGCCTCCCCATTTTATTAGTAACCTGGGCCTCTGTCAACAGTTCTGCATTTTAATATTATTTCTTTTGTATTTTTGTAAATTCTTTCTCATCTTCTTCTTCTTTCAGCTTTTTCCCAGTTAGGGGTCGCCACAGCAGATCACCTGTCTGCTCATGACTGGCAGTGGAGTTTTACAGTGTTGAGTTCCCATCCCGCCACCCAACCTTCCACAGAAGGCACACACATGCACACATTCACACCTAGGGCCAATTTAGAGTACCCAATCCACCTACCGCATGTCTTTGGGATGTGTGAGGAAACCGGAACACCCGGAGGAAACCCACGCAACCACAGGGAGGACATGCAGACTCCGCACAGAAGGCACCCCAGCCAAGGATTGAACCAGAGAACCTCTTGCTGTGAGGTGGCAACGCTAACCGCCACACCACCGCAATTCTTTCTCATACTTTGTGATAATATCGTTTAATTCTTTGTGCTACTATTGGAGCTTTTCTCCCTGGGCTTCTACTGAAAATGGAAATATATCCAGTTAGACTAGCCCAGTAAACAAATGTAAAATAAAAAAATAAAATAAAATGTGAATGTGAATGAGACTGCATTGTGATTTTACCTGACCAGGAGGGCCAACACACAGGGGTTAGTGCAGAGAACCACTATATTGGTCAGTACTAAGTGTACTAAGTCCCTTGTGGGGTTGCAGATGATCTGTTACACAACATGTGTATTAACAAAGTCCAGGAACCTTAGGGTGAGTGTGTTTGTGCACATATATAACTCCTAATTGATGGAAGGATAGTTGAAATCACAAATGGCCAAGGTGTTTGGCTGTCTAGTGAGTGACTCAATTAGGTCCAGGTAGGAAGAGTGGTCCTCGTGGTTCATAGTGGGGGACCTGTAGCTATCAATGATAGGGAAGGAGGCTTTACATACAGTTAGTTGGACTTGGAGTAGAGCTACAGAGTCATACTCTTTGACCAGTCTTGTGGTGTATTTGTCTTTAATTTAGATGTATACACCTCCACCTTTGGTTCTTTCATGCTCGTTTTGATGTGTGATTGTGTGGAAGGCATTGTACCCCTGTATGGCCTGGGTGCTCTCTGTGGCCTTGAACCATGTCTGTGTGACTGCACAGACATGGGCATTTTTCAAGGTAAGAGTTTTTCCAATGAGTGCAGTTTCCAGTTTACATTCCTTGCAATAAGCAACATATCCTTCAGTTTGTCTATGGTGGATTCTTTTACATTGGGACTTTAGTTGTTCTGACATTGCCTAAAAAGGCCACTATGGGGGAGGCAAGCACCTTCATACAGTACAGTGTGGTACATCTCCAGTCATTCACTGCAACATGGACTATGACAGAGTCGTAACGGTTACTTGTTGTTGAGAGACTTGAAAGCATGCATGATCTGAAGGACCCTGGCACCTGACATGAAGCTGACTGTGACCTTCTCCTTGCCCAGCCTGCTGAGGGGGGACATCTATATGTCTAACTATGGAGTTGCTTATGAGCAAGACATTAGGTTTTCAGGTGTTTTGCCTGAGGGGCTTATTGGCGGATACACTGGTGGGTGTATTAGTATGTATAGTGGAGTCTGTTGAGCCTGCACTGTATGCAGTATGTTTGACTATGAAGGTCTCTGATCTTTAGTTAGGTCTCTAGGAAGTACCTCCACATATGTGGGTTTATGTGTTGTGAGCTTATGTGTAAGAGGTGAACTGTGTGTGCTGACAACATGTTTGATATCTGGTTTGTTGTTATGTGAGAGAATTGATTCCAAATTCATAGCATAGATACAACTCTCACATGTATTAATTTGTTTTAGCAGTAACTGGTTGTCAGTATACATGAGGCAATTGATCTGCTGCCTGTGAATGCCCATGTAACTCAGTCTGTCTGGAAAAATGGTGGGAAACTGTTTGTTCATTATGGAAGGTATATACTGTAGTAACTACTGTGGAGTGGGCTAAGTGGACCAGCCTTTAGTGTAAGGCTAACAAAATGTGTCTATTCTTTGGAGGGCTAAGGTTACAAAAATGTGTCAATATTTCTCAATGCACAACTGAGTTGCTCACAGGCAGCAATGCAAGATCTGAGCAGCTATGGTAAACTGAGTGCAAACACCCTAAAATACAATGTTGGAATACAAGTGAAGTTAAACTATCTTAAACAATTAAAAAAAGGGAAAGGCCCACAGTGAGCCTTATTCCAGCAATCTGCAAGTCAGATGGGTTCTTGGCTGCACAATTCTGCCACAAGGGTGCAGGGGGGCCTTCTTAATGTAAGACAACTAGTTTTAGTGATCCAATGATACCAAAGAGTCTAGATTCAGCAAGCTTGAATCAAGCCTTTGCTGTAAAATGGAAAAGTACTACAAATCCAAAGTGCAGAAAATCGCAATCACAACAGAAGTACAAATAGTTTAAATAAAGAAGCAATTCACTAGAATACTTCAACAAGACTGTAGGCAACAAACCTTCCTAGTGTGAAATAAGTGGCCTGGAACACATGTGCTTAAACCAGAACTAAGACACTTTCAGAATAACAGACACGACAGGCCTTCAACCAGCAATTCCCAGCTTAGAAGGCTGTAGGCTATTCTCCCCTACCACAGGACTCTACACCACAAATCTTCCTAATGTAAAATAACTGGTTTGGAGGCCAAGTGCTTAAAGAATAACAGAGAGACATTGAACAAAAACCACAATAAACATTTGACCAACAATTCCTAGCTGAGAAGGGCAGAGGCTACTCTCTCCTCCCACCAGAGTGTAGACTACAAACCTTCTTAATGTAAGACAACTGGCCTGAAGCCTAAGTGCTTACATCAAAAGTAATAGGCTTAGAATAACAGTTACAATGTAACACAATTCTAGACAGATGACAGTGACATATCCTTTAACCTACCCACATACATCAGGTCATGGTTAGTAGGCCCTGTATTGTCTTGATGAGAAAGACCTGTGGTCTGTCCAGCTGCTGCATGTGTCTGGTGGGGTTCCTGCAAAAGAGAGCATTATACTGTATTACTGTTCTGATGAGTTTGAACTACATTGCTGTCATCAATTCTGAGATCTGAATATATATATATATATATATATATATATATATATATATATATATATATATATAAACATTAAAGGGAAATGTTATAACATAATGACACACAATGCAACTCCTGACTTCACAACCCTTACAAAATAATACACTAGAAAGTGTTGTCATGATTATGCTATCCACTGTATCATTTGGCAAGGCAAATATAACTGATAGGTACAATTATCAGTTAACAACATAAATGCAGATATACTAGCCACTAATGCAGCTGCGCATCCCTGAATCCAAAAGAGAGAAAACAGGGATATGGTACATTTATCATCACTTGCACATTGTGCTTGGGAGTGCAGGAGTCCTAGGCTGACACAAAAGTTTGGTGAGTGTGTGTGATGGAGAAAGGGAAGCAGGCAGGATGTGTGTGTGTGTCTGTAGGGGTTCTCCACATGTACATGGTGGGTGAGAGTCTGCATGAACATTGACAAGTTCACTGCTAGCTCTGTCTTGGTATGTTGGACAGGTGTGAGCCATGCATGGTAGGGGTGATAGTTTATTGTTGTCACCCCCGGCCATGGGAACTGGCTTTGGCAGGAGTTGCACTGGCACCTCCATGCCCAAGGTCAGATGGAGTGCTGCTACCTGAGTGTTAACGATGTCTGGTGGACATGCTGCCTTCATTGGAATGCCCAGGACCATGACCCTATGGCCTTCCATGTCTGGCTCTGGATGGCACATTCCCCGATGGACCACCAGAAGTACTGCCACTATGTGATTGGGAAAAGCCATAATGGATGTCAGCAGATGTTGTGGCTGAACTATGCCCACAAGTATACCATTCCCTCCCAGCAGACATTCCATCACAGACACTGCTTGTTCCATGACAAACACCTCTTCGTCCATCACAGACAAGCTTTGTTCCAACATGTCATTCATTCCATTCAAGGAATCAGTGACATGGTGGAGGCAGTCATGCATGTCAGATTATGCTACATCTACAGCCAGAGCATTTTTCTGGACTACCTTTCTGAACATGCCTGTGCCTCCATGGCACTCCTAAACATACATTGAGTGACACAGGAAGAGGCACCTGTAGCAGGTTGAGGAGGGACAGCAGGCCCCCTCTGAGCACCCCTATCAACCCTCCTGAGTGGCACCTCACAACACTTTGGCTATGGCTAGACTCAACAGGCACTGAAGCCCCAGTAGCCACCCTTCCCTGCTCAATGTCATTGCCCTTCACCTGTCTTATATCTATGGGTTCAGTGGACTGAGTAGGCGTAGGCCTACTGGATATGTCTGTGGAAAAAGAAGGGGGATGGCTGGATATCAACTGCTGTGTCAGATTCAACCTCTGCAGCCCCCAGACCATGCCACAGTTTTGTCACCATCATCATCAGTCTCTAATAAGACACTGACATCAGGTGGCACAGGGCCCACACACCCACTGTCATGATCACCTGTGATAAAAAGGGAGAAATACAGGAATATATTAATATGTGGCTACAATGGTGCAATATATGCTAAACAACTAACAGTGCTACTACTATTACAGACAGTACAGCAGTACACACAACAGGCCTAAAATGATACATTAGATTTCTAGAAACTGATCTGCAGGACAGAAATAACTTGATTTGGCTTACCACCTACAGGAGACCTATGTTGCTGGATTCCTAACTGTCCTGAAATAAGTTAAGCAAGAAGTAAGACCAACATCATCACATTTAACAGTAAGACAAGAAGTACTACATGTGCTCCTCTCAATCAGCGTGAAGTGTTACTTTAATAAGAATGTGTCTGACAACTCCAAACTTAGCTTATCACTGTACTAATATTAATCCCCCCCAAAAAAAAAAAAACACATGCGACAGAGAAGTAATTTTTATCTCAATTGTTTTGCATATATATAACAAAGCCTACCTGGAAGCTCTTCCTAGGACTGAGAAGGAGGTGCACCCACATTAATTACATATTGTAGGCCACTCTGCTGTGAGTTGTCCAGTGTCAGATGGTTCATCATGAATTTCTCATTGGGGAGAGAGGTGGTTCTGCAGCAGGCCCACCTCTGGTTTCTCTCTGGTCTTGGGCAACAGCAGCTGCATGCCTCCATGCAAATGTAAACATGTCAGTGACCCTGTTGCATGCCTGCTCATAAGTATGGCCATGGCCCCTCATGGCATTTATGTTAACAATGAGATGCTGCTATATCCTCAGCCTCTCTACCATATTGGGATGACCATTTCCAAGAAGAAAAGTGCCATGTTGGCATAATGTGCCCACTATTGTTCTGTTTTCTGACTCACTGAAGGGGAGTCTGTGTCTCAGTGATATTTCTTGTTCTAAAACACAACAGAATGATAACACACATAACTATCACATAACTACAAAGTTACTGTTACCAGATTTTAAGGTAGGGAGTCAATAGTATCCACTGGTAAAATATAACACATATGACATATGTGAATTACTAAGAATAGGCAGGATGCAAAACAAGGAGAGCAGCAATGGTAACATATCCTTGTATGTACCATAGCAGTAATTCAACTGTGCCACCCCCAAAAGGGCAGTCCATTCTAGTGTGTGACATAACAGTAACTTCTCTTTGCTTCTCCGACCCACTAAAGAACAGGCACATGAACCATTAATAAAACATATTTGAAATGCTAAACATGCATTCAAAGGACCTGTCCATGAAACATTTGTACATATGTATCACACAGCGTATTATTTTCATGTGTTGCCAATCATTTCTACCTCTAAATGGCATGACAAACATGGCCATGCTATCAATACACTCCTAACTAATGCATGCAGATAACAGTGTAAAAGGCTTTGCTTCACATTATTCATTAATATATTCCAGCATATGCATTATGTAGGTAAAACAAATGACAGCATACTTGCTGGAGTTCAATACTCTTCTGTAATGATAGCTCAGGAAATATTTTGCTTTGCTGAACATGTAACAAGTATCCTCACCATCAGTTTGGCTAACTACACATTTGCCTTTTTATAATGGAGTAGATTATTAATGGACTGCATCTGCCTAGGCTGTGTTTCAGAAATGCTAATTACAACATAAACAGCTGAATTGCATGCTAATCAACCAATCTTGTGAAGCTATTCAAGAAGTTATAAAGCAACCATTTAGACTCCATACTATTTTTTCTTGTGGATTTCAAAAGTAGTGGAGCAAAGACACAGAAAGTCTACATAGACAGAATGTTAGGAGCTGCTGTTGCTTAACTCCATTTGTATGCGCTACAGTATGCAGGGAATGCTGCTGATGCTGCCAATAGGCCTAGGCTGAGACAAAGAAGAGTTTTCATGCCACATTTAACTTATCACAACATACATGACATGGACATTGTAGAGTGCTACAGGGTGGACAGAGACACAATACCGGAACCCTGTGACCTCTGACAGCCTAAACTCAGAGCCAAAACCTTTACCTCCCCATGTATTAGTGTGTACTGCTTGGAACACAGTCATCCCTGAACTAACATTGTGTCAACTGCTGCATTTACAAGGTAGGTCCTGAACATGTACTATACTGTATAATAATATTATGACATGTCCTTGTGTTTCATCACTTGGTACAGTAAGCAACTACTAGGTGGGAGATTTGTACAGAAAATAATGTTACATTTCACAGCAGAGAGTAATTTGACCTGTATGTGTCCATTAGCAAGTACTAGGCCTCAGGCCTCAAAGATTCAACACTGGTGCCTCCCCAAAGTAATGATGATCACTGCATGCCCTCAGTTTAGCACCATACATTTGAAATGGGAAATCATAACAGAGAAGTTAGAAAGTAATGAGACACAAAGCAGTTTCCAGCTTCACCACCCTCACAAGATCAAACTGGCAGAATGCAAAACAAGGAGAGTAACAAGAGCAACATAGCCTTGTTTATGCCATAACAGTAGCTCAGCCTGGGTCCCCCCCCTAGAAAGAACATTATACTGTTGCATGTTCCATGACAGGAACCCTACTCCCAAAACAGCAGTTTATGCTTGTGGTATCCAGCATTCCATTCATTTGATGGCAACTGCATAATATTGTTCCCACTGAATATCCTCACACATTTTAAGGTAAATTATATAGACTGGCTTACACACTGCATGTCTCTGAGTACTGGTCATATAACTGATGACTGACCAATAAAAAGAAAAAGGTAGGACACAGCTGTATATTTGTAAGGAATGCATATAGCAGGCTGTTTGATCAGTAAGTACACTGCATCCAAATACATTACACATAATACATTTACAAATAACAGATCATGACTTGATATCACTGTACATTCAGTTGCACTTGGTTATGTGAGGAATTATATCATGTATTTGCTGCAAAGGTGATTGTGGGTCAAAGATGGAGAAGTCTCATCTCCTGTTTTGTGACAGTGCATTGCAGTGAGAGTTGGGATCCAGACCTATGTAGTCACACCTTATGTGTACTAACAGTTTCTACTCTGTATGTCAAGGATAGATTTTCCACATTTTAACTGATTCTCCTTGTTTTATACTTTTTTGTTTTTTGGGAGGGCCACTGTTTGTGTGACATGCCAGGAGCCATTTATAATCTCAAAATACTGAAATGTCAAATTTCAGTATCTCGAGACTATAAACCTGAATGTTTAAATTAGCAAAAATTCATAATCGCGAATTTGAATATCTCAAATTCACAGTTATGGCCTTAGGCTACGTGATGTCTGTGATTGTGTGTTTATGGTGCACGGTGCCATGTGTTTCGATCTAGGTGTTTTGTAAGGTAAGTGAGTGTTTTGTAAGGGATTTGAGTGGGGGTTAGAGTGTGTTTGAGTGTGCTGATATGTTTGATGTGTGTGTGAGGGACTGGAGAATGTGCATTTGTGAGTTTGCTTTTGTTTCCTGTTTGTGCAATCTTGGAGTTAGTATATATAAGTAGGGGGGTGTGGGGGGTGCAGCCTCCAATATGAGGTGTGCAGGGGGGCTTGCCCCCCTGCTTATGTGTGTATGAGTTGTGTATGTGTGTAGTTTTTGTTTGTTTATGTTGTGATGTGGGTGCTGCGGTGTATGTATGGTGTAGTGTATGCAGTTTGTTCAGTGCTTTGAATTTCATGGTTTTGGGCTCAGGGTTTTGTAGTTTTGGTGTTTTATGGATTCAGTTTCATACTCTTGAGATACTGAAATTTGATGTTTCAGTATTTCGAGATTATGACGTGAATCCAATGTGCCACTTATCACAAATGACTTTGGCTATGTGTGTTTCATTGCATGTAAAGCAGCACCACACAAACCAGACAAATAGGCCACCAAGGTGACAGACAGGACTCAGGCAGCCAGAAACATACGCTGGATACATTCAATTAATACTACTGGCCATTGCACAAATACATTTCCTAGCAGCCTGAATTCTCGAGCAATGTGCTTGCATGATGGTAAGTGATGTGCAACACTTTCAAATGTTGCAAATCCAGAAAGTGCACACTCCCAATAAGCACGGTACCTGAAATTGGTGGGAAAACATAATTTTACATTGGTCTTGATCTGTGATAGGCATGGCTGACATTGCTGGGTAGTTTTTGAGATTTCTGACTGAAAGATGGGGTGTCCAGGAGTCTAAATTGCTTGCTGGACTCCTTGTGAATGTACATGGACCCAGGCTGTTGCAGAGGGAATAGCATTGCTTAGATTATAAGGTAGAGGCATAGAATAGTCTGGCCCAGACTGTGACCAGTGCAACAGGTATCCTCTACACTGGTGAACAATGTAGGAACCAATACAGACACCTCAGGATGAGGAAGAGAGATACCCAAGACCAGTGATGTAGGACTGGGGCACCCCACAGATGTGTAAGTATCACTTACATAGATTACTTGTCCAAGTTAAAAGCTGGATATAGTCACAAGTGCTATTCTTAATGGTATTCTGTTGTGTTCTGATTTTTATGTTGCTGTCATAGACTGTCACAGACCGGGAGCTGAATGTGTGAACTCATGCCACTAGATTGGCATGGATGTGAGTCTCCTATGGTTTGGATACATCTCCCTATTTCTGGATCATTGTCCCCCATTATGTTGAGCTTTGTCCGGATTTATTGCACTAAGAGATTCAGAGCTATGGTAATTTATATGTTAAGCCCTGGTGATCATTGTGGCATTCCCCCGCAAACACATTAACTGACTGGGCTCTGATTTAAACAGAATTGCTATCCATTTTGCTTTACATGGTTTCCTGCAACTCTGCTGACACCCACAAAACTGTGCTTATTTACATTTAAACTCAGTGCATGGCATAAATATGTAATTAGCACTCCTGCTTGCCACACATCACCACTCACACATGTAAACTCTATGTAGGCTTTGCAGGAACATGGATTTTACTGAATCCTAGCGGATATCTATTTTAATTTGATTCCATTTGAAAGCAACTAGATCCTTATAACCTGGATATTTGCTAATATTTACTGTAACCTCATTTAACTGTCATATTTTCATTAAATGTCGTACCATTATAATTCTATGTACAGTATGTTCATTTTGTGTTCTATATTTGTTCATTTACTACTGAAAGTATATACATTTACTATTCTTTTATTACCTGTCATATCAATACTAATCCATGTATCTATATACATTTATTACCTAAATCTTGAATAACTACCTTCTACTCATTCTGTGAAATGAAGCATTTCTCCCCGGGCCTCCACTGAAAAAGGGACTTGTGTCCAGTTGGACTTTCCATGTAATCAAAAGCTATAAATAAGTAAATAAATAAAACAGTAGAATAGTCTTTATGACTTTATGACAAAGTGGCAATTAGTTGCATTTGCCACATTTTATGAATTCAGTCAACAGTTGTAGCTACTATTAAAATTATGTGTTTACCTTCCAAACTATGAAATCTCCTCTCTCTGTCTAGTATTTTATTTATTTAGACTTTTCTTAAGATAGAGAGTTTATGAACTACAAAGGACTATGACTCTCCAGGAAAACCCTTTACAATATGACACGTTTATTGTGATGCTCTTATTCTTTCCATTGTGACTCTTACATCACAAAGAATATACTTTGCTGCTGTGTGTCCAGCTAATAAATTATCTGTTCATTTTCACTAATATATAAGAATGGAAGCACTGTATCATAATCAAGTGATGTGAGCAGGTATGTTTGTGAGTCCAAAGTCAGACAACCATGGTAAGCAATACTAAATTAAATTAATACACTATGAAACTAGCAATTTAATGTAAGCATACTAATACAGAAGTAATGTGCCAGTTTCATAGATCTGTTTTTATATTCCCAAGTGTTTTGCAATGTTAGAATTTCTCTATAGCCCCAGCTAATGTATTGTACTGATCGACAGTAGCAAGGGTTCATCTTTCCAAATAAAACATTTGAAGTGTAACTGTGGAATGATTTCACTAGGTAAAAATCAGATAAATATAATCAGTTAGGTGCGATGGCTGTTATCAAGTCATTTAAAACTGGTGAATCTTTTCAACTTAACAGAGATGAACTCTAATATTTTTTTCCTGTGGTTAGCTCAGTAGGTACATTTGCGATATGCTGGCACTGCTTTCCCTATGTTGTAGTCTAGATGAGTGACCTTTGTTAGTAATGTCACTGGGCAAATATTGTATTGAGGATACAAATACATTTGTAAAACTCCTTTAATCAAGGCATCATGGGAGATACACATTTTTTCTGTGAAACATATAATGTTTCAGCTCACTGGCTCTCACATTCACAATGATACATTGGGCTTTAATACATTTACACCAGCAAGCCATCTGCTAGGTATGGATGATGTTTGTCCTTGTGGAGTCTTTTTGCAGTATAATTTTGGTTGCTTTTCTATTTATGTATCAAACAATAAGAAAAGTGAGATCATACAAAATCCATGATGACAAGGAACTCAGTAATAAAAAGAAGGTGCATTTTCTACAATTGACAGGGCATGCAGTATGAGTTAGAAACTCAAAATCAGCTTGAAATGTGATCAGGGAAGTGCTTTCTCAAATGATTTCAGTTTTTTTTTTGGTAAACTTACTTTATCTAGTTACATTTCAAGCCCTAGGCACAGTGCTACTGGTATAACTGTATTACAAACGGGTCCTGAAGAATTACGCAGAGAAAATGATAATGACAAGATGTTATCAGTAGCTGCAGGTCACTGGATACTGTGGGTAATGAGTTTTCAGCCTGGAGTGGTTAGTTCAGATAATAGGCTGTCATCTCCAGATCTATCTGTATAATGCTCACTCAAGTGGATATTCATTACACTTTTAAAAATGTTCTTTTTTTAAGTGTCTGACTGACAGGAGAGATTCGCAGAATTTAGAGTAACACATTTTATTGTTGCAGTGCTGTTTACATCACACACTTGACATGGTTCTCTGTCAAATATGCTGCAGAAAGTATGAAATGTGTTAAGTATGGAACATGCACTTTCAATACTGGGAGCAAAACTGCAAGGAATGTAGTCCTGAGTTTTGTAAATGTCTAGCTGATAACATATATGTTAGTGCTGCAGGTATACCTGGGAAGAAAATAAAGTTTTACTTTCTTCTGCTTTAAAATCATTTTAGAACAGAAAGCTGACTTTATAAGGTAACTGCCAATATAAAGGCAATTGACTGAGGCAAAAGCTGCAATGATTTTTGTGAAAAACTGTGTTTGATTCTCAAAACTTCCACCTGCATACTGTGTGATTGCGAGCAACTGTTGAACCAATCCAAATATTATATATTACCAGCTAGGAAATCAAGACATGGCAGTCTCAGTTTTACTGACCAGGCAAGAAATGGTGCTCATATGCGCTGTTTAATATTTTGTATGGTTTAGAAGTCAACATTATTATATCATTTAAAATGCACTAACTTGATGGGGTATCTTATCTTCACTTCTGATTGTGGTTGACATCAAAGTCATTATATTGTATGTAGACTTTATAAATGCAAGAGCATATCAGTTTTTTCAAGATTTGATCAAATGGTTCCTGGATTCCTATGTAAACATATTTGGTATCTGCATATTTAAGGCAGATACTGCATTTGAGATTGGTGGGTCGTGAGACCCTGCATTCTGAGTGATTCTATAGTAGTGCTTCAAAGTGTTAGCATCACATTAAAATCTTTTTATTTCTGTACTGAATAATACATGTTGTTCTTGAATATATTATTTTGTTTTTGTGCTTCACTGAAACATCCATTTTTTGGCTGTGTTACTTCACTTTTGACTTAAAATGTTTTCATTGCAAACAAAAAAGGCTAAATAACTAGAAGCTTTAGATTCAAAGATTCTAACTCTCTTGCATGCCTCAAACTGGAAAATAATACAGTATACAATATTTCTTCATGTCACGTGCAAAAAAAGCCATTAAGGAATTTAACACTTTTAACCGTAAACAGAAAGATAGATGCAATATTTATATCTTTAAAAACAAGTACTAAGGCTACAGTGAGACAAGGATGATTATTTGTATGAAAATGTTTATTTTTCACCAGAAATAAAGTGGTTCAGGAGTCAATTGATGCTTATCTACTAGAGGTGAAGCAAACAGCATAAGGCTGTGGCTTCAGCAAATTGCATGTTTTGTACATAACAGCTAGAACTATGTATGGAATCAAACATGATCCGGTCATAGGTGGGCTATTTAGCAGATCTGCCACTGAGAGCAATTGATGCGTGGAGAGAGGGAGCTTTCAAAAATACTGTATAAAAGCATCACAGTGGATTTGAAAATGAAAAATAAAAGCTGTGAGCAAAAAGGAAGGCAGAACAAATCAATAATTACTTAAAAATGTTAAAAAAATGAAAATGCTGCCAACCACATGGCAGCCAAGTTATTAATTGGTAATAAGTTAAGAAAGAGAAACCACAGCCAAAGTAAGCATGCAAGTACATGCATAAGCATACTGCAAAGCATTTAATTAACTTGTAGCTTTGGGGATGAGCCAACCATTTCAGAAGAGTCTGTAGACAGTGAAATATGGTATTGAAATACAATCTGAAAAAAAACAAGAGAAAAGAGAGAAGAGCAAAACAGAAAAATACCAGAGGGTACAGCAGAGCTACGTACATTGAATGTACTGCATGCAAGCATAGACAGTGACAAAGCTATGACAACTGCTGAAGATGACAAATAATGGTCAGGAAAGCTGACGATTAAAGGTATGGGTGATTTGTTTAAGTCTGAAACATGGGCTAAAGGAAATATATTGCCAACACATTTATTTAAAGATGAGGTATTGAACCTGTCCAATAAAATGTACAACATTCAATGTGCACTTTTTATGCATTCAGGTCATCAACGCAAACCTATGGAGCAGATGTGGCTAAAAGTTACAAGTGCAAGACATACAGATTCATGTTCTAGATACTTGGAGTGGAATGATTATGAGGTACCTGGTAAGATTCAAAGAATTATTGCTCTACATTTGCAGACTGGTTTACTAGCCAGGGAAATGCATTAAAAACATATCATTTTACATATAAAATGAGATAAATAGGACATGACTGGACAAGAAGATTTGTAAGGTGCTTAGGGTTTGGAGCAGCTGTTTGGCTTCGTGAGCTAAGTGTTGCAAAAAAAAAAAAGAATGTGGGGTCAGTAAGAGAATGGTGGAGTTTTATTATAGAATATGGGAGTTAGAAATGCCAAAGAACTGTCTATTCAGGCAAAGATACTCCCTTCAACTTTATAGGACTTGCAAAGACAAAGACTGCCATAAACTCTCTAGTTTCAACCCAGTTATATTTTTTCAGTATTTTTCCTTTTTCTTTTACAATTATATATGACACAAACATTTCAATCTTTACAACATGACCATAGGAGTATGTTATACATCAGTGTTAATATCATAAGGTGTAGGTCATACAACACATTTATTTACACTATTTACACAGATGCTTTCACCATTAACTCAGTTGTTATAAAGAACAACACATATATTCTTAATACCCAAACTATGATTAGTCTGTCAAATTCTGTACGAGTTTCTAGGTTCCATTAAAGTGTATTCTTAAGTTGCTATGTGGCTGATTATGCTAATATTATATTAAAGGTTTTTTCCCAAATTTCTCTGGACTTCATGTTTTGATTTCTTTTATCAATTACTATTTTGTGAGCTAAAAGATGTTTTATGGCTATTTGTTTAAAACCCTCCCAAGATATATTCAACAGATCTAGCCATTTGAGAGCTATATATAGTTTCATTAGTAGAAAAATTATTAAGAGTATATTTGCTTGTTTTTTGGGGATGTTAGGTGGAAGAGTGTGTAATAAGGCAAATTCCCATGTTAATGTTGATGTTTAGTAGCCCATCTTTTGTAACTGTACTTTGAGAGAATTCCATAATTTGTACACACATTTGCCACTCCAGAATATATGCAATAGGTTGGCTGTCTGATTCTTGCATTGTGGGCATAGTGGTGACCTCGATGTATTGAATTTGTGGAGGATTGCAGGTGTGAAGTATGCGTTATTATTAATCATCAGCTGCGTGTAGGCTAATTTTTTAAGTGGTATGATCTTCAGAGTTAAACTAGTTGCTTGGGTTATTTGTTGGTTATCTATGGAGGGTTTTAGTTTTCTCCAGTAGTTGGAAAAAAGAATCTCCTTCTGGAATTAAATCTCGCTTATCATTTTATATGAATTAGTAATAGTTTTCCTTGTTGAAAGAATAGTTTTCCAAAGCAAATTACAAGCTTCTATTTCACTATTGGATATAGTAGTGTTTTAGAGGTAACTGGAACACAGTTCTTTGATTTGTCTTAGTATTATTATGTAATATTTGGAGAGATTTAGGTTAGTTCTAATTTCCTGTATTGTGCAATTGAGATATGGGAAGATATCTTGGATTGTTTTGTCTTTTAGATGTGGAAAGCATTCTAAGTCTAGCATTTTGTTATTTATTTTTAGGTTTGTTTTTTTTTATGGAGAGGTTGTAGTATTGTTATGGCTTGTCCAAGGTTCAAAGATTGAAACAGTTGTTGTGGTATGTTGATGGAGTGTTTTATGTGATCTAAAATGCTATATGTTTGTATTTCTTTTTGATTTAGGAATGGGAGTGCTTTAGGATTAATACCTAGTGCTTTAATATATCTATAATATATTGTCACCCAAAGAGGAGACCAGTTTTTCTTTGTCAGATCGTGTTCAGCTATTCTTAGTATTCTGTTGGTGTCAATGATAGAATAATAGGTTTTAAAATCTGGCAGATTCAGCCCTCCTTTGTTCTTAGGCAGTGTTAATTTTGGATAGTAAATTCTGGTTTTCTTAGGTTCCCATATAAACTTTGTCAGAAAGGTGTGTGTTTGGTTAAAGAGTTTATTATGTATTGTTACCTGTGATGTCATGAAAATGTACATTAGTCTAGGTAGAATACTCATTTTTATTATTGAAACTTTCACCATGAATGGTAGTTTTAGGTTGTTCCACCTTTTACAATCTTGCATTATGTTTTGCCATTTGAGAGTTACATTATATTGGTAGAAATCTTGTTTCTTCTGGAAAAAAGAAATTCCCAAATATTTAGTTTCTTCTTTTATTTTTGTTGTGTCCAAAAGTGGTATTAATGGGATGAGTTTGGGTGTTTTTAATGGGAAAATATTGGTTTTATTAAGATTTAGTTTATAGTTAGACATGGTCGAGAATTGTTCAATTGCAGTTATTATTTTGTTTATATCTGAATTTGGTGTAATGCAGTATATGTTCAGATCATTTGCAAAAGTGGTGAGATATATTTTGAAGTTGTGTACTGATGGGGGTTATGGTATGTATTTTGTTTAATGTGTAAGAATAGAGGTTCTAAGTATAGGTTAAAGAGAAAGGGTGATAACGGGCATCCTTGCCTTGTTCCATTTTATATCAGAATTCTATTTAACCACGTTTTATTAATATATAGGGATGTATAGGGATTACTATAGAGAGTTTGTATAATCTGTATAAAGTTATTGGGTATGTCAAAGTAAGGTAGCGTTTGGAGTAAGAATTCTATGTTGACCCTGTCAAATGTCTTGTGAGCATCTACTACCATTGTATAGATGTTAGTATTGTTCCTGTTTGCATAGGAAATTAGCGCATCTAATGTTAGTGTGTTGCCACTAGTCTTTCTATGTGGTGTAAATCCAGATTGTTCTGGAGAAATGATTTTCTCTTTCAGCTTTTTCAATCTACTCACAAGTATTGAGGTAAGTATTTTTGTATCCAGGTTTAAGAGGGAAATGTGTCTGTAGCTGTCAGAGTTTTTGGGGTCAGCATGTTCTTTTAATATAAAGATGGTTTTAGAGGCATTGAAGTGGATGTCATTTATTTTATTTTTTATTATGTAGTTCAAAATATAATGTAGTAGTTTAGCTATCAAAGCAGTACATGCTTTGTAGAATTCTGAGGTGAGACCATCGTGTCCCGGATCCTTGTGCGCTTTTAAATTTTTGATTGTTGTGATAATCTCATTGATGGATATAGGTTGGGTTAATTTATTTTGTTGGTCTAATTCTAGTTTGGGGAATTTCAGTTTTTGAAGGAAAATAATTCTATCTTCCTTTGATGTTTGTAATGTTTGCTCTCCATATATTTGAGAGTATATTTGTTCAAATATTTTGACAATGTTTTCATTTTTTGTGTAGATTTTGTCCTTGTGGTTTATTTCTGATATATTGTAGGCGGTTTTATGTTGGGAGATAATTCTGGCTAGAGCTCTAGATGTGATCTGTGCTTCTTCTGCATAGGTGGCTAGCGTCCTAGCTTTGTAAAATGATAGGTTTCTGGTTTCTAGCATATAAAGGTCTCTTTGCATTTTTAAGAGTTCTTCATCTGTCTGTTTCTTAGGGTTACTTAATAGTTCTTTTTCATGATGCTCTATTTCCCTTTCAGTGTCTGTTCCTCTTCCAGTTGTATTTTTTTATAATATGTTGCTTTTTTAATAAATACTCCTCTAACATGTGCTTTGGTCGTGGCACAGTCTATGTCCATTGGTACTTGAGAGTTGAGAGTATTAGCAAGAGATGTTTTTAGTATTTCTTCTAATTCTTTTATCACTTCTATTTTGGTGAGTAAATTGGGGTTTAATGACCAGTTATGCCCTCTATTTTTTATATATATTTTTTTGTCCCAGTAGATGTTCAGTGTGATTTTAGAATGGTCCGAAAAAAACCTGGTGTGTATAATTGTTGTTGGGCCCATGTTAATGAATATATCTGAAATTAAAAAGAAATCTATTCTTGACCATATTTTGTGGCATTGCAAGTAAAATGTGAATTTCCCGGTTTTATCGTCATTATCTCCATATTTAAATGGGTCATATAGTTTGAAGTCTTGTTTGAATTTGTTTAAAGCTAAAGAGGTTTGTTTATTATATGATTTGGTCAAGTTATATTTGTCCTTCTCTGGGTTTTGGTGTGTGTTCCAGTCACCTCCAATCACTAAATAGTGGTCTTTAAACCGGTTTACGGTTGGGTATACTGACATAAAGAAGTGTTGTTGGTTACTACAGGGTGCATATATATTAAGCACCATTATAGGTTTTGGTAATGTAGGGTTAGTAAATGTTACATAGCACCATCTTCCCTCCTTGTCAGCTTTGGTTTTAAGGATTTTTTCCTGAAATTGTTTTTTGATTATTATGGCCACCCCAGTGCTGTTTGTTTTTCCCTCTGAGGCTATGATTTGCCTTATCCATTTCTTCCTGCTAATTTCTGTCCATTGCTCTGTGGTTAAATGTATTTCTTGTATTAGTATGAGATTGTCTTTGGTTTTCAATGCAAGGTGTCGGAATAATTTTCTTTGTTTCGCATGAAGTCCTTTAATATTCCATGACTCTAGTTCCCACATTTATTTATTAAATATATTCATTAGATATGACTTGTATGTTAGTTTGGATTCATGACCTTCGTATGTGTTGGTGTGTAATAGTTGTGTAAAGCATCTATCTAGCCCAGTCCCTTCTCTGTGCCTATCCATTATACCCTGGACCAGGAGTAATCAGAGGGGAAGGTGAAGGTTCAATATGTGGATTATGCTACCATCTAATCTATGGTTGTGTTTTCTTTTTACATGTGGATTTGTCACATATTAACCCCCTTGTGTGACTATATACAATACAAACTAAGCTGAACAAACTAGTTCCCCAGAAACACTGCTAATAAAGTCCCTATGCCCTTTCAACAAAGCTATTATACATTTGCAGTGTTGCAGTTAGAGTGCAGCATGTATTGTTTTTATCTTGTGATTTGTTCTTCCTGATAGTGTTTTTACAACAGTCCATTAAAAGTATTTTCGCAGTAGTGTATATCAGGTTGTGTAACATCGTATTGTTATTTTAATGTCAAGTTTGTCAAATTCCTTTGGTGCCTGTATGGTCTTTCACATATATATATGTGGGTTGTGCAATAAAATCTTGGCACCTATAACCTCTCTAATAATGTTACTTTAGACATCATATTCATACACATTTCCTCAGTAGTTTATATCCAGTTGCATAGCATAGTATTAGTGTTTAGTTGTCAACCATGACATATTTACATTTCCCTTCCATTTATTACTTAACCTTCACTTTATTTATTCAGATTTTTGCACATCTATGGTGCCTATTTAGTCTTTCACGTCTATCTGTAGGGATTATAATATATGCACTTGGCACTTATCATCTGTCTAATAATGTATTTTTAAAACAGCATGTTAATAAACAATTTCTCAGTACCTTTTGTCAGGTAGTGTAACACAGTATTATTAATCAGATGTCAAGCTTGTCATATTTACATTTTCCTTTCATTCTGCTACTTTTCCTCCCCTTTATAAACTCAGTATTTAGACAACATTGGTGCCTATATAGCCTTCCACACATATTATGTGGGTTATATAATGTGTTGTTGGCACCTATACTCCTGGGTAGGAGAGAAATAAAAAAATATATCTATATATCTATCTATCTATCTATATATATATATATATATATATATATATATATATATATATATATATATATATATGTGTGTGTGCATGCACATATATTTTTCAGTTTGGTCAGGCAGATCCTCATCTACAGTTTGCTTAGCAGGTTACATTTCAATTTTTAAGTATTATTAGGTTACCTTTGCAAGTTTCTGGTTTTAACACTTTTCAGCATGTATGCAAGTCATTAGTCCTTTTCCTAATATATGTCTGCAGACTAGACTGGTTTCTAGAAGATTATTACTTATTTATTATTTAAGGCTGAATTCTTCTTTCAGTCATATAGTGATAGGTGTATAGTCTTAGTGAGTGTTTCAGTGTAACAGTACCTTAATTCTTCAGGTTCTTGCTTGCAGGATGTTGTACATATTTGGTGCTTGTTTACTTCTTTGTGAGGTGCAGGTCAGTTTCCGTTTTTGTCACAAAAGTCTTTTCAGAATCTTTTAACAATCCCTTTAGTATGGTCGGTCTTCATAATGGAGCCCTCAAGTTCATAGGGGGAACAATTTTACAAGCCAAAGTCCCTGGAGGTGGTTCCTTCCTAAAATGGGTGCATCGGAAACAGCAGTTGATTTTTGGTACCTACAAGGCCATACTTCCTTTTTCTGTGCTTCTTGTGGCTTACTTGTGAAGTTAAGGGCCTAGGCAGCCAGAGGAAGTTTTTTGGAATGGATTCCCTTCTACAATGCTCGCGAATCGGCTCGTTTCTTTACTCGAGGGTTGTTTATCATGTTTTGAACTTGTATTTCTTTTCTGAATGTGGAATCTGCTTGAAAATGGCCAGGAATGTCTCTTTTGCCTCTTTGGGGTTAGCAACCATGTATTTGACTTCTTTAACATAGAAAATTAATAGATTTGAGTATTTCATCTGGAATTAGATTTTTTTCTCTAATAGAAATCTGCAGTTTGGTGAAAGGGGTTGCCTTGCTTGTCTTATCTGTATGGGAAGATCTTGGGCAAAGGAGATTTTGTTATTATTCCAGGTAAGTGTGCCTTTTATCTTAGCTGCTAGGATGATTTTATTTACATCTTGATAGTTTAGTATTTTAATATACACAGGTCTTGGATTCAGTGTTGATTGCATTACCCTCAGAACTCTATGAGCTCTTTCTATTGTTGTTTGATGTATTTCTTCAGATTGATCCAGCAAGGAATTTATTATTTATCTGATTGTGGGTATTAGATTACTATGAGTCACAAATGCAGGTATTCCTCTGATGATAATATTATTTCTTCGAGATCTTACTTCGAGGTCTGTTAGTTTTTCTTGTAGGTTTTGTATTTCTTTGTCATGAGAATCAGTTCTTTGAGTTAAAGATTCTATTTTTATCTCATTTTCAGTTATTTTGGATTCTGATTTTTTCATTCTGGTTATTATTTAGCTAAATGAGTCACCAAAGGTTTGGAATTGTAAGGATAAGTCCTTTATTGCTTGCTGGATAGGTAGCAATGCAGTTTTTATGTCTTCTAAATTTGCTGGCTGATCAGTCTTACTTTTATTTGTAGTTTTAGAGTTGTCTGATTGTTTAGTTGTCTTCTGTCTTTTGGTAGTTGTATCCCTTTCAGGTGAAGCTAGTACTGAGAATTTAGTTTTAGTTGTGCTGGTTTCCATAATATTTTCCTCTTTCGACATCTTTACTGTTTGAAGTTATTTCCAGTTTTTGTGTTCTGATGTTGGTAGCACCACATGACTTAAGCTGTTTTTCAGAAATCGTAGTTAATCCTGTTGTTTCAGAAAGAAATCTGTCACTTTTTCTTCCTCTGTTAGTTGCTGACTGTTATCTGAGATATATATTCAGCGATATTTTTGCATTTTTGACTTAGATTTATCTTTTGGGTTTGTTTAAATCCCGGGTATTTCAGAGAGCTAGGTGCTAGCAGTGCTTACAGAGTAGCAGCCATCTTGAACCTTCTCAACCCAGGTATATTTAACAATAGACTCTCCTGCATCAACCGGTCCTTCCTTCTTGACCTTCCCCTTGATGATGACATACACAAATTTAACCTCGATTTTCTAGATATTCTTAACTCCCTAGCTCTCCCTAGGAAAATAAGGGTAAAACTCACTCTTTGTTCCATGGCTTTCACAGTCCACTTGCTCTCTAATGCACAAGAGAGATAATGCTTGGAAAAATGGCTAAAAATCAAATCCATTATATACCTTCTGTGAAAAACCGAGGGGCTGCCAGCCCAGCCAAATAGAATTTTATAGATAATTATATGTCATTGTAAATAGTAATATGATCCATAGGCTTGTGTAACAAATGTAAGAAAACTATATATGTTCTGAGCTTCAAAAATGTTCCCACAATGCACCCTGCTGGAAGAAAGCTGATAAGCAAAGGATTTTACGACTGTGTTTGATCTCAAGCTCAGAGACAGGATGTCTGTAGCTAGAAATTCTTTCTATTATTTTAAGCCATAGATAATTACTAGGTTTCACATGTAAAGTGTTTTTTATTACTGTGGCTTCCTGGCAGGTGCAGATCAAAAGAGAAATGTTAAATTTTAAGTTCTGTGAGCCTGGGAAACTTAAGGAGAAGTAACAAGAATGATGTAATCTGAAACGGCTCAGCAGTAATGTGTATTATCAATTTAAGGGCTGTCTCAGAAAGAAAGAATAGCATTTTGTATTTGTCTTCAAACCTGTTAACAACTCACCAGCACTGTGCCTTGCTCTGTAAGTAAAGTTATTCAGATCTTAGTATTTCTCTTAGAGAAATATAGAAATATAGACTGATTGGTCTAGCTGTTTTCTATATTTATGTCAGACTGTCCTACAATATTGTTTTAAAGTATTTTCCTGTGATTTCTGAACTCTCTATTATCACTGAGTTGAATTGACAAGTAGTGTCTTGTGTTTTTATTATTTATTATTAAATATTTTAAACCTTTTAACTGTGTCTGGTTTGTGTTTAGAGATACTTAAGCTCTTAAGAGTACTTGCATGTATTTGATGACACTGTATAGGCCACTCCTAAATAGCCTTCACGTCTTAGTCACACTTACCAATTGGATAATAATAACATTGCACAATAGAATTGGACACCCTTTGGTAAGAGCCTTTATAGTTGCTGATAAGGGTGGTTGGTGGCAGTCAGTACTACCTTATAGTCTGGGGAGGAGGGAGCATAGCTGAATAACCTGTGCCAGCCTTCCCCCCGGAGTGTCTGTGTGTTTGTATATAATTCATATCTCAAGGTGTGTATGTGTCAGCAACTTGGGCAGGGACAAGAAGCACTGGTTGTACAGAGAGGGTGCTGGAGGTTTTGGCTTAACCACTCAGCTGTGTTCTGTACCCTATAGCTGTGCCAGTGGGGAGTCTTACTGGGGAACTGGAGAGAAAGGGAGAAACAAACCCCAGACTGACTGTGATCTCTGTGTGCTCTTAAGGGAAATTGTACTTTACTGTGTGTACTTATTATCCTCCCAATGTGGCTGTCCCTCACTGGTGCTAGTGGTAAGGACTGAGACTCCTTGATTACTGGGCCAGTGCATGGGCGTCACACCTTCAAATCTATAAAGAACTCTGAAACCTTACCAAAAAACAAATCAAAATGATAAGAAAAAATTCTACTAAAAGCCACAAGCTAACAACCACAGCAATCTCAATAAATTCTGAATACAATCAATAAGATTCTCCACCCAGGAAGTGCAACTATACCCAACCTCTGTCCAAACAACTCTACCCTAGAAACTGCTACTTTTCTTAACTCCTAGTTTATTGACTCCATCCACAAGCTAACCCAGAACAACCTCACTGCTAATCTCTTCATTCCACCCCCTCCATCAATCCACAAAACCTCCTTCTCACTCAAGCCAGTCCCCAGTGCTTACATAAAATGTCTTCTCAGCAAATGAAAGCCTTGCTCTTCCTCAGCTGATAATCATCCTCCCCTCCTCCTAAAGCTAGCCACTGACTCGATAGCCTACTCAATCTCTATATTAATCAATAGATCTAACCAAGAAGTCCCTGATATCTGGAAGAAATTCTATACTATAAATATACTCAAAGGAGGACACTCCACTGACCCCTCTAACTATAGACCCATAGCCATTCTGTCCCCCATCTAAAATTCTTGAAATATGCATACATAAGCAGCTCCTTGATTATGTTCTCCAGGAAAATCTTCTCACAACATGGCTTCCACCCTAACCATTGCACAGCTACAGCTCTAATTTCTTTCACACATGCCATCTCTGAAGCTAGAGACAATAATAAGCTAGTCTTCTGCCTATTCCTAGACCTCTCAAAAGTATTTGACACTGTCTGTCACAGCAAGCTTCTGACCAAACTATGTGACCTCAGTATCTTCAACTCTACTGGTTGTCCCACTACCTTACTAACAGGCTTCAGTCTGTCAAGTGGCTCACCACCTTCTCCCCTTTTCAACCAGTCCAAACAGGTGTCACTAACTACCTTCACACATCATGCTCTCATTCCCCTTTCATACAATATGCAGATGACTGTACAATAATCTCCTCTTCTGACAATCTCTCTCAACTCATCACTTTAACTCGACTCATTTTACTCTGTTGAAAGATGGCTAACTGACAACCAACTCATACTCAGTCCCAAGAAAACCAGACCTTTCCTATTCGTCCCAAAATATCTTTCTCATCACAAATCTACTTTTAGTATCACATCGCTTAACATGACTATTACTGTAGAATCACACACAAAGCTCTCAGGTGTTATCATAGATGATAATTTAAAATTTGATCTTCATGTCCAGCATTGCATCATAAAAACACACCAAAAACCGGGCTTGCTTTATAGGAACAAAAACTTCCTCAATAAAGGACATGCCTACCTACTACCCAGTCTGCTTTATGCCTCTCCAATATTAATCAACTTGCAATTCACTCTAAAGTCCAAGCTGGATCTCACTTATAACAAAGTTGCTAGATTTTCTTCAAACTAATCCTATGACTCTCACCAATGCCTTTCTCTCAAAAACCTATGCTGGCTAGAATTCCGCCAACAACTCTTACTAACGCAACTGCTCCTGACTCATTCCATCCTACTTCCTGCCCCACTCTGTCATCTCTCATCTCCTACTATACTCCCAAATGCTATCTCTGTAGCACTAACCAACAACTCTTGGAAATATATAAGCCCAAAAAAACTATTGGCAAACTTCTTTACAGCTGCTCAGTTGCTCAAGCCTGGAACAGACTTCCTTTGAGTGTTAGAACCATACCCAACCCAAATATCTTCAAAAATGCTTTAAAATCCTGAAATCTTGTATCTGCTCCTGCCATGGCCCAACATAACCCCCCCCCATTCTTCATTACTCTTCTAGCCTATGTGTCCTCTAAACCACCTGTCATTCATCTTGATACCACCCCTGCTCTTATTCTGCTTATCGCAATTGAATTTCTCTTTCTGTCCTATCCTTTCTATTTGTAATCTACCCCTCTCACTATACTTGGCTGCAATTCTACTCCAAATTTACCCCTCTCACTATTAATGGCTGTACTCGGAGACCTGCTTTACACCATATAACTCTTTTCTCCCGCTTCCTACCTTAATTAAAGACTACTTTTTCTTTTCTGTAACTTCAGTAAAGTACCTAACATAACACAGACACATTCCTATGATAAATACATTCTAGCTACACGTATAACTACCTATCTCTATCAAATGTTCTGTATATTTCTGTACTATTAAGATTTAATTCTACTCCTTCAGTCTTCCTTATACTTGACACTGTCTTGTATCTTAAGCTTCCACTACTAAGTGATGTTACTGTTTATGTTTAATGTCACTGTTTGTTTTGTTAAATGTCACTGTCTGGAGCTTTTCTCCCCTGGACTCCACTGAAAATGGGCTTCAGCTTAGTCGGACTAACCTAGGTTTTATATTTGTTATACCCTGGCTGCTGATATAATTTATAATTTGTAATTAATTTGTAATTAATTGGTCATGTGAGGTGATGATGTTTGACAGGCTGGTGTTAGGTATAAATATTTGATTTTAATTTAGTTATATGTGTATTGAAAAAGAACTGAGAAGTTCGAAAGCTTTGCATTTACTGTGTTTTAATAAAAGGTGTTTGCTTTGATGGCTGGACCCTTTGCTTTTTACTTGTTTTAGATAATAGAGCTAAACATGGCTATGCCATGAGACAACACAAGAAAGAGATCAAGAAGAAACTGAGTCATAAAAGTCAGTCAGAAAGGATAGAAAATAAACTGAAAGCATAAAAGAGGTGGATATACTGAAATGTAGCAACCCCAGCTCTACTTCAAGTAGCTTTGGGCATTCCTGCCAGGAGTGACATTCTGGAGAGGATATGGAGTCATTGATGGTCATCATCAAGCAGCTATCCCATACCATCCCCAACTAAAAGTAATCTTATGCAAGCAATAAAGCCCAACAGAGTATGCATTACTGTATAAATAATGCCCATCCTGGGGGTTGTTATGAAGCCTAATGCTACAGGTATTTACACAGTAACACACATCCTGGAGGGCATTATTGCACTTAGGAAATGGTCTGTGTGTACAATTGTTGTGCTTTACTTACTTATTTTTTATTACTATATTTTTTATATATTTTTTGGTGTAAAATAGTTCTTTTGCCTGATGTTTCATACTTGCTGTAGTATATGTAAATGGTGTTGGATGAAATATTTTACATCCAAAATATAATATTTTCAAAAACTATCCAGATATTTACTTAATTTTCGGTCCCTTTCTCCTAAATTTGTGGTTTGATGCCAATCATTGGGGATTTAAGTCACTAAATAATTACATACATTTCAATTTCAGACTTTATTTCCTGCAGAAAATGCATACTAACACAACTGCTGTTATTCAAGCAACTTTCCAATTTTATAAGAGCAATACTTAAAATTAGTTCCTATTTTTGAGCCTTTTTCTTGAGCTAAAAGGTTGCAAGATATGCAAACCTCTTAACTGCTGCTGCCACTGCTTGATGTCTCTCTCTCTCAAACACATACACACAGATGCACTGCTGCTTTCAGGCATGCAAGCATGCATACACTCACACACACAGACAGAAACAGAAACACACATACACACACACACACACACACACACACACACACACACACACACACACGCGCGCACAGGCACACATGCACACATACATAGTCACACTTTTCTTTCTTTCTTTCTTTCATTTTTAGGTTTCTATTAATTTTGCACTTGCTGAACAACAAAAGCACTACTTGGCCAAAATATTCAAACACACACACACATGCACACACACAAACACGTAGATACATCCCCATACTACTTACTTTTTCCTGAATTTATAGGATATCTTATCTACCACCTAACACCTCTGTATATTTCATAATCTAATTCTCCAACTTCTATCTAGAGTTTATCTAGTTCCTAAACACTTACAACCCCCTATATATCTTACTTCTTTATTTAAATACTACTATTCTATTAATTCTTCCTCATCATGCTTTCCAAACAATCCTTCCTCTTCCTTCCACTATTACTACTTTTCTCCTTATCCTCTATCTACCACCTTTCTCAGCCTACTATTTCCACAATCCCCCAACCCTTTCATACAACAAATTCTCACAACTCACCTTTCTTACCCACATACTCTCTTATTTCCCCCTACTTATTCCCCTCAGAAAACCTCCATCTTTTTCAACACAAACTGATCTCCTACCATGCTAACTTTATTACCATAACTGCTAGCAAAGCTCTCCAATTCACAAAAGAACCCAATCTCATCTCCTTGCTAACTACTCATACAAACTACTTCATACTACATCTGATTAGTACGCTCATCTCTGGAGACATCCATCCTAATCCAGGCCCTACCACTACAACCAATATTAACAAATCCCTATTATTTACTTCTCTAAACTCCCAAAGTATAGTAAACAAAGTCCCAAACCTTCATGCTTGGCTCACACACAATAAGCCAGATATCCTAACTATTTCAGAAACTTGGCTAAAACCACATATTAGAGACTCTGAAATAGTTCCTCCAAACTTCTCTATCATAAGAAAAGACAGACCTCACAAAAAAAGGTGGAGGAGTAGCCCTTCTATATTCTTCCTCCCTAGTAGTTACTCCCTACAATAAACCTATTCCACACTTCAACAACGCCGAACTCCTCCTGACCCTACTACAAATCAATAATCACAAACACATATGCATTGCTTCCCTTTACACCCCTCCCCTGGGGATAATATCTCCACACTTGAACTTATCCTTTCCTGGCTATCCACTAACATTAGTAATGCAACCATAATCCTAGGAGATGTAAACATTAACTGGGCCCTTGTCCAGTCTCCTACAAATTCCACAAACATCAACCTCTATAACTTCTCACAACTGATCACTTCAGTAACTTATCCTGCTAAAAACCTCTCCAATGGGAGTATACTGGACTGGATTCTAGTCTCCCATCCTCTCTATTTCAACAACAGCGGCACTCTTCCCGACCCACTTGGTGACCACACACCCACCTTTACCTACCGGCTTCCTACTGTCCTTCAACGAACCCATAACTATATCACATTCCGTGACCAAAAAAACTTCAACCCAATAACCTTCTCAAACTCATTACAAGCAATTAATTGGAATTGTCTAAAAATACTACCTCTTGAAAATGCAGTCTCATATTTTAACTCAACATTCTTAAAAGTACTAGACTCCCAAGCTCCCTTACGGACAAAAAGAATAAAAACCAAATCAGCCCCATGGCTCTCCAAAAATACCCTTACTATCATGAGACAGAGAGATAAAATCTGGACACGCTACCAAAAACATAAGTCAGCACCACTCCTAAACGAATATAAAATGCTCCGAAATAAAGCAAAGAAAATGATTACTTTTGATCGTCAAAACTACTTCTCAACACTCCAAAACCATAATAAAAACAACCCTCAAAAATTCTGGAAAGGGATCTCTACTCTCCTCCACCCCAGCAAACCAGTTACTCCCACCCCAGATACAAATGCTCCAGAATTTGATTTAGCCACACAATTTAATTCCTTCTTTATCAACTCCATCTCCAAATTGACCTCTTCATTCTCTAACACCTCTCTCTCCACTTCCACACCCTATTCCACACCCACTAACCCCTCTTCCTCCTCTTCTACACAAACCCCATCCTCATCTCCACTACCCCAAAATTCCCCCTCTTCTGACTGCACCCTCTTCTCATTAAATCCTGTACCTACAGCTACTATAAAGAAACTTCTTCAGAAATTGAAACCATGTACCAATGCTCCTGACAATATCCCTTCTTACTTTCTCAGTGTAGCCACTAAAACTCTTGCCTACCCCATTAGCATCTTAATAAACCACTCCCTTCAAGAATGCACAGTTCCCCAAATCTGGAAACAAGCTTTTATTATACCTCTACACAAAGGGGGCAACAACAATAACATTAGCAATTTTCGTCCCATAGCCATCCTGTCCCCCATTTCTAAACTCCTTGAAAAATGTGTCCAACTTCAACTTCTTCCACACCTCCTAGACAACCATCTCATTACCCCTACACAGCATGGTTTCAGACCTAATCATAGTACTATGACTGCCCTGTCCCCCATTTCTAAACTCCTTGAAAAATGTGTCCAACTTCAACTTCTTCCACACCTCCTAAACAACCATCTCATTACCCCTACACAGCATGGTTTCAGACCTAATCATAGTACTATGACTGCCCTCCTCTCCTTCCTTGAAACTGTAAATAAAGCCCGTGACTCTGGGCAAATTGTATCCACTTTGCTTCTTGACCTCTCCAAAGCCTTCGACACTATCTCTCACAACCTGCTCTTAACTAAACTTTCCAAACTCCACCTATCTTCCTCCTCTCTGAACTGGTTCTCTAGTTACCTTTCCAACAGAAATCAAGCTGTAAAATGGAAAAAAGCTACCTCCTCCTTCCTTAGTACCCCCACTGGAGTGCCACAAGGCTCCATACTGGGTCCTCTTCTCTTCAATATATTTATAAATGACTTCTACAAATCAATTCCTTCCTCTAGCATCATCCAATATGCAGATGATTCTACTATCATCTGTTCTGCCTCTTCTATCCCTACACTACAAAAACTTACCCAAGAAGCTTTCTCTTCCACAGAGCAATGGATGCAAAGTAATCGTCTAGCTCTCAATGCCACTAAGACCAAACTTATGTTATTTACTCCTTCAAACATTATCCCTCCAGACATAACTACATTCTTAATTACGAGTCAAAACAACTCACCCCTTGAAATAGTATCAGAAACTAAACTACTGGGGGTCCAAATTGACAACCTACTGAAATTCAACTCCCACCTCCAAATAAACATTAAAAAAACACATCAAAAACTTGGCATGCTTTATAGACAGAAAGCCTACCTCACATCGGACACCAAAATCTCTCTCTCTACCTCCTTTCTTATCCCCTCCCTTCTCTATGGTGCCCCACTACTAACTAATCTTCAGTCCTCTTTAAGAAAACAGCTTACTTCCTGCTATAACAAAATTGCAAAATTCGCCACCAGCCATAAGTCCTCAACTCACCACTGTGTCTCCCTCCATAAGCTAAAATGGCTAGAACTCCCCAATCAACTAACTTACATCCAACTAACTCTAGCCCATAAACTTATTCTAAACCCCTCACTCTGTCCCTCCCTTCCCTCTGCCTTTAAAATGCACCTCCCTAGTAGAATTCTAAGGTCAAACAATCAAAATCTACTTGAAGTACATAAACCTACTTATCCACCAGGAAAAAACCTTCTTTCCTTTAGCCTCGCCTCTGGAACTCCCTACCACCACTTATTCGCACCACCTCTAACCACGTCACCTTCAAAAAGTCTCTCTTCTTACATCTAGCAACACAGTGGGAATGCTCTTGCTTCCACCCCACATAACTAACTCTACTAAATCTCCTTCTATACCATATCCTACTTTATGTACCTACTATCTATGCTCTCTAATCTCTATTAACTTGTCTCTATTACTTGTTGGTCACTTCTTAATTGTATTAACTGTTATGACTGCTATTATACATGTGATAAGTTTTGCTCTTTCCTGCCTAAACAGTACCAATAACTCTCTGTACCTAGATTGTTAATGTAAACTGTTGAATGTATATCTGCTTGTTTTGGAGCTTTTCTCCCCAGGACTCCATTGAAAACGGGTTCATTATGGCCCAATGGACTATCCTGGTAAACCAACTGCAATAAATAAATAAATAAATAAATAAATAAATAAATAAATAAATAAATCCCTGTTGTTTCTTCTAGGTTGTCACTGACCCTAGTAAATCACCAGTGAATACAGTCAGTCAGTCAGCAATGCTAGACATCATAGTTTCTTTCTTATTATTGTTCAGAAATGCTTTGGGATGCAAGCCCTGTTGCTCTATTAACTTTTTAAGTGGATTAGAGTAATATTTAGAAAGGTTCACTGGTGTTGCATAGTTTTCCCCTCTTTTCTGGAAGTCTTTAGCAAGGCCCTCATAAGTCAAAGACCATTATATTCAATCAATCATGCCTGACATTAAAATGTCATACTACTTAGGATGTATAATATGCATCATGCTGCAACACCGTTGTTCTATTAACTTCGTAAATGGATTGGTGTATTATTCAAGAGTGCTCCTGCTGCATAGTGTCCCCACTCACCCTTTATTTGTGCTTCAATGCTTGGTTCTATTAACTTTTTAAGTGACGGTGGGTTATATTTCAAAGTCCCTGGCATCTAGTGCCCTCGCCAGTACTGCAGGATTTGCTCTATAGTTATGGAGAGTTTAGAGGTAAGACAACCCCCCCCACACACACGCATATGCACACAGACATAAGCACAGACACACACACACACACACACACACACACACACGCGCACACACACACACACACACACACACACACACACACACACACACACACACACACACACACACACACACACACTTTCTACATCAAGGACCCCCCTACCCAACTGCACTCATGGCCACACTCACCTATTCTCATACTCATACATACACACACACACACACACACACACACACACACACACACACACACACACACACACACACACACACACCAACACTACCACTCCACTAAACTTCTGGGCACTTGCATCTAATGTGATGTCATCCACTGAAAGTAACAATTGAACATGAGCTTTTGGCTGAATGGTTGGTAGCCATGATTTACACAGATAACAGTTCTGTGAATCATTCGACTGCATAAATCACATACTGCCGGCATTTCCAGGGGAGAGCACACAAATTGTTACCATATGCCTCTCTCCAGAATGCTTCCTTTATATTTGCAGTTGGTTGGAGGGACAGTCCACCACAGTGCTGCTCCTCTTCAAGGTGGGACTGTGGTAGGGCTGTCTCTGAATTGGAAAAGTCTACCACCAATGGCAAAGATGGCTTACTACCAGATATAACATTTCTGAGTCCAAGGGCATGTCTGCTGTTGACAAATTTTCAGTATTATGTCCTTATAAATGATGCTATGTACTACATAAATAAGAATTGCATCATTTGAAAGAAATCTGATTACTAATTTATTAATGAATGAATCATGTCTATAGCTAGTGAATACCTGCCATGTTACAAGCTGATAAATATTTTCTGCTGTAGAAAAAAAAATGAAACATTGTTTGAAATAAATATGATTGATGATGCATCTAAGTGGGGATGCTACTCTTTGCACCCCCACTTCTTCTACATTGCACACTTTTCCATTTCACTGCAGTATTAGATGAAGCTTTATCTCATATCAGGGTAGTTAAGGGGGGAGGTGTTATATATATCATGGTAACAACTAGTACATTATTTCATTATTTGTAGCAGAGTGTTTTAATTTGCAGGTTTTAAGTGAACTTCCATAATATTTCTGATAGGAAGATGGCAATGCATTAGCATTCTGCTTATTCAAGTAAGACTGTATTAGGCAGACCTTACTACTGCACATCTTGGGGGTGAGTACTACATTTTGATATAACCAGGAGTGGAAACAAAGAAGACCCTGAGTTTTGATATTTAAAAACTCATTAATAAATGAGATTAAGAGCCTAGCCAAATGATAAAGGAGATACCAGACTGCAGTGAAACAAGTCTTGGCTTAGGTTCAGTAAGCTACCTAAGAAGATGATTAAAGTTGCCATCAAGATGAGTGAGATGGATGCATGTTGGAGGTGGCAACTAATAGGGCCCATAATATGGTAGAGAGATGGCAAAATTTGGGGTTGGGGCTAGTACTCTCAGAAGCATTACTTGTACCAGAAGTCAGAATACAGAGGAGAGAGAGAGAATTAGAGAATATAATCATTGGCTGTTGCGGCAGATGAGGAAGAAAAGCATTGTTAGAAGGATGTGGAGATCTGTCAGGAGAACCAGTCTTTGTAAAGGTTAGATTCCATTTTAGCCCAGAAGGGGCAGAGTTACATAGCGCTAGATAGCACAGGCACAGCTCAATAATCACATAGTTACATGAAGAAAGGAGGAGAAGGAAGCATGAGCATCCAAAACAGAAGAAAAGTTCTGTGTTTTAGGCACAGAGTAAAAAGTGATAGAAAACATAGCAGAAGAAAAACAAGGTGCATGACTCAGTGGTAGCACCCTACAATGAAAGAGAGTTACATTCCAAACACAACTTTACACAATGAGGGCTTACTGTTAGGTTCATAGGTAGTTATGGGTCATGCAGTCCAGGAGACAATTGAGGAGCACTGTCTGGTTAACTGACTTGCTCAGAGTCACACAAATTCAGTATTCATGGGTTCCTTTCTATGTCTGTTACAATCATGTTTCCCCTCTCATTTTGCACTTGTCCCAGGGTTGTGTTTTTCCCTTGATGCACTGCTTGGCTTTTCACATGGAAACTTCATTATATGAACCACATTAGTGCAGGTCCAATTAAGCAAAGTGATTTTGAAACACAAACTAATAAATGATATTTGCTGCAATATTATGTAGAGCATCAAATTTATGTGAACTTACTCCTTTCTCTTAATTTCTTATGGTTTTCTGTAGCAAGAAGCACTTGTACACTGGAATGTCATCCTTAATGCTCCTCCCCCTGCATGTAAACTGTGTTACAGGGCCTCCAAATTCCTCTTTGGGAAAAAGAGTGAATCTGAAATGCAAACAAGGGAAATATTTGCAATACTGAGTACATCCAGTCATACTTCTGAAGTATACCTCATTATGAAGAACATTCTCAGCTTTTAAAAGTCAATATTCTAAATCCAAAGGGTCTGTCACATACTCATTATGATTTGTTTTTACAAATATCCATGGTAAATAGTACTGAGTCATTATAATTCATCAAAATATCTTTTTGCATGCAGGAAGAAACAGTTATTAACATATCTCTCAACCTCTTAGAGCAAGAAATATGTACAAAAGTAGAACAAAGGCCCAAAAATAGAAGCAATTTTTAAATATTGCTCTTACAAACTTAGAAAGTTAATATAATAACAGGCTTTGCATTAGCATTAATTTTCTGAAGGTTGTGAAGTCTGAAACGCAAATGTCTGTCATTATTTTCTAACTTCAGTCTTTAATGATTTGCCACTAATTTGCCAGAAAGCCACAATTTTCTGAAAAACAAATAACTCAAACCAGGAGTTTAAATCTCAAAATGCACATGCTCGAAGCACTCCTCAGTATGGAGAACATTGACTTCTGTGCAGTAACTGAAACCTGGTTGAAGGATCCAGAGAGCACCCCAGCACTACTGGGCTACAACTCATACCACAAGTTTCAGCCACAGAACACAAACTGAAACACAAAAGGAGGGGATGTATCCATATTCATCAAGGATACCTACACCTCCTGGTTAGTGGCACAGCATGATACCTCTGAGATCATTCATGTGCAACTAACATCGGGAAAATCTGCAATGCAAATTGTGCCTCCTACAGATCACCCTCCATGACCCAGGACCACCACTCCACCTTTCTGGAGACACTGGAAAACATGAAGGTCCTACCGAACACCGTGATATTGGGAGATTTCAATTACCCCGACCATTAACTGGGAAAACTACATGAGTACAAACTCCCAGGCCCAGTGCTTCATTGAATTCATCAACTCAACCACCCTGGATCAGCTGGTAAACTCCCCTACCAGAGGTGAAAACATATTGGACCTGGTCATCACCAACATGGGTGACAGGTGTTCCACACCAGAGGTTAACCCGTCACTGGTTAGATCAGACCATAAACTAATCACTCTGGATGTCCACACCCCACCACCACCCCCAACTAAGGAAACCACAGTAAAAAACATTTCTAAAGCAAACTTCACCTTACTTAAGACAGAGGCGGTAAGTTTCACAGCACCATGCTAAAGGATAACACTGCCCAAGATGCAGAAACCTTTACAAATGAACTCTATGAGCACCTACAAGGATGCATGGATCATGCCATCCCTAGCAAAACCAAGACTCACTCCTCTAAGAGAAGGAAACCAGTCTGGTAGGCCCCTGCCATAAACAGGCTATACAATAGAAGGAGGAAACTAGTTCAGAAAAAAAGCAAATCCCAAGAAGGAAAGACATCCATGATCAGTATCAGTAAGAAACTAAGGTCCCTCATAAAATCATCCAAGGCTAACTTCGAAAGAAAAATGGCAAAGGATTCAAAGGATTCAAAAGATAACCACAAAGCCTTCTTTAGCTATGTTAAGAATCTAAGTGGCAACTCGCAGATATGCACTGAACTAGTGCGAAATAGCACAAAATATACTGAACCTACTGATATTGCCAACATCCTGGCATATAGATTCAGTGCAAACTTATCCCCCTCTCATCACCAAAAGGGCCCACAACAATACCAGAAAAGTGTAGTGTCCCAGAAATCATAGATGCACAGGTGAAAACAGCCCTTTCAAAAGCTAAAAACACAGCGTCAGTGGGGCCAGATGGTGTCTCAGGCTGTGTCTTGCACGAACTACAGAACGAACTAAACCCCCACCTAAACACGCTGTTCAACCTCAGCCTCTCTACAGGCTATGTGCCCATAGAATGGTGCACAGCAATGATTATTCCACTCCACAAAGGAGGGGCCACAACTGACCCCAGAAACTATTGCCCCATAAGCCTGACTAGCCTGGTCTGCAAGGCTATGGAGCGCATCATCATGGAACTCATTAACAAAGATATTGGGAACCTCCAAACACTTGACCCGACCCAGTTTGGTTTTGTTAAGGGCAGATCATGCCTACTAAACCTGGTTGACTTTTTTGAGACAGTCACCAAGGCCATAGATGAGGGAAAGGTGGTTCACACAGCCTACCTTGATCACACCAAGGCTTTCAACACCATTCCCCACTCGGGTATTACAGAAAAACTCACCAGCCTGAACATAAACCCCTATGTCACGAGATGGGTTGCCAATTGGCTTACAGACAGAACTCACACGGTAAGAATAGCGGGCTCCAGGTCCGACTCTAAACCAGTCACAAGTGGTGTCCCACAAGGCTAGGTTCTGGGACCCCTACTGTTCGGCATATACTTCTCAGAAGTATAGGCAAACACAGGAGGACTATGGCTAACCACATTCGCCAATGACTGCAAACTGGGAGCCATAATTAACTCTCCGGTTGACACAGACATCCTCCAAAAGGACTTTACCGAGATGGACACCTGGTGTCAAAGTCATGGCCTCAAGCTAAATGCCAAAAAATGCATAGTCATCCCATTTGGGAAAAATAAAACACCCACGAATTACCACATAGGTGGCAGCCCCCTTAATACAGAAGAGGGAATAAGAGATCTGGGAACTCAGGTAGATAGTAATATCTCCTTTGACAATCATATTGTCAAAGTAGTTAGGAAATCCTTCTATGTGGCCCATCTAATTACTAAAGGGTTTGCATCTAGAAATAAAGAGGTTATAGTGCCCCTCTACTTATCACTCATCAGACCCATCATAGAGTGCAATGCCCCATTTGGGATGTACCTCACAAGACACCTCCAACAGCTGGAAAGACCACAAAAGTTCCTCACCAAGAGGATTACTGGCCTCAAACATATGTCCTAGGCAGCCTGACTGAAAAAACTCTGGCTGTACTCTGTGGCATATCGCTTACTCAGAGGTGATCTCTGCCTGACTTACAAAGCCATGTCCAACTCAGAATTGATGGACATGCTCCACCTAAAGAAATCCAAGTCACTGCGAGCCACGCGCTCTAGTGAGCTAAACCTTGCCACAACAATAAATAGAACATGCTGGAGGGACAGATTCCTGTCACAGAGACTCCCCATGCTTTGGAACAAAATTCCAAACTACATTAGGCAGAGCCACTCACTAACACTCTTCAAGAGAAACCTTGATGAGTGGATGGGTAACAGAAAATACACCCCTGGGATCACTTCATTGGCTCTGATTGACAGAGGATCAGTTAATTAATCAATGGGGTGGCGAAAGCCGACACACTCTGGCTAGGCTTATAAATGCCCTCTGGCAGATAGCCTAGTACCTACCTATGAACCTATGAACCTAAAAATATGAGGCAAAAATCTTGGCATTCTGTGAAAATCTGTACATTTGAGAGGTATGCCATGCTGTAAGCTTCCTAGGTGAAGTTAATAGTAAGTGTTCCTTCTATTGCTCCACATTTTCATAGGTTGTATTCCATAGTTTGGAGACAGAAGGTTGAGAGCTATGCATCCAGTTTACATAAAATTACTCTTTTCTTCTTAATTAATGCACAATTTCCCATCTCCAATAAATAAATAAATAAGTTCACACTGGTGTGGAGCCATTAAACTCTTTTACTTTGCCCTTTTCACATAAAACTGCATTAGAGTAAATATTCTCCTGGAAGTCCAGTTAAGAAAAGCAAGTGAATCTGAAATACAAACTAGAAAAGAACATATTTTGCAATACTGACAGCAGCATCCAGTTTACATGAATGTGCATACTTTGCAGATACAATGGGCATTTTTAAATGGGCATGTGGCTGTTGAAACCTGTCTCCTAGCCTTCACATAGAAACTGGGTTATGGAAACTTCACTAGTACAATTTTGCTTATACAAAGCATGTAAATCTGAAACAGGACTACTTCAAAAGATTGAAAAACCAAAAGACTGAATACTGAATGATGGAATTTGCCCCTTTTCCACTGCTGCACGATCTTTCAGTTGATATATATATATATATATATATATATACACACACACACACACACACACACACACACACATATATGTATATATATATATATATATATATATATATATATATATATATATATATATATAGAGGTGGGGGTGGGGCACAGCCCCCACATGAGAGGTGCGGGGGGGGACCCCCTGCATTAAAAATGTGTTCAGTATTTTGAAGTTTCAGTCTTCCGGGATTCAGTCTTTTGGTTTGCCACTCTTCTGAAGTAGACCCTCTAAAACATATACTGATAAAAGGCATCCCTAACAATAATGAGAACTGCTTTCAATTGACATGACCCCACTCATTTCCACCTACATTTTGCATTTTAAGTTATAGGAACTAAGGCAATGCTACTCATTTTCAGTCTAAGTTCAAACAACTTCTTTGCCTTGTGCAGCTGTTAGAATGAGGCTCACCCCTATATATTCACTTAACGACTCCTTCCTTATTTATTTATTTGTTTGGTTTATTTACCTATCAACTTTTCTAAGCAGTAGGTTAACATTTTTTAAAGTAGTCAAAGGTTTATAATGTGTACCGTTATAAGCATCATGGTGACCACAGCACCTTGTTATTTTTTTCCTCTGCATTTTCTTCACATTTAAGGTTTCCATAGCACACATTCTTTTTTTCTTCAGTAGGTATTGCAATTGAATGTCCCTATTGTCACAGTATGTTTGCATTTCTTTTCACCTTCTCAGATCTAATACTGTTTCCAGCACCTATGTTGTAGGCATCAGGCAAATTGTGTGCAACTTGCAAGCTATGCTGGATAAGTTATTATTAACTTAGCTGAATGTTTTTTCTGATTTTTTCTGATTATTACAGACATTTTCTGAATTCAGATGAGGTTTGCCTGACCATAAATGCAAAGGATTTACTGTAGGATGATCAGTGTATAGCATCTCAGTGTACTAGTATTTCTTATGAAAAATTATCAATTGCCGGTAGACATCCTTAAGTTAAGGTCACTGCATATTTGCTTTGCTCTGTCTGCTGTTGTATTCACTCTCAAAACATTTGACATTGTGGCAATGAACTTTGATATAAAGCTGCTTAAGTTTTTAGAGATTGTCTGTATAAGTTGTAGGGAGTTAAAATATTGACTGTAGAACTTTTACATACTGAGTATCTTAGCTAAAGCAACTAACGAATGATTTATATCTGGTCTTACATTTGAAGAAAAAATAGACATTGCAAGAAACACAGTTTGTTTGTTCTTTAATGGTATAATGTCCAGTCCTAAATATTAGACGTTTGAGGAATTTCCGGTGTATGTTTGTTTCCTGATGACAACTTTAAAGTACACACTTAAGATCCTTAAGGTTTTGAAGATTCAGTGAGCAGATGCTGGAAAAAGTGTTTGTCTCTTCTGCTTTATTCAGCTTGCTGAGCAGTTTCCAGTGCCTTAACTGTGGTAGTGATGTTTTTCAACCTTTAATATATAACAGTACATGAGAAACATTCACAAAGTTACTGTTGGATATTTCAAGCAAATCTGATTATTATGTTTTGTACAATTGTGTGACATATGGGCTCATTGTAAAAACTGTAACCCTAAGTTTATACTCTGTAGGCCTTTGCACACTGGTGAGTGGTGATGGCACCAGCAGCCCCACTCTTCATACGGAAACCACATTGGATGGTTTGTATTGTGCAGGTCTGTTTAAGTGAAGTGTTTCTCAATCATTTTGGATTGATGAATTTGTCTTTGACTGTTGTGAAATCTTCATCTCATAATGGAGCCTATACAAAGCTATATATACACTCATTGACAAAATATTTACAAGCATGAAAAAAGAACTTCTTACTCTACCAGTTTTTGTTGATTTATGAAGGGCATAAAAGTAGACCCCTCTTCATTTAAAAAACTACAAAGATGTGTCTTTGGAGAGGAACCAATTGTAGGTGGTTTAGCAGTCTTCATACTTTCAGTATAGGGATGACCAACCCTTATTCAGATCAAGGAAGATGAATAAGTGGTGAACTACATGGTTTGCTACTTCAACTCATCCACTTTTTCCAATTTTTTATCGAACAACCACTCGCTCCACTTAAGCCACAAAACAAAGTGATGTAATGGTGGAATGGACCTTAAGTCTCATATACTGCTCTAACCCATTTTAGTGATGGATAGCTGGAGTCTAGGATAGCTATTAGAGCAAAAGTATTCATAGCCTGACTCAAGTACATTTTACTACACCTTAGCTCTCACTCTTCAAGAAATACCCATTTACTCCTGACCACTCTAAATAAAGTCATCTGTTTTATGCCCTTAATTGATAACAGGGAACACTACTCTCTGCCAATCCAAAGAGTAGCCTGATTAATAAATACTCACCTTTCACAATTTCTGCTTCTCAAACACTGCCCACCCGTTTCCAAAAAATATCAGTCACCACCCAGTATTACTCCCCAGAGTACTGTGATCAGCCTGCTAGAATATAAATAGTATGCCTCCTTACATTAGAAATGAACAAAGTTTGACTTCATTAAAAATAAACATGTAATAGATTCCTTAATTCATAAACATGTAAACATGTCATAATGTTTAAAGGTAATGGCTGATCTCTTCTGACCTAAACAAATCCTATAAAATGTTATCTTTTTATCTGATTTTTGTCCTTCAAGCCTGCTTACCATCAAGTTTCTCTACATTGAATGCTCATTTGTTCTCTGTTCCACCTCATCCATTTGAACCCACGTTGAACCAAGGAGACAGCTCTTCCCTGCCTCTCAACTCTCCAGATTTTCACAGCAAGTCCAGATTTTTGCCTCATATTTTTGGTCTGTTAGTCAAAAAATTCATGTTTTTTTTCTGGCAAATCACTGATAATTGAAGTCACTAAATAATAATTAATTATTGACAGCCCTTTGAATTTCAGACGTCATATCCTTCAGAAAATACACAGCAATACAAAATCTGTTATTCTAGCAACTATCTAAGTTTATTGGCGCAATATTTAAAATATATCCCTGTTTGTGGGCCTTTGCCCCCCCCCTCCATTATTTTTGGATTTGTTCAGATTTCTTGCTAAGAGAGGTTGAGAGGTACACCTCTTCCATACAATTGATGGCAGCCTTACAGAAACTTACTATTAAATGAATGGATGCAGGGGTGAGAGATATTCTGGCTGAAAGGCCACATAGTTGTGAAAGGTGGATTGTTCTTAGCTCCTCCTCCCAGCTTTTCAGTCTCATTTCTGCCTAATTTCACCAAGGCTGCACTCATCCCAGTAATCTAAGGGCATGGTTTCAGTCATCCTAGATCAGGCCATCCATATTTGTAAACAAGCTCTACTTGCGACCTATTTGGGGAACTGCTCAATAGCCCAACTACCAGAAGCTGATGCACACTATTTAGCAGGAGGGATTTCGTCTAATACGCTAATCTCACCCCAGCTGGGATTCATGCACTTACTTTACCAGAAGGGCCTTAAATATCTTCCTTATGTATATGTGGGAGCACACATGTCCTGATGAAGGCCACTGTGACCAGCTTGGTAAGAAGTGCATACTGATTAACAGCACTGGGTGCTGGACACTTACCACCTCCATCCTCTTTATCTGTCTTTATAATCACTGTATGAGGAATCAACAGAAAATGAGAGCAATAGTCCAAAAGCTACACAAAACACCAAAAAAACAGTGGATTATAGGAAGTGGCAACACACACTTATAGCTATGTAAGAACTCCCAAAGTTTATTAATATTAACGAAAATCAAGATAAATTCACAGCGTTTTCGTCCACAAAATACCAGACTTCATCAGATACATTCAATGCTTGACACCATGCTCAATATATACTCATAAGTCCTATCAATTAAACAATCAATTAAATAATTTAATAATTTAATGTTCTTTTTTAAGAAACCATGAAGCTAAAAACATAAATTACTAAAAAATACATTTAAAATACTACTAAAATGTTTTTATACAATAATAAAAATTTCTTATTTGATGTTTGTAAACCTCATGAGATTATGAACAAAAATATACAACAATTCTTGTGATGAAATAAAATAAATCAAGAAAATACCTGAATTACTTGAAATGTACTAAATGCTAAATAGAAATCATATCTAATTAACTCATAATTTAGCCAGTCATAATTTCAATAGTGGTGTTAGGGAGATGTTGTCATTGAGGCCGGGGTGTTTATTAGCTTATAAAACAATTTGCCAAAATGTTTCCCTATATGCCAATAAAGATTCCCATGGTCCCCCCCTAGGGTCCTTGGACACCACTTCTACAACAAAAAAGCCATACCTGGCATTGGGACAAGTCAAAAGATGTCTATATAATGTGTTATGATTATTTTTATTGCTGATGCTATTCATGTGCTCATAAATCCTGCACTTGAGCTGTCTCTCTGTCTTCCCCACATAAAAACTTTGACATACACTACACATAGCAAGGTAAACTAACCCAGAGCTATAGCAATTAAAAGACTCAGAACTGCTTCCACTTAACTACAGTATTCTTAGTAAGGATAGAACGCAAAGGAAAGGGGGAGGTGTCACACTCCTCTACTCCTCATCCCTCATAGTGACCCCCTACTCCAAACCCATCCCCACATTTGGCAATGCTGAAATACTCCTACCCCTCCTCCACATAAATAAACATAAACTTATCCGCATGGTCACCCTCTATATCCCTCCCTGGAGACAATATCCAAACCCTCGAAAACATTCTTTCTTGGCTCTCTATCAACATTGCTAATGAAACTATTATTCTGGGTGATGTTAACATTAACTGGTCCACAATTTAATCTCCAACTAACTCCATAAATATAAATCTTTATAAATTCACTCAACTTATTACTACAATAACTAGACCCACCAAAGACTTTCTCCATGGGACCACCCTAGATTGGATTCTAGTTTCACATCCTCACTACTTCACTGATAGTGGTACCATTCCCAACCTACTAGGTGACCATCTTCCCACTTTCATCCACCATCTCCCCTCCTCCCTATAACAAACCCATTCCTATACCACCACCCTGTGTCTAAAAAACTTCAACCCAGATGATTTCTCAAATGCACTAAAAAGAATAAACTGGAACCCACTAAAAAACTTTATCCCTTGATAATGCTATTTCCTACTTAAACACAATCTTCTTAGACTTGCTAAACTCCTTTGCCCCCTGGAAAACTAAACGCACAAAAAGCAGTCCCGTCCCATGGTTAACTAAGAATACTTTACTCATTATGAAACTTTGAGATAAAGCTTGGAAATGCTACCATAAAACTAAAACTACCACCACCCTCAATGAATGCAAAGCTCTCTGCAATAAAGTAAAAAAAACATATCATCTCAGATCGCAAAGCCTATTTTACAGCACTCCAAACTAACCATAACACTAACCCCAAAAAATGTTGAGATGGAATCTCCTCTCTCCTTAACCCAGGTAAAAAGAGAACCCCTGCCCTGATCTTCATGCCTCTGACCTGACCTTAGCATCTGACTTTAACTCATTCTTCATCAGTTCCATAGCCAAACTTACATCATCCTTCACTAACAATAATGTACCCCCATCCCCACAAACATATCCACATGTCCCCCTCCCTTAATAACTCCAGCCCCCAACCCCCTCCCTTCAACATGCACCCCATCCCCATGTCTACTATAAAACGACTACTCCTAAAAATGAAACCATGTTCTAATGCTTCTGACGAAATACCCTCCTATTTCCTAAAAATAGCAGCAGAAGCCATTGCCTTCCCTATCTGCATTCTAACAAATCGATCAATTTCAGAATGCCATGTTCCCCAACTGCGGAAAAAGGCCTTCATTATTCCACTCCATAAAGGAGGCAACAACAATGACATCCCAAACTTCCGACTAATTGCTATTCTATCTCCTATTTCTAAACTCTTCAAAAAATGTGTTCACCTGCAACTCCTACCCTACCTCTTAAACAATAACCTCCTTACTCCTACTCAGCATGGATTCTGACCAGGCCATAGTACCAGCACTGCCCTTTTCTTATTCCTAGAGTCCATCAATAAGGCCCGTGACACCAGTCATATTGTTTCTGCCCTCCTCTTAAACCTGTCTAAGGCTTTTGATACTATCTCTCACAGTCTTCTTATTACCAAACTTTCAAAACTAAACCTATCCCCCTCCTCTATTAATTGGTTTACCAGTTACCTATCCAATAGGCAGCAAGCCGTCAAATGGCAGAAAGCCATTTCACCCTTCCTAGATACACCACAGGTGTCCCTCGAGGCTCAATCCTAGGTCCCCTACTATTCCATATCTTCATAAATTACTTCTATTGTGCCATCCCCAATACCAACCTCATCCAATATGCTGACGACTCCACTATAATCTGTTCCACCACCTTAACTTCCTCACTAGCACTATTAACCCAGGAAGCCTTCCATTCCACAGAACAATGGATGCTAGATAATCATCTAGCCCTAAATGCAAACAATACTAAACTAATGATATTTACCCCTTCCAAAAACATCATCTTTGATAAAAACTCATTCTCCATCACCACCCATAATAACACAACTCTCAAAATAGTTTCTACCACAAAACTTCTTGGGATTCTCATTGATGATAAGCTCAAGTTTGATAGCCACCTACAAATAAATATTAAAAAAACACATAAAAAATTAGACATGCTTTATTGTCACAACCGCTATATCTCTCCCTCTTCCAGGCTTCTTCTTGCTACTACCTACCTCATCCCTTCCCTCCTATATGGTGCCTCTATACTTATCAATCTGCAATCTTCCCTCAAAACAAAGCTCTCCTCCTGCTACTATAAAATTTCAAAATTTGCAACTGGCCACAGACTCAATACCCATCACTGTATTTCCCTAAATCAATTAAACTGGCTCGAACTACCTAACTGTCTTAACTATATCCAACTAATCCAAGCACATACACTTTTTTTTAACCCCTCTCTCTGCCCCTCTCTTGCCTCAACCTTCACAATCAATCTTCCTGATAGTTGTCTAAGATCTAATTCCCAGAATCTAATAGAACTGCATAAACCATCCTGTCCACCAGGCAACCACCTTCTATCTTTCTCACTTGCATGCCACTGGAATTCTCTTCCACCTCTCATCCGTACCACAACTAAACTCTCTATCTTTAAAAACCTACGTCATTCACACCTAACTTTACAATGGGAATGCTCCTGCTCCCATCCATTATAATTTCCTCACCCATAACTACTCTTCACTAGCCAGCATATCTATAATAGCCTCCTACAGTCTAATAACTTGCAACAACAACAGTAGGAATCATGATATTTGCATAGGAAATGTAGTGAGGCTAATTCAGCATACTAACTAGGATCTCATAATGCCAATCCAATGGCATCCCATCACTTTGGTTGATGTTAAATCCCCTCTTACTTGTGTAACATTTATCTTATATTCTTGTGACTTATTGCATTGATATTGTATATTGTATTTTGTATCCATATATTCTTGTATTTCCCATGAGGACTCCATTGAAAAGGGGTTCTTCAAGGCCCAATTGGACTCTCCTGGCAAACAAACTGAAAATAAATAAATAAATAAAATAACATGAGGAAGCTATAACCTTGTTCCTAGTGGCAACCAAAACTTCTTCTTTCTGCATAATATGAGCACAATGCCTACAAGCACCATGTACCCTTTCTTTTGTGTGAAAGGGAAGGTATATGGTTTGCTCTTTCCAATAAATTTTTAATATTCTGTCCCCTTCTAAACACTACCTTAACTGAATTTTGTTTAAGGTTGGCCAAGTCAGTCAATTCAAACATTTTTTTGCACTCAATCTGATATTTAAATCATGATCATATTTTTGATGTTGTAATTATTATTAAATTATTTAATTGATTATTTAATTGATAGGACTTATGGGTATATATTGAGCATGGTGTCAAGCATTGAATGTATCTGATGAAGTCTGGTATTCTGTGGACGAAAAAACACTGTGAATTTATCTTGATTTGCATTAATATTAATAAACTTTGAGAGTTCTTACATAGCTACAAGTGTGTCTTGCTGCGTCCTATAGTCCGCTGATTTTTGGTGGTCTGTATAGCTTTTGGACTATTGCTCTCCTTTTCTGTTGGTTCTTGTTTTATGGAGAGTGAAGGGTATTCAACCAGCAATGGAGACATGGATGGTCTCAGAGGTGTGCAGGTGGGTGATTTTTGCAAAATCGTGGGTCAATTGACCCAACTTGTAGAACTTTTAACTCCCCTTGGTGAAGGTTTGGTTTGATCTGGGTTACGTACATCTAGGAACCAAGAAGCATCCAACAATAGAGGTACAAATTTGTGTTCATCATTTCCATCTACTTCCCATGGTGCACATGCACAGGAAGCAGGAAGTAACTCGTTGGACTTTAATGTTACACCAAGAACATTACGAGAAGACACTAACAACGATGCGGCACTTAATCCATCTAGGGGCAACATCGGACAGTCGTCTTCTTCCAATAACATTATTGGTGACTTTAAGAAACGGATTAATGACAAGCCGGCGTTCAACAAACCAGTATCTGCGGCTACGGTTTCCGAGCCGTCAGAAAGTGACAGAGAGAATTTAAATCTCTTGCAGGAAGCCTTAACCAGGTATAAATCTTTAAACATTGACAATGATTACCTAAACAAGTGCATTTGTTTACTATTGTACCGAAAGGTTTAAGGCTGTTTAAATATTCGAATAATGTAATTGCAGGCTCGGAGTTCCATCAAGAACTGGTTAATATCTTTGATAATTGTGGCCTGGACATTCTTAAAGCCATTGTTAAAAATAATGAAAGGGAAATTGTTATTTTACAAGAAAGAATTTCTATGTATAATTCCCGTATCTCTCAGGATTAATAAACCCTGAGTGATTTGATGTTGATTCTGAAAAAAAAAATACTTTGAGATTAGGAATGTGGTTGACAAAAAATGTGATGATATTTTACATAGAAAATACAGGAAATTAGATAGAGACATTAATGAGTATCAGGAAGGAATACAGTATCCTTTACCTAAACAGGTCCAACAGACAGGTAAAGTGGGGCATAATTCTTACCCCAATTTTCATCAGTAGGAGAGAGAAAATGATAACCTGGTGGGTCATGAAAGGGATTATACCTCCAGCAATAATCAAAAACCTCTACCCTGTAGATCAGACAGGTTACGCAATAAAAATTATAATTATAACCATTTTTTCTAGGGGAATTATCAACAGGGGGAGGGGTGTACAGGAGATATTGTTAATGGAACCTAATGTGATTCAGCGTATACAGTTAGATGATAATGAAGAAGTGGTTTCCAGATCAGATTTCCATGTCTTTAATTACAGTAATTTTTTTGTTACTAATTAATTGTTTGATTTGTTTGTACAAGGTTTCAAATTTATTCCAAATAAGAAAAGCAATTTGACTCAGGTCATTTTTGACTTGAAAATGTGTATTCGCAAACTGAATCTGGAAAACTTATTTGGTAATAACCACATTTCTCCTGAACTAGATATATCAAGGAAGAAAAGTACTTTTAATCCTCCCATTCACCCCCAACTCAAAAACCTTGAAAATGTGATTGAAAAAGAAATCAGGAAAATGTTCGAGGGCAACAGGGTCCATTCACATTTGGACAGTAAACAAAGAAATCTGTTGAGGCAACTATGTTCTGATTCCTTCACACGTGTTATGGAACCCGACAAAGGTGGGGAGGGTGGTCCTTATGGACAAAATCATCTATGAGGGCAAAATGTTTTCCATACTTACCGACAACAGTAGGTACAGCAAGGTGTCCATCAATGAGGTCAATATTTCGTATAATAAAATAGACTTGGCATTAAAAGATCTTTTTTACCAAGGTGTTATAGATTTCAAGGTTCTACATTCTTTGGAGAACAACAGCCCGATGGTACCTTCCATTTTTGAAATACCCAAGATCCATAAGTGTACTAGGGGAGCCCCCAACGTCCTATTGTTGCTGCGGAGGGTGCAAACATTTCACCCTTAGAAAAATTTTTGGATTGGAAGATGAAAATGTTGTGGGGTAGAGAGGTATACTTGCTGAAAGACTCCTGGGAATACTTGAGTAAAGTGCGACAGGAATATAATTTACCTGAGTTAATATTTGTTACAGTGGATGTGGTCGCCTTGTTTTCCATTATTCTACATGATATAGGCCTTGCTTGGATGGAAGAGGACTTAAGATCTAGTTCTAACATAACGAAGAATGAGATTTACATGTGTATGAAAATTGCGGAATTGATTTTGAAAAACAATTTTCTGTTTTTCGAAGGCGAATTCTATAAGCAAGAAACTGGGGTGGCAATGGGGGCTAACTGTGCCCCCATATTTGCTGATATGGTAGTATCTACTTGGGAAAAGAAATGTATCCATAATTGTCCATATATCCAATATCGGGAGCAATATTCCAGGTTTTTGGATGATATTTGTATTTTTTGGAATGGAAATTTAGACACATTAGAAGATTGCATCGAGTGCATTAATCATACTACCATGCTTCTTCAGTTCACCCATCAAGTCAGTTTTGAAGAAGTTGACTACTTAGATGTTCATATTAGTAAACATGAATAGGGTTTCAAATCTGCTATTCACAGAAAACCAATGTTTTCAAATACATACATTAGTTTTACTAGTGCTCACTCCTTCTTTCAAAAGAAGGGGATTGTTAAAGGACAGTATATTCATGCCAGGTGCATGACAACTGATGAGGCAGATTTTCAAGTCCGAATGCTCTCTGCTGAGAGGTGTGTTTTTGGAACGAGGTTACCCGGATACCCTAATTTCCAGTATTCAACAGGAAGTTCTCCAAGGCAGGAAAGACAAATACACCCCTATATTGGGCAAGGGTATTGATTTTTCCAACACACATGGAGCACTCAGTGGTAACTACGTTTGTTATTGTAGGGCATTTATCACTAATTTCAGTGATAATGCTTACAACATCAAAAAAATAGTTGAGAATGAGTGCAAAAAGTTTTTTGAATTGACTGCCTTGCCCAACCTTAAACAAAATTCAGTTAAGGTAGTGTTTAGAAGAGGACAGAATATTAAAAATGTATTGGAAAGAGCAAACCATATACCTTCCCTTTCACACAAAAGAAAGGGTACATATAAGTGTGGTGCTTGTACGCAGTGTGCTCATATTATGCAGAAAGAAGAAGTTTTGGTTGCCGCTAAGAACAAGGTTATAGCTTCCTCATGTTATTCTAATTGCAATAGCTCTGGGTTAGTTTACCTTGCTATGTGTAGTGTATGTCAAAGTTTTTATGTGGGGAAGACAGAGAGGCAGCTTAAGCATAGGATTTATGTGCACATGAATAGCATCAGCAATAAAAATAATCATAATGCATTATATAGCCATCTTTTGACTTGCCCAATGCCAAGTATGTTTTTTTTTGTTGTAGAAGTGGTGTCCAAGGACCCTAGGGGGGATCATGGGAATCTTTATTGGCATATAGGGAAACATTTTGGCAAATTGTTTTACAAGCTAATAAACCCCCTGGCCTCAGTGACAACATCTCCCTAACACCACTATTGAAATTAAGACTGGCTAAATTATGAGTTAATTATATATGATTTCTATTTAGCATTTAGTACATTTCAAGTAATTCAGGTATTTTCTTGATTTATTTTATTTCATCACAAGAATTGTATATTTTTGTTCATAATCTCATAAGGTTTACAAACATCAAATAAGAATTTTTTTATTATTGTATATAAAAAACCTTTTTAGTAGTATTTTAAATGTATTTTTTAGTAATTTATGTTTTTAGCTTCATGGTTTCTTAAAAAAGAACATTAAATTATTAAATTATTTAATTGATAGGACTTATGGGTATATATTGAGCATGGTGTCAAATATTGAATGTATCTGATGACGTCTGGTATTCTGTGGATGAAAACGCTGTGAATTTATCTTGATTTGCGTTAATATTAATAAACATTGGGAGTTCTTACTGTATGAGGAATGCTACTAAAACATTCTAAACATGCTTTTGTGTTAACACAGCTGCCTTCAACAGCTAAGTGAAAACATAATTTACAGGTGGCTAAAATCTCTTTTTTTAATATCTCACATTTTACAACTTTGCCATACCATTGTAATATTCTAAGCAACTGGTGTATGATGTTTCTTGCAATTTAAAATATAACATTGAAACTTTGTTTCAAGTTCTGTAGCTGGCTGAATGTGCTTGCGTATAGGATAGGGAGACAACAATAACTTCTTTTCATGAGAGGATATGTATTTTTATCTCATGGAAAAGTTGTAGCTTGCCAAGTGGGCAAAGAAACTGAGCTGTGTTTTGCCTCACAGTCATCCTGAAGTACACATCAGTTTAATACTGTGCCATATTTTCTCATTTGTTATTTCTGAGTCAGAATTCTTGGTGTATTGCAAATCATGGCTATATTTACCAGAATGTAATGTTTCAGCTACTGGGTACCATTATCAATATATAAGTTCAGTTAAAGAATTACTGAATTAATAGAAAGTGGCTGTATTTAAATATTTTTTAATAATATTTATTGCTATTAAATTGATTTACTACATTGTGCTTTTTATCAGCGAAGACCCAGTTTTCCCTGCAGACATCTGAATAGTCTTAATTTATTGTATCCTACTTATTATTTTAATACAGTTATATTATGTGCACAACTTTAACATTTCTTTTCAAACTCTTGTTCTCTGGTTATCCCTAGTGAAAATAATCAGTTAATACATTATTAAAATAAAGTGAAATTAAGCAAAATAAATAAATAGAAGCTACTAATACTGCACAACAATGCAACATATTCATATCCCAGTGTTTTTATAATTAGGGCATACATCTAATACAGGTTAACTGCTTGTTGACATCTTAAACATATCAGAGTAATGTTTACTTTTTGTCTTAGGAGAACTTTCTCTGACCCTTATGCCCTTTTAATTTATGTCTCATGATAGATGTTGTTGCACAAGCTATTACATTTACCTTTATGAGCATGCTGTAACATTTTGACCTTCATGACCGGCTAAGCCACAAACAATGAATCAAGAAGGCCGAATCATCATATTAAGATAAATATTATATCTTACACTAGGTCAAGGAAGCAAAAATGACTTTTTATAGTTAGCTTATTTTAGCACAGCTGGTATTAAAAATTAAGACAATAGGCCTCCCTACATAAATATGTACATGCAGAATGCCTCATTACTGGAGAACAGTATGTTTATACAAGTTACTTAAAACTGTGACATATAGTAGCTTCACTTTACAGTGTTTGTCGCATTTGCATCTAGGCTCCATATTGTCTGAAATCTTTAGCAAATTTTCAAATAGAGAGTATTTCTTCTGACCACAGAAGCTAACAAATGCACAATCTGAAAGTAGGTAACGATCACTTGACCAATACAAAATCTCAAAGTAGGTAGTGATCAATTGGGCAATGCAAAATCAGAAGGTAGGTAATGATCACTTGACTAGTATAGTCTGTTTCTGTTCCAGCTATTTTGTTAGCGACTCCCTAAATTCCTCCTTTAATAACTATAACAGCTTTCCAGTTGTTTCATGAGACTGAATCACAGTGACTTTTTCTGATTTTCAGTGCTTCTCCTAGAAGGCATTTCTGGAATCTATAACCCAGACTGGGTAAGTAGCCCCTGTCCTCTTACTGTTTCTGTTGTCTTCATATTGTATGTTTCTATACATCTGACATTGTTTCTCTGCAGTTTGTTGGAATTTGTAAGTTTTATTGGGGTACCTATAAGCTTTTGCCATGCCCCCCTCCCAGTCATTAATTTATTTAATATTATAATATAGTTTTAATAGGTTTAGTTTATTTTCATGAATATACTGAAGTAAATACATAATAGTAATTTGTGCCATTGTCATCTCAAAAGCCACCCCAGATATCTTTCAAGATATAGCTCCTCAAGATGAGTATTTCTGTCCTATCTTGTATCTGAGTAGATTGTGATACATAGGATCAGTAGCTATGTGTTTTCATTTAATGTTGCTGTCACTAGTGATATTTAACACTCTGCAATGCTGCATCTCCACTGTTGTTCATACAGAGGTGCCGGAAGCTGTTGAAGATTGGGGAGGGTGGAGGGTGAGAGGGGCGCTTAGTGTTCTAAAAAGGGAAATTTTTTATAACAATTTACTACCACACCATAGGTTCACTTGGAGGACTTTTTAAGCTTAACCAATTCCCTTTTGGTGCTTGATTCTTGAATTAACATTTTCTGATTGGTCTTACCTATCCCATGGCTAATAATTGTATATTAGCCCTAGTGAGAATAACTATGATCATTCCATGGATAATTTGAGGGGACCTATATAAGGGATGCAGGATTTAGGAACTGCCTCTATCCATTTGTGGCATGAGGGGCAATCGTGGAGTACATTTTCTATTGCCCATCCTTAAATTCAAGTTTCATTTGAATATGGACGGATGAGCTTTGTTTTATTTTTATGGATAGTTTGTTCTGGAACAGTGGTAGCCTTTGTGGTATATATCCATCTCTCCACAACATTCAGGCCCATGAAAAATAGATACAAATCTGTACGCTGATTAACGCAAAATTTGCATACATAATTACACAACCCCCACCCACTCCAAAGGAATTGTGGGATGCCAACTTTCAAATGCAAACTGAAGAACAGAACCAAAATATAGCACCAGAGTCCCCCTGCAGCCATTCCAATGTCCCATCACCTGGCTATTTCACCCCATTTACCATAAACACTAATGTGCGCATACTGCTTTACTTCTACAATGATTATTTGAATTTTATTTTTTTACATTTTATAGCACAATGCACAAACACTAACAGATATCTGCTAAACAAAGCAATACTGTCTCACAATGAAAATAGACTTGGCATTAAAACTTCTCTGCCCTTGAAACTCATATTAATTGAAACAGCATTAAAACCCACACCACATCCAAAGAAAATACATCTGGCCAGTGGTGGATAAAGATTACCTTTGGGTTGTTTTCAAATCAGAGGTCCCGTGCGCACAAAACAAGACACATACTTGCATTCTTTGATACACCTTCCTGACTTTATCAAATTATATTCCTTGTATAATACAGTACAATTGTTAGACATAAGTTAGAGCACATTTTAAATTTATTGTTTGAACATTTTTCCAGTAGGCAATGAAGCAAAATGCATGCACCAATCATGACAAAACTGCCCTATTCAGAACATTTCCATGATAACAGTCTACTTCTACACACAATATATATATATATATATATATATATATATATATATATATATATATATATATATATATATATATATATATATATATATATATATATATATATATATATATATATATATAAATACAAATACAGAATCACAGTAGTGTAAGCCATAGGCATGTTGCACAGCTTCTTGCACCTATTTTCAATTGGGGGGGGGGGGCAAAAGGCCAAACACCAGGAACACATTTTAAACATTGCTTGTATAATTTTGGAAAGTTGCTTGCATAAAATGTTGTGTTAACACTGTACATTTCACTGCCGAGTCTTGAACCCAGAGCACTACAGTCAGAGCAACATACCACTAAGCTAAATCACTTTCCTGAAAGGCAGCAAGACAAACTTAAATGGCTATCATTTAGTGAAGTCAGTTCTCACTTATCACCATAGCACTCAACCTCTTAGCACAAAAATACAGAACAAAGCCAATAATGTGGGAATACAGCCCCGAAATAGGGAAACATTTCAAATACTGATCTTATAAACTTAGAAAATTGCTAGCATAAAAGGTTTTGTTTTACTGCTCCTGAAAAAACAGATTTAATGAGGAACAGAACAAAATTGTGAGGCATAAATTCACAAGTGATAGTGGCTAGGGACTTTAGGCTCTTTTTACCTGCACCCAAGGTACAGGGTTTGAGCCTGTGTACCTCTAGCCACCAGATGTATCCTATTGGGTGCATTTACACATACACACACACCTGAAGACAATACCTTAGCTCTGCATACAGTAATCCCGAAGGCAGCAGTTAATCCGCAGCTGAATGTCTGCCCGAACGGCCGTTATCCAGCTGCAGTAAAGTAAAAAATCCCAACTCCGAGGCTGCAGTAAAGTAAAGAAATCTAAACTTCGGAATAAAGAAATACGCTCTGCCCGAACGGCAGAACTAATTAAGAAATCTGTTCACACAGGTCTGCCCAAACGGCCATTAAGAAATCTGAGACTGCAGTTAAAAGAAAAATCCCCAGCTCTATCTGTTCAAATAGGCACACAAAACTGTTCAAACAGTGGTCATTGTGCACACAATGACGACTTGGGATGGTTGCAAGTGCTGCAAAAGTGTGTGGGGTGGTGCCCCTCCCTCCTTGCTCTATGGTTCCGGCGCCCATGTATCATACTGTCTTCTTATACCTCCCACCCAGACGTAAGTCATTCACTATCTGTAATCCAGTTATGTTTTTATTTCAGTTGTCAGCATTCACCCCACAACATGAGCATCTCTCTCTTGATTGTTGTTTAAATCTGCAAAGCACTGCATGCCTTTAGAATGAATCAAAGAAATCCTGTTGACTTCACTTGTACATTACATATGTTTCAGATCTTGAGTGCATGCTAGAAAAAAGCTTTCTGTGTAGGTCCTCTGGAATGCAGCCTAAAAAGGCATTATAGCCCCACCCCCACTGCCAGGGTTAATATGGATGAATCCATGATCATGAACCAGGAGACAGTGTTTATTAGTGACATGTCTACTGGAGGGGATAGGCTTGAGAAGATGGAGATTAAGCAGCCATTATTGGTGCTCCCATCATCTGGGGAGGAAGGCAGCTCTTATCTGTAATATGGGTATGATTCAGCATGAAGAATAGGCATTGTGCCTATAGACAATGGTCCTAATGAGCAGAAGATTTCTTGGGTGCATTGAACCAAGTGCTAATCCGGGGGAGAAACATGTGTAAAGGTATACATGGTTCTCCATGGTAAACACCATGTAGAGTTCAAAAGACATACCTTGGGGTTAGGAGATCAGGGGGTTAAGAGGTGAGCCTACTGGGTTTGACAGACTGGTGTGCTCCCTAGTGCCTGATTCTTGCTTCTCCATGGAACAAATGGACTGATGAGTCCCCCAGACAGGGATCAAATGGATATTTAGTGCTGTTTTCTCAACTGGAGGTGCCTGGCTTCTACCCCAGGAAAGAAATAAATGGGTTAGTGGGATAAAGAAAGGGGGTCTAAATGGCAGGACCCTGTTGATCATCCTATCAGTAAAATATATTGAATTTACATGTATTACTGCCTTTTCTTGGATCTTTACAGCCCATGATATAGTGTCCTACAATCATCTAGATTTTTATTAATTCATTTACTTAGAAGTTATTCCTTAATTTTTATTATCACTAAGACCAGCGATACATGTCAGTATCACCAGACAAAAATATATAAATAAATATAAACTTTTCCTGTTTGGAGACTAAGTATTTTGCCTACATCATACCCTTAATTTCTGTAAAATATAAGGTCAAATTACCTGTTCTATATGGGGCTTCTATGGAGCCTGGCCACAGTAGTTCCTCAGTGAAGTACATCTATGGCAGAGAACACTCTAAAAAGCAACTGATATTAAAATTAAAGCAGACTCATTGTGAACAAGAGGCTCAAGCTGACATTGTAGATATAGCAAGATAATATATTTTGATACTAGTAAATACATCTTATGATAAAGCACAAGACATGATAACATTCTCATGGGTGATTGGGCAGGTCAGAAAGAGGGCTTTTGTACATTAAAAACTGAGGCAGAAAATATGATAAACATGGTGAATAGAATGCCTGTTGCCTTCTGCTCAGGTGAAGAAATGTAGCCTATATAGACATTACTGAATATCTGAGGTAAACGCTGGATGACTGTGAGAACAGGTCACTGAGAAACAACATCTCAGGCCTTCCTGAAGGCAATGAAGACAATGGAGCAGTCAGGTACCTGGAAGACTACTTTAAAGTGATGCCATGAAAGGCTAAGAAAACAATCTACACATCAGTGGGGCAAAGTGGATAAGGTTAAGTATACAGGATTATAGAAGGCAAGCCTTGTTACATGCTGATCAAGTGCCAAAGTCAAATTTAGGTGTGGCTACTGAAGGATGTGACAGGTGGAAAGGACTGCTGATAACTTGCTATAGACTTAAGTATATAGAAGATTTCTCTGGGGCCAAGTATCAAAAGAGTCAGAAATGTAGCTCAGTCGTATTACATATCAGCACATCAAAATGGAAACAGCAGTAGCTAAACTTGTATACCTGGACATTCTGGTTGTGGTACGGAAGGGACAGAGGTGGTGACTTCAAAGCTTCAAGGTTTTGGAAACTGATAGTGTAACACTGACAGATTATAGAACAAATGGGCAGTGGTGACAGTAAAACTTTGAACAGGGCGTGCAGATGATAGTGCTGTCAGGGAAAAGAGCATCAGAGCAGAAAGTGAGACTTTAGAAGAGATACACAGACTGTCACATTGCACAATAGCAGAATGATTCTAGGAGGTGTTAAGGCAGTGGAGGTAAGGAGACTGGAGGCAGCTGATCAACAAGGGATGGAAAGTTTAGAGATCAATTTTCAAAGTAAGTTGAAACACAGCACAGTTATTCCTGGTGTGACATGGATGAATTCAAGCACAGGATAATATATTTATTTACTTTTGTATTTATTTATTTGTATTTTTTGCCAGGGTAGTTCACTGGTCAATATTATCCAATTTCAGGCTCAGCCTGGGTAAAATAAAAAAACATTTCACAAACAAAAAAATACACAAATGTAAGCAATAACAGAATAGTTCAGACTATTTACACAGAAAAAACTGTCCCTGGGATTCAGTGAACTTCATGTAGGTTTTGCACAATGCCTACATGGAGTTTACATGTTTGCGCAGTCATGAGTGGTGAGCAGTAGAGTTCATTTCATTTTCATGCCGCACACCACATTTAAACGTAAATAAGCACAGTTTTGTGGCTGGCAACAGTGTTGCTGTCCAGGAAACAGTGTAAAGCAACATGAATAGCAATTATATTTACATTAGAGCACAGTCGGTTAGTCTTTTTGTGCAGAATGCCACACTGATCACCAGAGATTAACCTATATAGTTCTTATAGCTCTCAGTGCAAGAAATCTGGACAAACCCTGTCATAATTGGGGCGAATAACCCAGAAATAGGACAGATTTGACATATTTATGCTTTAGAAATCTCCTAGAATAACAAGGTTTGTAAGATAGATTTTCTGAAGGATATGAAGTCTGAAACTCAAATGCATGTAATTATTTAGTGTCATCAGTCCTGATATTATCCCAGTGATATGGCAGAAAACCACACATTTTATAAGAAACAGACCAAAAGATATAAGGCAAAATTCTGGACATACTATGAAAATCTGGACAGTTGAGAGGTATGAATATATATGGTCCAAACACAGTATATGACAGTGTATACAGTGAAGAGTATTGTGAAATCCCATTCCAGGCATTCTGTGCCAAAGTTGTGTAAATGATCTGTGAGGGTATATGGACTGCCATGTAAAATAAACACTCTGTGGAAGTGTGTATTGAATAGGGACACACTGATGAATTGTAGGAATGAAACCAGGGAAAGAGGACAGGTAAGACAACCTAATGCACAGCAGATGACGGCATGTAATGGAAGACAGGTGTAACAGCAACACTATTCACATATCAGTATGTTACAGTAGGAACTCCACAGTGAAAATGTGTATAATGTGACTGTCACATAAGGTGACATACCAATAGGGAAGATATCTGTGTGAGATAAGCATCCTTACATGAACAATGCAGAGGACATCTATCAGAGATGTTATATACACTTGAGGTAGCTTGCATTTTGTGAAGATGTACAAACTGATTTGCCTGAATATGAGTGTAATCTCAGCGGAGCTCTCCAGCAAGTGGGATACAGGTAAAGGCTCATGGACAACATTAAAAGAAGCACTCACAGTCATGGACAATATCAGAATAATACCACCAGTAACCCCATCTCTCTGATATACCATATGTGATTTAGAGTGATCCGAGATGGTTCTGGACAAACACACTTGTACAACTATTATGACACACATACACTCAGAATCCTACATCTAACCCTACATAAACTGTACATACACTACTACCTATCCACTTACCTTAACCCAAACCCTAACCCTAAGGTCTGTCACTATCGCACCTCACCTGACTCGTGCCCTAACCCTAACTCACCTATCCCACCCTAACCCTAAAGACTTTCACTATCGCACACCCACCACACCCACGCCCTAACCCTAACTCACTTAACCCGTGCCCTAACCCTAACATCCACACAATCACACACTTACCTGACCCGACCCATAACTTCCCATCAGAGTCCTGCTAATCGCAAAGCCACTGAAACGGCCCACTGAATTCTTTCCCTGGGAAAGGATTCAGTGTTTCACGGCTTCACGATTACCAGTGTTCGCACTTTACAGTTCGAACATCTGGTATTCGATATTCAGCCACTTCAACAGACTGATATAGATCCGTTAAGAGGGAAACTGCTATACCTGTATGTGACAATGTGACATTATGATCAGTACAGACTAGATGACTGGTGTGAATGCATATATATCTATATCTATATATATATATATATATATATATATATATGTGTGTGTGTGTGTGTGTGTGTGTATATATATATATATATATATATATATATATATATATATATATATATATATATATATTTATATATATCTCAATCCACGCTGTCACAAATGTTACATATGCCATAAATGTTGTCAAACAGCTATGTTTGTACTATAGGCATCACCAAAACAGGCAATATACATATGCATCTGGTGTAACAACTTGATGGGGTTTTCACACCAACAGACAGTAATGTTTATGCCACAAAAAGAATACACAAGTATGGCCAATAAAATGTGTAACAGCTCAATGTGGCAAAGGTGGTACACTTCAGTTATACATCATTGGAAGATATGCAGTGAGGTACATATAGGATGTGATGAAGGATGTGAACTATAGAGGTATTATGGCATGTGATGTAGATGCCCTTCACATACTCAGTAGTTGTGTTACATGCACAAGAGTAATCAGCACTTTGGCCACATGCTGGTGGACATTCCACATACCATCTACTCCAAGACCCAGGTCATATACCTATTAGTCTGATTATAGCGCGTGATATCTACATTATACTTGAGTTGTGGCTTTGTAACAAATCCCCTATCTTTTTGTGTTGGTATAAGTGTAGTCATGGGTGTGGCAGGAATCTTTGGTGTGTGTTGATACTGTCTGCATTATACTAATATCACAGCTGGAGTCAATGATTGCCCACAATCTGTAGTCCTTCAGACAGCTGTTTGAACACAGGATGTGTATGTCATTTGTGATGTCTGTGACTTAAATAATGGAAAGGAAAGGGCCTAGTAGACAGCCCTGATGCATGGATCTGATCATTGGACCTGAGATATAGTTGACTTCTCACATTTCAACATATTTAGATGCCATGTATGTGATAAAGTGGTCTCCCACGTGGTGATATAGGTGTTTATGACCACATCTGAGTGAATACCTCAGTGTAGATTTGTGCCAAAGGCCTTGGACTTGTCAGGTTCAAAAGGATGATAGTACTGTTGTCATGTATGACCTCACTGACTTCTTTGAGGACATCTAACAGATGTAACAGACATGATGTAGCATTAACAACTCACACAGCTCTGTGTCCATTTTAAAAAGGTCCCTGATGACATGTTGATCAAATTTACAGATGAGGAGAGTCAGTATGTGTCTAGACATGCATGCATTGGGTGCTGTCCTCCCCAAAGTCAGATGGAAGCATGTTGATGTACACACCTATGCAGGAACACAGTCAGTGTGGAGGGTTTGTTGAAATGCATATTGAACCATGTCAGGAATGTGTATGTACTGAGTCACATGATATGCGACCTGTGATGTTGTCACAGCCCATTGATTCTGTGTGATATGCCTGGATAAAGGTAAGACAGTGCATACTGGCTATCCTGATCTGACCTAGGGTTTGGACGCTATCCCCCATGCAGTTGTCATTGAGAAACTCTCCCAGCTGGGGACTAACCCTTACATCACTAGATGGGTAACTAACTGGCTCACTGACAGAATCCATACTGTAAAAGTTGAGGAGACAACCTGTACCAGTAGAGCTGTCACCATTGGCATACCCCAGGGATCTGTGCTTGGCCCTTTCTCATCTGGAATTTATTTCTCAACAGTTCAGGCTAAAGCATGCAGTCTTTGGCTTATTGTGTTTGTGGTTTCTTGCATACTGGGTGAATCATAGAGTCCATCTATGATGATAACATACTACAGGAGGAGCTAACATGGACAAATGATTGGTGGCAAAGCCACACAGTCTGCAAAAGAATGCAAAAATGTGTTTTTATGTTGTCCTTCAGAAAAGTGGAATTCCCTGCAAGTTACAGCATTGACAACAGTCCAGCTATGCTGAAACCCAGTGATATAAGCACTGGGAACATGCATAGATAGCAATCTGAACTTTGACCACCAAGTGTCTACACTGGTATGGAAAGTCTATGTTGTGTACATCATAAGTCACACCATTGTATTCAGATCTGAGGATGATATTACAGCACTCTACTCAAAACTCATCAGAACACTGACAGAGTATAATGCTGTCTTTCGCATGTACCTCACCAGACACGTGCAGCAGCTAGAGAAACCCCATAGGTTTCTCATCAAGAAAACACAAGACCTACAGACTATGCCATGATGTATGTGGATAGACAGAAAGCCATGTTGCTGTAATCTAGATCATATAGAGTGAAGTGACTTCTGCCTGGCCTCCAGGCCAGTATCTGACCCTGCCCTGGTGGGACTAGTGTACATCCACAAATCAGATATAGTGGATGACATCAGCAGTGTCTTGTGAGGAGAATATGGTAGGGGGTTTATTTTTACTGCAGTTAAGTGTGTGCATTTGTGCTGTTGCTTGACATTACAGAGAGCATTTTACACCAGCATTTGGGACACTGTTATTACCATAAGTACACAGGCTACAGAACACTGTATTTAAGACAAGTACCACAGCCCAAGTCTGGTTTACACTGTCTCAGACAACACTTTATAGCTGATAATGTCAACAGTATCTGCTGAGGAGAATATGGTAATAAGTGTCCCACATGCTAGTGTAAAAGACTCTCTGCAATGTCAAGCAAGAACACAAACACACACACACACACACACGCACACACACACACACACACACACACACACACACACACACACACACACACACACACACTTGACTTACTGCATTGGGAATTGGACCCACACCTATCTAAGTACAAAGACTACAGAGCTCAGTACTCTATGCAAGCACCACAGCACAAGTCTGACTTTTACAAGGCTGCAGGATAACTTATATTAGATGGCATCAGCAGTGCATGGTGGAGAGAAGATGTTCGCAAGCAGGCCTGCATGAAACTGATGTGTAAGTATGATCAAGTTTCAAAATATTGTCAGTTTATTGGACTGGAGTGGTAACTCTAAGATGCACACATATGCTCTTCTGCCTAGACACACACACACACACACACACACACACACACACACACACACACACACACACACACACACACACACACACACACACACACACTTTACAGCAGTAAGAACAGAACCCCTACCTACGTACACAGACTACAGAGTTCAGTACTTTACACAAGTGCTATGGCACAAGTCTGACTATTACATAGCTGATCAACAACTTATAGTGGATGACATCAGTAGTGCATATTGGAGAGAAGATGCTGGGAGGCCTGCAGGAAATGGATGTGTAGGTACATGCAAGTGTCAAAATACTGTCCATTCATGGGATTGGAGTGGTAACTATAGGATACACACTTGCCTACACACACACACACACACACACACACACACACACACACACACACACACACACACACACACATACACACACAGTTGACTGCAGTGAGAACAAACAAAATCCCTATCTAAGTACACAGTCTACAGAGCTCAGTAGTTTACACATGCACCACAACCCAAATCTGACTTTTACAAGGTTGCAGGACAAATTATAGTGGATGTCAGAAGCAGTTCATGTTATAGAGAAATGGTTGGGAGGCCTGCATAGGTTCATAGTTTCATGGGTTCATAGGAGGTTACTAGGCTAATGACCTGAGGTCCTTTACAAGCCTAGCCGTGTAACAACCCCTACTGAGTATAGTTAGATGGTCATTTGCAGAGTGATTTTGTGATCAACACCAATTGGCCCTGTCCATGAGGGACATAGGTGCCACTCCTGGGGTGAATTTGCATTCACCCATCCAGTTGTCAAGGTTGCACTTGAATAGGGTCATTGAAAAACATGCTTCACATGCAGTGGGAGCTTATTATGGAGAAGTGGCAATTGCTGGGAAATATATCTGTTTCTCCAGAATTTTCTGTTTATGTCACAGGCTAGGTTGAGATCCCTGGAGCAAGTTATTCTTGTCCCATTTAATTTTCAGATGTCCAGCATTTCCAGTAGGGCATGGTCTGAGACTGCTCTGTAGGCCAGGCATAGGTCACCTCTTGGCAGCCTGTATGATACTGAGTACAGTGACAAATCTTTCAGTCTTTTTATGTTTGCCATGTTTTAGAGGCCTAAATAAAACAAATAGAAGAGGAAACAGCACTAAAGGTGTGTGATGTTTTAGAGGCCCAGGATTCTCCTGGTCAGATACCTCTGTGTTTTCTCCAGTTGCTGCAAGTGTCTGGTGAGGTACATACAGAAGGGAGCATTGTACTCAATTAGTGGTCTGATAAGGGTTGAGTACAGGGGAGCTATGACCTCCCTGGTCTTGGATGTGGTGCCCTTTTTTATGAGGTGCACAATGTAGAATGTGTGTCTTACCACTATGGACACATAGTGACTGAAGTTAGTTTAGATTGCTATCAACATGCATTCTCAAGTCTCGTAACACTGAGTTTGAGCTTAGAGGGGGTGCTATGTGTATTGTAGTTAGTAGGGGCAATTCTTTGCCAAAGGGAACAATCAGGCATTTCTTTGCTTTAAGATTCAGTCCATGAATTTGGCACCAATTATTTGTCTGTGTCAGCCCTTTCTGTAATATGTTAACATCGTAGGGGGATTCTATATGATTGTGCCAGTTGTCAGTCATCTGCAAACTTGGTAAGCCATAGGCCATCCACCCTCACCTGGACTTCCAATAAATAGTTTCCAAACAGTTGAGGGCCTAGCACAGATCCTTGTGCTATTCCACTAGTAAGTAGTCTGGTGGTGAAGGTGGACTCCCCAACTTTGACAGTGTGCATTCTGTCAGTGAGTCAGTTTGCTATTCATCTAGTAATGTATGGGTTGAGATACCTGAATGGTGGATTGTGTAAAGGGCCTTGGTGAAATGAACATAGGCAGTATGTCCTGTTATCCATCCTCTAGGGCTTTGGGGACATTATCAGAGAAGTCCACTAGGTTTAATAAGCAAGATCTACCATTGACAAAACCAAAATGGGTCAAATCAAGTGTGTTGAAGGTCACATATGTCTCTGTTAATAAGGTCCATGATGATTCCTTCCATAGCCTTGCAGATAAGGCCGGTTAGGCTTATGTGTCAATAGTTTTAGTTCTGCATGTTGCCAGATTGCTATGCATTGCGTATCACACATCATTTGATATTTATGTATTGTAGTTGATATCATTGTGAAGAAAGTACTGAGACACCAGTGTTGCAGTGCATAGGAGGAGGCAATACATGGCTGTATTGTAAATATGTGACATATTGTTGGATAGGGGCTTCAGTTTGTTATATTTCTACATGTAGTTTCATGCCATAAAGAGTAAATGGACAGTAAACAGCAGTAATACATGCTAATAGAGATTTTGCATAGTGCAGTGGTGAGCAGTGGGTTTGTGTGATGGTTGGCAAAGTGTTTGTACATGCGAGATAGACATTTCCATTACTTCCCCTATTTGCACATAGTGAAGTAGTGTGCAAACACAGGATGCATTGCTAAAAGTCTGAGAGTTAGTATTGTGTCTATGAAACAGACCAGCTGCTTAGCTGACTTTGTAGCAGCAGGTGTAAATGCATTGACACATCACTTTTTGAGCCCAGATGATAATGTATTCAAATCCAGGTGTATATGATACTTTTAAATACACAGTGATAATGCAATGACATTATTCTTTATAGTGCATTCAGCATGTGTGTGTGTGTGTGTGTGTGTGTGTGTGTGTGTGTGTGTGTGTGTGTGTGTGTGTGTGTGTGTATTGCTGTAGCACAGTGGGGTAAAGCAGCATTGCACGGAGTTAACTGCATCGTAGCACCACTCACCATTGCCTGGCATTAATGTACTTTACCAAACTCCACACAAACATTGAGGCCAAAAAGTGAAGGGAACCATTGCTTTTTCTGCTACTTTTGTATGCTGTGTGTGATTCTATTTTTTGACCAGATTATAGGCGTTAAAATGAAGTAGATAGGAAAGTGGTGAAATGTAGAGCAAGCAGGGGGAAGAACAAAGGGAAAGCAATACAAGAATATGCAGTAGGGAGGTAGGAAAAAAACATAGCTATCCATTTCTTCAACAGTAAAAACAGATAATATATGAAGAATATTATCTGACTTTGGACTGTCACCTCCAGAAGGAGGGGTGACAACAATGCAATCATGCTGTATACCCAACTGGACCAAATCAAATGTGTCAAGAAGACATGCATGCAAAATGGAGAGCTATGTATGGGATGATATTTTTTTGTTGGACCATTTTTTTTTAATTCATCAAGAGAAAGGAATGCTGGGTAAGAGACATAGATATATCTGGGTCAGGTAAGTTGGGTGGATGAGAAAGCAAATGCAAACAAACAAGACAAACAACACAAGAGACAGGATGGTGAGGGACATGAAAGTTTAGGGGACACCATGATTGGGGTGAGGGATGGAACAACAGAAGCTCATGCCTGTCAAACTTGGAGACAGTGAGAATTGAGTCCTGACCAACTGGACTGTAATCACTGTCCCCTTACTCCACTGGTGGTTGGAGTGCTTGATGTCTTCTCCTCCTTGGCACCATGAGGGCGAGCAGCCTCTCCATTGGTGTAGGCATACACTAGTGGTGCAGTGCATGACACCACCCACCAACCCTGGCATCTTCCAGCAGGTGGTGAAATCTCCACCTCTGCCACTGCTCCTGGAGGGTACCACTGCACCAGCTGCTGGAGCAGTACTACCAAAGGGTGCAGGTAGTGCAGGGACACAGAGGCAGTGCTGCTAGGTTGGGTCCCACACATGCTGGAGCCAGTGGAGCAGGGACAGGCTGGTTCACTGGGGCTGGCCTACTTTACTGTGCTGTGTAGCATTTAGTGATATGGTACACATGGATGACATGGAGACATTTTGATGACACATAATAGAAAATAAAAAAGAGAGGTAAGGGTTGATGTGAGAGAGAAAAAAAGAGATACAATTATTACCATCATATGTGACATACAATGCATTAACACAATTATACATTATTACATTTAAGCACACAGCCCAACAAATGTACACTATAACTACAGATTGCTGACAGTAATCCTTGAAATGTGCATATATTGCACATATGTGTGTTCCAGTTATACAGATTACAATTAACAGCAGGGGTTTTGTGCCGCTTGTTTAGAGTTTAAGTTAATGTAAATATTAAAGAAATGCAGTATTGTATTGCTGTGATTCATCATATTTGAACCCACAACCTCTGACTATCATCTAATATTTGACTCTTAAAGTTGGTTTGTGCTACAGAGTAATGCACACGTACTTGCTTTTACAGTTAGGATATGCATGCTCAATTTGCTACAACTGTATAAAAAATAATAATAATAAGCTATCTTTAACTTTTAAAGCAACAATAATATTTCTCTTGTGCTGCATACATACCAAGTGATTCCCTCAATCTCTCCATTCAAGCAACATGAGCCTGTTTATTAAACTCACATTCTGCATTAGTTGGGGAAAGAACAGAAAAGAACAGAACGGCATTATGCATACCAGTCTTGCCTATATTTAGCTTTCTAACCATTACAAGTACTCTCTTATTATCATACTTACACAGCTGTGGGATGTCCACAGTCTCACAATCAATCAACCAATTGTTGAGGGTATCCCTTTTATGCTTGTGTAGGTCATTAAAATTATACCTACACTGCTCTCCAGTGTATGGGATTCCAGTAGCACTGGATACAGCTTAAGCCAAACTATTCCATACCTCAAACTTGTACTGGGAGCCAGAATAGTTCCCCTGCAGAAGCCTTTGGCTGTGGAGCTTTACCAGGAGTCTAATAAATATCCTGGACTCCTGGACAGGCCACCTCTGTGTCATAACACCCAAACTAGAGCAATGGCTACTGATGCTTTGCGCCAATTCCAGTTATCGGGTTTACTGGTAGTGAGCAGCAATGCCAATCACATTTGCATGATGTTAAGCAGAGATCAGCAGTGCCAAGCAGGGAGGAAATATATACTTGAAATTGAAAGGTTAATCTTACACTTGGCCTTAATTTGAGGGGTGTCTGCTGATGTAGTTTGGAAATATATATTGGAAATTGGAAGAAAACTGTAAGGAGAGTTAAGTTTGTGGACATGCATTTGGGGCATAAATGTCATGACCTGACAGATTTGTTTTTGCCTTTATACACTAATAAAATTGATTTTTACAGTGTTGTATTCAAACCTAGGCATAAGGGAGAAAACTTTTTCTTCCACAGCATTGACTTTTCATCTTTGCCATAGAAGAAGTGTTGTGGGGGCATAGTCAGGGATCATTCATAAATACAGGTGACAGTTTGAGGTGTTACATATGTATGTGTGACCTGACAAGGTTCTTGTATATAGAGTCATTTGTGTATGTGTGTTATGTAACTGTGAAGGCCATGCAAGTCCAGATAGAATTATTCCTATAGAAGAATAGTAGACAATACACCCTCAGCCATACATCTGAAAACACAATAAAGGTATCTTATTCCTCATATATCTAATTTATATCAGGTCCACTTTCAGAATTGTTGTGAGAGTGAATATAATGGGAAATGGAGCAACAGTAAAAATGTATGGAATAACCTGTATTAGAACCCAGGACCATGGGTATGGCAGTCCTACACTTACAACTGTTGCCACAAGAATGTTGAAATAGCACTTGACTATTTTTCTGTTCATTGCTATAAACTACATTGTCACAACAGTAAAAATAGGTTGCCTACCCTGTACTAGAACTCAGGACCATCTGTACTCCAGCCCAGTACTTGCACTTGCTGCCACAAGACTAGTTACTTGACATTTCCATAATTTCCTACACATTCTTAAGTTCTCTGCATTAACCACCATGCATTACCACTTAGCATGTTTGCACAGTGCCCAATGGAATTGAATGCATTTGTTTTCAATTATCAGCTGTCTGAGTCCTGTCTGCAGATATTGGGAAACCTTGCTAACCACCGAACAATGACGCTAAAGTAAGTTGCATGGTGGAAAGCAAAAATTTCAACAATGTATTGTTTTTGACCTTTGCACTTTTACAGATGGCCGGTCTGCAGGTGTTCAGCAGGTGTTCCATCTGCTTCCTGGGTGGGCCACTAGTCTGGGTTTGTGCATTGCTAAGCTTTATGCAAACGAGATAAGCACAAACTTACCATTCATTGTTCTCCATTTCTCTTGTTTGCACTAAGCCCTGCACTGTGCAAACATTGGACAAAAAAGAAAAAAAGGGAAAAGTAGTTGAAATAAGGAAAAACAATCTATGACATAAACAATACAAAATGTTAGTACACATGAAATATTTCTACATAGGTCTGGATTTGAACTCTCACTCCAATGAGCCTTCAGAACATAGAAAGGGTGACTTATTCCTTTTTGCCACACAAACAGATTTGCAGCAGGAAACTGAAATCATTCTGCATACAACCAACTGCAACATTATCTACAGTACTATGAAACTGACAGGGGTCCGAATGGAGATATGAAAAGTTAGCAAGCAAAGAAGAGTAGTAGTGCTGAAATTGAATTCATCCTCAAGTCTTGGTGAGTACCTTCATGAGCTGCATTCTGTTTTCACAAAATCTCACCAAGGTGGCACTGATATATAGACTGTATTTATAGAGCATATATCATGGATAGAATTTGGTCAAAATTTAAAAGAGATAGCTGGGTGCACAAGACCCAGGATAAAAAATTGCCCAATCGTAGTAAGCATAAAGGTGCCAGAATTGGGAAAAATGACAGTGTAGACTCCTCAAAACATGGAAACATTCCTACAATGGGGCTGGGCCAAGCCCAGGGGGAGGATGGCTCCCCTGTTGTAGAAGGAAGTAGCAGTGTACGGCTGAGGGGGCACTGTCTACTATTCTTCTATAAGTGTAATTCTATCTGGACTTGCATGGCCTTCACAAAAACTGATAGGCCAAAGAAGAGCCATAAAGACAATAGAGTGGACTATTGAGGATAAGAAAGAAATTATGTATTGTTACTATTATGCAAAAAGCCCAGAATTTCCAGACACAAGATATACAAAACAATTAAGAGAAAAATTAGAGGAAAGAAAAATACTTCCTCAAGAAAAACTGTTAGAAGCTTCAAATGAAAATTTGCATTCATTAATACAACAGATTTGTGAAAAACAGTATATAGATTAAGAAACTTTGACCTGTTTGGATAACAAAGCATTTGAGGAAGTGCAAAAATATAAACTAAACCTAGAGACATTTGGAAAATATAAAAAAGAAATATGTATATAGGAAAGAAAGAGAGATTTGATATGGTGCAATATGTATGCAAAGGAGAAAGCCAAATTAATCAATATAAAGAAGGCAGCCCCAAAGATATTCAAAGAGAAATACAGGCAAAGGCATCTAGTTATGGAAAATTTTACAATGAAAAAAATAATATTATAAAGATGGAATGTAGAAAAGAAGATTAGTAAAGTAGAAGTTAAAAAAAAAAGAAGTTGAAATTATGGAGTGCCTGCGAAGTCAAGGATTTGATGTAGAAGGTCTAAGACAGGTTACATCACAGCATGCTGGAGTGAGTCCCCAAAGTAAGGAGAAACAGGAAGATCAGGAAACATTTGAAGAACAAATATGAATATGGGAAAGAAAAAGAAGTTTAACATGGTGTAATATGTATGCAAAGAAAGAAGCAAAACTAACCAATACAAAAAGAGCAGCACCAAAGATATCTGAAGAGAAATACAGGCAAAAGAATCCAGACATGGAAAACTTTACAATACAAAACAATAAGACTAAGAGGAAAAGCAGATTAGTAATGGAGAAGTTAAAGAAATAGAAATTGAGGTTATGAAGTACCTGCAAAGTAAAGGATTCAGGGCAGAAAATCAAATGCAGAAAGCACCACAACAGGATAGAGCAATGGATATCCAAATTAAGGGGAAAACTATTGGAAAAGCAAGCAATTGGTCTACTTCCATATCAAGATATTTTGGAGCCTTCCACAGGAAACCAGTATAAATGTTCACTTGAAACTAGACAGCAAGGAAAGGAAAAGGAAACTGTGGAAACTCTGATGTAGTCAATGTTGAGGAGTGATAGGCCAATGAGTTCCCATATGACAGAGCAATGGATGGCACAGGATGAAAATGAAAGAGAAGGTGCCACAAGAAGATGCTACAGAATGTTCTGTAGAATGCCCACAGGAAACAGAAAACAAGGAACATGCCCTCAGTTTGGAAGGAAATAAGCTAAAAGAAGATTTGCTTGATTATTAAGATCGATTTGAGAAATAGACTGCAGAATGTCAATAAAACCCAAAAAGTCAGAAGTCTGATAAAACAAATAAATGCAGTAATTAGGACTGTCCATAGAGATCCATCTGATATAACAGAAGTAAACAGGATATATTACTGTGCTGCTAAATTAATAACTGATAAAGTTCTACCACAAAAACACAGGGTAGTTAGGGAAAGGAAGGGGAGAAATCGAATATCATGAAAATATCGAATAGAAAAGTAAACAAATTCAAGTCACATCACCATGTCATATTATCACTACAGATACTTCACTTTATGGTCGGGAGCCCACTTTGATTCTGACAATTCAGAGTTCTGTTTAGGATTTTTCAGTTGCCTCACTGCATATTAATATGGAGATAGTGTGTCTGAAGCAGTCCTTTCATATTACTTTGGCAAAATCCACAAAAACACAGGCATGTGATACCAAACCAAGTGAGGAGGGACAGAGCCTAAACTAATGTGTAATGTCACCCTAATACTTGGAATAGATTGTAGATGAGAATCTGACAGGATCTTTCTAAGCATTTGAATCTAGCTGCAGTCTTACATTGCAGAATGATCTACCTGTCCTGTAAATAGGAGCTGGAGAGAGAGGAGTATTCTTGAATATAGTCAAAAAATGTGGTTACCCACAGGAAATGCCACCAAATAGAAAGGAGACCCCTAGGTATTACCATTCAGAAGTCACAGAACACACAGAGCAGATGCCTTGTTTTTCCCCTGCTGTTTGTATTTTCTCCTACCTACTTGATTCAGATGTGCTTACATCTTTATTAAATTATCACTTCTGAGATTGGCAAGTATACATTTATATAAGTGAAAACAACCATATTTACATATTTTCAGTTGCAAACATTATATATCACTTATAATCTATCCACTCATTGGGAGACAAACTTTATAAAGCTCATTCAATTCCTACCTTCCCTTAAACCTTATCCTTCTCCACATTAGTTGCCTGCATTGTTCCCACATCTCCCATGTTTTCGATGTAATTTGCTCCTACCATTTTCTAAAGCTCCCACTTCAAGTTTTATCTCTGATACTGTATTCACTATTAGTACAATTGGTTTAGACTTTGATTTCCATTTTCTAGTAATTGCTTTTTTTGGTATCCACCAGTATTTAAACTCAACAAGGCCATACTTATCTCTGGCCAATTTCTGGCCAATTCTGATTCTGTATTATAGCTCAAAAACTAATTTCCTTACTTACACCAATTTGCTCACCCGGTATTTCTGTTAGAGTAGTCTGCAGGAAAATTTTAAACTTGAGTCTGACAACTCATTACACTCCCAAAAAAATGTGTTCCCAATTATCTCTTTCTTCCCCATCACATTTCCAACATTTGCAATCTACATGAGGAGAATTTCTTAGACTTTGCTGCATATTTTGGAGTCATACATATATCCCCCATTGTTTCTTTGTGAATTACTTATCCAGTCTGTCTTCCCAATCCTTTCTAACCTCCTCTGACTGATTCCTGTAGTTATCATGAAATATGTATATATTCTGCTAATCATCACTTTTTTAAATATCAGCTTCTGCACTAGATTCTACTAAAAACTCTACCAGTGCTGGTCTTTCACTTAGGATCCCTCTCTTTCTGTCTCTTTGCCTGTACTCTGGTATCAATCTTTTATAGGAAAGACAGTCTCTAGTCTGCAGTCCAAATAAATTCTTGGCCACTTCATATTCTTTTACCTTTCCCCTTATTATTTGCTCAAAGTACCTTGGTTCATTTTCCAGTTTTCTCCTGTAAATTCCAGCCAACTTTTGCCTATTCTGTGTACCCCTAATTGCAGTCATCCCCTATCAACAGAATCTCCTTTCTCCATCCCCATGTTGGTTTAGGTCTTTGAATACTTTCTGTTGTTTTATGAGTATACTATTCTGTGTGGTTATTATAGTTCTCCTTAAGGATCTGCATCCAAAATCCCAGCCTCTCCTTGTTTCTTGAGATTTTCCCTTTTTCTTCATCATCCTTTCCATTTTGTATTATAGCTTTCTGCTTATGCTGTGTATATGAGCCTTAACTGTATAGCTCTGAAATACCCCTTCAAATCCCAAATCACCGTGTTTTATTTGAAGGATCCCACCTGACTCTTGTCCTCTTCCCCTCCCAGATAAAACCTTTCAACTCTTTAATAATTACTATCCACAACTTTTCCTCTGGCTGATAGAAATATATCTGACCTGTGTATAAAACTTAAGGGACTAAAAACATTTTTATTGTTTGTATCTTGCTATCCATATCCATAAAACACATTTTCCAGTTTCTCAGTATTTGTATTACCTTTGGCTTAGTCTCTTCCCACATATCATTAGCTGCTATAACAAAATAATTTTTAATCCATACTCCTAAGTACTTAACTTTATCATGTCATGATAAATATAGGTGTTGTTAAACCAATTTTTGTGTGGGTGCATACTTTACAGCTATTGCCTTTGTTTTATCTTCATTAATTTTGTATCTTGAAAAGAGTTGGAACTATCTGAGAATGTTCTCCAACACTGAAATCTCCCTTTCTGGTTTTATCTAGTATAAACTTTCCCGGTTAACAAATGCAAAATAAATAAATAAAATTACTAGCTGTTCATATTTGTTCATATTCATAACATTGTATACTATTGTTTAAAGCTTTTATTTTTTGATTCCATGTATAAAATGTCATCATAAAAAGTCATTATTCCTGTCAGCTGGAGCTTTTCTCCTCAGGTCTCCACTGAAAAAGGGCCATACAGCTTAGCTGGACAAACCCGGTTAACAAATGTCAAATAAATAAATAAATAGAGAAAACTATAAAGCAATTAAGACAAGAAGTGTCACTCTCCAAAGACTATAGAAGAGGGAATAGATCAACAAAAATACTAAGAAAGTGTGATAAAAGCAATGCACAGTATTAGAACAGACCAGGATCTATCATGCACTATCGAAAATAACAAAGTAAAAATGTCAGCACAGGCGGAAAAACTTGGAAGATACACAGATAACTATAAATGAAAAGTACAAAATAAACAATTTATTGATGACCCAAAACAATTTTATAGAGAATTAGGAAATAAAGTAAAAGGAATTGAAGGACCACCAAAAAAAAAGAGGAAGTAGATACATTTTGGACAAGTATCTATGAAGATCCTGTAGAACATAACAAAGATGATAAATGGATAGAAGAAGTAAGAGAAGGAATAAGAAGTTTAAATGTGCAGGATATGAAATGGGATGAAGTAACAGCCAGAGTGATTGAAACAAAGTTAAGAAAAGCCTCTTAATTGCAAAACCACCGGCCCAGGTACAGTACCTAACTTTTGGTTAAAAATATTAACATCTTTGCACAAGGATTTAGCCATGAGTAAGAACTATTTATATACACACCCTGAACAGACACCAACCTGGCTAACAACAGGCAAAACAATGCTCCTACTTAAGAGTGAACCTGCAAGCTACCCTAAAAATTATAGACCAATAACTTGCCCTCCAACGACATATAAACTATACACAGGAATTTATGCTGACAGGGTTTTTAGTCATTTAGAAAAAAACTCAATTATGGCACTAGAACAAAAGGGCAATAAAAGAAAGTCATAGGGAACAAAGGATCATTTGCTGTTAAATAATGTCATACTGGAGAACTGTAAAAAGGGGAAGAATCTAAGTATGGCATGGATTGACTATAAAAAAGCATTTGATAGTATCCCACATTCATGGGTAAAAGAGTGCTTAAAATGTATATGATACACCATACACTGATTGACTACATTACAGTGACCATGAAACAGTGGCAGACCACAGGGATGAAAATTCAAATGGGGATATTCCAAGTTGATTCTTTGTCACTGTTGTTATACTGCCTTGCCATTAACCCATTAAACTGTTTACTTAACAGCTTAGGCCATGGCTACAATTTGGCTCCTAAAAACAACAAACTGTAAAGACTTCTCATCTTCTCTTTGTCGATGATTTAAAACTGTATAACTCATCAGATGAGGGAGTGAAAGCACAGCTGCAAGTTGTCAAAACTTTTTCAGATGATATAAGAATGACATTTGGTTTTGATAAGTGTACAAAAGCAATCTTTAAAGCAGGAAAACTGCAGCACCAGGAAAACATCCGTTTGGGATAAGAATGTGATATAAAAGAACTTGAGCAAGGGGGAGTGTATAAATATTTGGGAATTCATATAGGATCAACACTAAAACATGAACAAATGTGAATAAAACTTAGTAAGAAATACTTCAGAAGACTTAAATTAATTCTGAAAACAGCATTGACATCTAGGAACAAAATCCAAGCTATAAACCAATTTGCTCTTCATGTCCTAACTTACAGTTTTGGAGTGACTGACTGGCCCCAAAACATGTTGGATAGATAAGACAGGAAAACAAAAAGGATGCTTCTTGCTCACCAAATGATTTTTAAAAATCAGTGTATACCAAGATTATATATTTCCTATTCCAAAGGAGGGATAGGCCTCCTTGAAGTTGATTACATGTATAGATCTGCAATTGTGAGACTCCACATATATCTGCTGATCTCACAATACCCAAATGTAGTGAAAGTTTTGAAACATGAGGAGAATAAATCTAAGATGACTTCACTGCTTAAAAAAATTTAAACCAAGAGATGAAAGGTTAATACTGGCAGCTCCAGATAGTGAGCTACATACATGCTGATTTATAAAGTCCATTGAACATGTGGGAGAAACAGACAAAATATAGATTTTGTAAAACCAAATTGGAAACAGTCGCACACCTTGTTGCTGGTTGTGACACACTAATGGCAGAATGACTGTATACTGAAAGGCATAGTAATGTGGCAAGATTGTTACACTGGGGTTGTGCAAAGATTATGGTATTGAAGTGGATGAAAATCACTGGAAACATGAGACACAAAGCATCATAAAAAATGATGAAGTTTATATCACATGGGATCACTCATTACCAACAATTCAAACAATAGATGCTACAAAACCAGATATAGTGGTCCATGAAAAGAAGACAAGAGTAGCATTGATCATTGAAGTCGCCATACCTATTGACTACAGTGTCTTGCCTAAGGAGCGACACAGTCATAGAAATATCAGGATCTGTAGGCAAAAACAAGAGTAGTGTGGATGAAAGATACCTAGACAGTTCCAATAGTAGTAGGAGCTACTACAATCATATTTAGATATGTTACCAATCCATGTAACTTCATACAAGTTGCAGAAGGAGTCATTACTGGGCACAATGCAGGTGCTGTGAAGAGCACATTTGACTGATATCAAAGACTGAAACAATACTAATTTCATTAACTTTAATAGTACTTTGACTTAGGAATGGGGTCCATTCCCATCATGGTATTAGAAACCCAAAAGATTTGGAGAAATTAAAAAACAAGAAACCATATAACAGTTATTTGTACATGCATTAATTTTTGATGTAGTGCACTGAGTGATCACACAACCATTTATGAGTATTGCTTGCAAATATGCAGCTTTGCCTTACTTCTCTGTGTTTGTTGCTCATTGTTGCCTTATCTGACCAGTAATCTGAGACATGCAGTTAGAGTATCCGTCCTTAAAATATGTGAGGATATTAAATGGCAATAATATACAGTTGCTAACAAATGAAGGGGAGGCTGGATATTAAAGAACAGAACCTGTGAATTGTGTACTGCTTACTTACATTTCCAACCTTGACAAAATTACTTCTAACACTTTTGTAAGTCAAACCTGACATGCCCACTGCATGTAGGACAGTCTGTATTGCTGTTGTATTTTCCTTCTCCCTACCAGTAATCATTCACAGTTGCAATCCATTAAAACAAACACCAAGGAAGTGCCTATACTATGTTTACATCAAATACATGGAGCCAGATATTTGAGGCTCAGCAATTCTAATGCATTCACGCCTGATTGGCATCTTCACTGTGCTGACAACCCTGAATCTACACCATACAAAGGCAATCATAGAGCTAGGGAACCTGAAGGTGAGGAAAATTGTTTATATAGAGAACATAGAAAATATGCTATTACTTTGGGATATATCTTCACAGAAGATTACTGAACTTGAGAAGGTATGCTTATAGTTTTTGGCTATATAAGGCATATGCTGAAATGTCATTAAGAAAAATCTGTTTATATATATATATATATATATATATATATATATATATATATATATATATTTTATTAGCAAATGCTACACTTTTAACTGTATGCATTACTTAGAAGTACGCTGGCGGAATGGGCATGTTTGTCAGGGCATTTCACAGGTATACATGATTGGCAGTACCTTAAAACTGAATGTCCTGTGTTAAATTTGTAGACATGTCTCAGTGGCATTTCATTTGATAACACTTTTAGCATTTTACTGATCGGTTTATTAGCAAAATGTGTAATTTGCCTGTTTTTTGGGGGGTGGGGGTGGGGTGGGAGCAAAGCTGCATTTCTGTATGGTACAAACAAGGATATGTTGCTACTGTTACTCCCCCTTGTTTTGCATCCAGCCTGTTATTCATATTTCAAATATCTAGACTGTTTTATGTTTCTCCAGTGGGTAATACTAAAATGCTATCTTTTCTATTTTGTCTGGGAGCAGTTGTTTTGCAGTTATGTGATACATATGTGTATTATCCATCACTTGTGTTTTAGGACACCTTGGACTATGACACCCAGGCATCTCAATCCCTGAAAACCACCCTTCAGTGGCCTGAGAATCAGGTTATTGTAGAAGCTTTTAGATGACATGGTGCCTTTGTGCGTGAGAGGAGATGTGAAGATATGTCAGGCAGAATGCAAATTTGGCTGCAGGCAGTTGCAGATGTCAATGCAGTAGGCTCCACAGCAGGACATATGATCAGGTGCACCATAGGGCCATTGACATGATCTCATCTGCATGGAGGAGAGCAGCTGCAGTGGCCCTTGATTGGATGGGTACCACTGGAGGCCTGCTACAGAGCCTCCACTAACAGCAAATGAAGACTTCCTGTCCACTGTCATGGATCCAGACAGCTCCCAGGAAAGTCCAGAACAGCATGTTCTTGACACTGGTGTTACTATTTCATGGACATCAAGTATGTACCTGGAACAGCTTCCAGGTAGGCTTTTATATCTTAATTGTTAAATATTGTTGTATAGTAAAATATTTACATCAATACATTAGCTCTGTCTAACAAGAAATTGGTTGCAGGGGACTGAAGACTGCTATAGTTAACAACTCATTCTGATTTATTACACATGGGACTTAGGTTGGGCTTGTCATCCAAAATCTTGTTGAAAGTGTAGTCATTTTACATATAAAGGGTGAAAAGTTTTACCCCCTGTGTTGCTGCTAACTGTGATGTTGTTCTCCTTACATTTTGCTTAACATCTTCCAGGACTATCTGGCAAAGGGAGCAAACTATCATCTGCACATGGTCAGCCAAACATTTTTATGTCAGTACTGACTAGCAGTTCAAATAAATATTTAGTGTGTGATGTTGATGTCAGGGCTGTTTTGTGTATTGCTGTACTGTATGTAATAGTGACACCACTGTTATTTTGTTATTATTTTTCCTGTGTTTGTTGCTTATTATCACAGGTGATCATGGCAGTGGAAGTGTGGGACTTCTACCACCTGATGTCAAAGTATCAGCAGATTCTGATGATGACGGTGTGCAGAGGTTGAATCTGACACTGAGGTTGACATATAGCCATCCACTGTAATTCCATTTGACCCAGCCAGTAGGACTATGCCTACCCATTGCAGTGAGCCCTCAGATATTGGACAGGTGGAGGGTGAAACAATTTATCAGGGAAGTGTGGTTACTGTGGTGCCTGTTGACTCTGACTCCACCCAATGAATAGAGCCCACTGTTGCCAGGGGTGAGGATTGAGGCTCTTTGACTACTGGTTGGCAGTGGTTGGTCATCACAGTAGCATCAAACATTTATTTCATCAGGATTGTTAATGATCTTGTAGGGTTGTCAAATCTGAAACTAAAATGTGTATCATTACTTCCTAACTTATCTCTTTAATGATTTCCTAGTACTAACGTATGATGCTAAACTGAGGACATGTGGTGTCCATCACTACTTTTGAGAGGTATGACTGTGTGAATCTTTGATGTCTGAGGCCTACTGCTTAATAATGGGCACATAGAAGTCATATAGGTCTCTGCTGTCACATGTTAAAAGTAATTTTTGTATAAATTTCCCACCTTTTACTTGCTTACACTACCAAGTAACAACATGCAAGGATATGCCAGCCATTCATATTATTACACAATACACTCCACATTCAACATTTACCTTGTAAGTCCAGCAGTTGCAATAGTTTTAGTTCAGCACTGACTCTGTCTGATGCAAGCAGTACACAGTCATTACATGGGTAGGTAAAGGCTGTGAGTGTTGCCTGGTATCAGTGTTATTGTATGTGCATAGGAGGAAGGTTTTAGCCTCTTAGGTAGTGAGAGTGCTATGAGTTGTCTCTTATCCAATGCCAGGGTATTTTGAGCATGCCTATGTCTGCCTACACCCAAAGCAACTGCTGATTCCCCCTCTGACTCCTCACCTTCGTGTGGCTGCGGTGACCTTGCCATTGATGGTGGGATGTGTGTCCCTTCCCCTTGTTGATCCTGCTGAAGCTGTTTTCTCAGGATGATGTTGCATAGCATGGAACATACTTTAAATATTTCAGTACATGTACGTGAATTGTACTGCGGACCCCCTCCAGATATATCTAGTTGGAGGTGTGCTAGACATGTGAGTCATGCTAACTGGGTTGCTAGCACACATGGCCAAGATGATTACCTTGGTATTACACATGACTTGACAGTTAATAGAGTGGAAGCCCTTTCTATTTATCAATTACCTTCCCTGTTCCCTGGCTGGTGCCTTAATTTCTACGTGTGGAATCTATGGCACTCAGTACTTCAGGGGAGTGTGCTACAGAGTAGAACTCCTCCATATTTCTGGCCTTATACTAAGGAGTATGGGAAAATATGTGTGGTCACTAGCATGTTGGAGCATAACATTAAGGAATTGATGGAGGATCCTGGATGCTGATGCCTGTGACACCCCCAACATGTCTCCTGTTGGTCTCTGAAAGGTACCTGTAGTTAAATATCTAAGTGCTACACTTACATTTGTCTCCACTGGGATGGGTTCTTCTTGGTTCCCCTGGCTCTGAGTTGAGGATGACAGAGGTTGCAGAGTTCCTGTAGTGTGCCTCTATCCACACTGCACTTCTCTACAATTTCCATGTGATTGTGATAAGTTAACTGGGGTCTGAAAACTCTTCACCTTCTTGGCTTGGTCTATTAGCAGCAGAAGCAGGGTAGACTTCAACCTGCTGCACATACACATGAATTAAAGCAACAGCAGCCCCTAACCTTGTTTCTATGCAGACTCCTTTCCAAGGCTGTATTCCAGTAGGTTTTGGAATTCACAAGGAAAACCAGCACTGAGTCTACATGGTTGCTTTATAGCTTGTTGAATAGCTCCTCCACCTGCTTATGCTGTAATTTGCATGCCATGGTGTTTACCTTATTTGTGTGGCTCTATCCAGAACAGTGCGCTACCACGTAGGCTTTATTGAATTTGGCCATGTGTGTATATACATACATATCTATATCTATCTATATACATATATATATGTGTGTGTGTGTGTGTGTGTGTGTGTGTGTGTGTGTGTGCGTGTGTGTGTGTGTGTGTGTGTGTGTATTTATGTATATGTATATATTCCAATGAACAAGCACAGTGTAATGTGCAATCAAGCAGGGTGCAATCTACAATAATGAATCTTGAGAGAGGAGAAGAGCCTCAGAAAGGAAATATGTTAGATGTTATGTCCTGTGTTGAATCAGGAGCATTTGGCTTGGATGAAGAAGTGCTTTTTGAGTTGCATTCTAAATTTGGAATATATGCTGATTTCCTTAACTCTGATGGAGAGAGCTTGCAAAAGAGTAATTGCCTGAGAGGAGAAAGCATGTACAGTGCTGCTAGTTTAGTTCTAGGGTTAATGAGAGTGGGTGTGGTTTGTGAGTAGTTTCTCTTGTAGTATGAGGTTTTTTTTTGTGAAGTCTAGCAGCAAGGAGTGTAAATGTATGGAGATCAAGTAGTTTGCAGAGTTGAGATCACAAAAGTAGGTTAGATCTTTGTTGTATGGGTAGCAATTTGGCTTTTTCTAGAGAGAATATGTGATGTTCACAGAGAAGTGAATTTATAATAAATCAGCTGATGCTGTTAGAAATAGTCTGGAGCATGTCAATGTTTTTCTTGAAGGCAGAAGTGAAAATTAGGTGTCTGTATTCAAGCTGAGTAAGGAGAAAATGATAAGACAAATGTCAGTCAAAGAAGCAGTACAAGAAAGAGAAGAAGATCAGCTTGACAGATGCAGCCGAAGACCCAAGGATGGTGGCGACATAACAGGATGAAACAGAATTAAGCTGCCATGACAATGTGAGGGAGCAAAAAGTGAGCAAAATGAAAATAGCAGACTGATATATTAATTTCTTCTGTTTGATTACAACTGGTGGAGTTGTGTGCAACTGTTGAGTATGTTGGTATGGCAAGAGTAAGGTGGGTAAGTGCAATGAAAAAAGATGCTGAACGTGAGAGTTTGAGGAATTAAGACAAAACATTTCTGACTGAAGAAATATCAGTCTTTTAATATATAAGTGACAGTCTGAAATAATTTGGTGGAATATGAAACTGTGGACCAGGAAAAGAATAAGGAAACTAGCAAAATGCTGCGCTTGTGAAAATGCTGATTACTGAAAATATGTTCAATTTCAAATTTAGATGCCATTGAGTATTCTTAGAGCTCACCGTTTCTTTCTTTCTTTACTATTTGGTACTTTTTGGAAATTAAAGGGAACTAATATAAAGTCTGTAAGTTTTAACACTGTGGATTAACATTATGAACAGCAAATAAGCCTCTTCCTGTGCTCCTGGGTTTGATTCTCTCGGTATCTGTTTGTCAACTGCATGACCTTGAGCAACTCACCTATCCAGAAACTGCTTACACTTGTTCCTGTTGGATTTGCTTGGTTAATAAATATGTGAATATTAAAGACATGTAGAATGAAACAGGAAAGCAGTACATGAATTGATGTAAAAATTATCAGGTAAAAAGGGAAGGTTTGTATGCACATTTAAAAGGAGGTTGATTATTTACTTTTATTATTCCATTAATTTGTGCCTTGGCTATACATTTTATTTGTTTACTCATTTATTTGTTTGTTTCGTTCTCTCTTTACTTGTTTTTTTATTTCTTTATTTATTCATTCATTCATTCATTAGTTATTGTTGGAAAAGAGATGAATAATCTAGATAGTCAAGTCTATTGACTGTTCAGGATATAAAAAGGAGCCAAGCTGAAAAATACAGGTGACTGTATGAGGTCTGAGACAGAAGTACTTGGCATAAGATGTTAACATGGTACAATGGCATATCTAAAACAGCTAGATATATTATTTAAGGGAGTGCATATGTAAGTAAATGACAAAGTAGTAGAAAAAAAAAAAACAGTAAATGGTTGTGGGGAGCATACAGGGGGATGGCTGAAATATGAAGAAGAGGAGAAGTTTACTCAGAAATACATGAGGTGGTCTGAGTGTAGAAGAATTGCCCCCTACTACTAGGCATATATTGAGCTGTAACACTCTGGGAAGAAATTAATGTCCAAATTGGGACAATGAAATGCTCTCAGAGACAACTTTAGTAGGAAGGGCGATACATCTGGGGAGTAGGGATGGGTGGAGTTTAGAAGACAGGAAGTGTGAAAAATATATTTAGCTGGAAAGAAAACAGTGAGAATGGGGAGATGGGAGACAAACATTATGAGCTAGAATGTAGGGAAGCATACAATCTGATTTAAAAGAGTGGTTCTTATAAAAGGAATGAGAGATTTATGTGCAGGGAGAAGTGTTAGAACAGAAAAAAGAGGGGCAACAGAAGTTAGTACTTAATGAAGAAAAAGCTTACAAAAGGAGGTGCAAAATACCTGTAATGAGGAAGATAATGAAAAGTAGTGCTGCTGATAAAATAAAGGAGCAAGTGGCATATGATGTAGAATGGAAGTGTGGTAATTCTTGTAAATGTCACGATGTATGGGAGGACTCTCATCTTAGATTCATTCTTTGTCCTCAGTCATGCCAGTAGGGAGACAGTCAAGATTTCTTTAACCCAATAACTAGACAGGGGAGGGAGCTAGGCTTATGGGGGGGGGGGGGGGTAATGAGAAGATGAAGCCTCAGGTGGGTTCATTGTGCAGAGCAGCTTAACTTCATAGGAATAATCAAAGAGAACTAAAGAGCAAGGTGGAGAGAACGAGTGTGAGTGTTGCATTGTGACCCAGTTGCAGAGGGGAGAGCGAGTTCACATTTTGGAGAGCTTAGTCTTACATATGGTTATATATTACTACTGACAGATTTGTTAGAGGTATTTATGGTGCTGGTGGAAGCCCAGATCTGTCTGAAGAAAATTCTGATAGACTGTGTGTTGCTTGAATGGTTACTGAGATAGTGTAAGATGTTTATACAACATTACATAATTCATATTTACTATGGTTGTTGTGGCATATAATAAGCAGCTTAAAGATAATATGCAAACTAACAAAATCAAAGTGGCCTATCTCTTCTCAAAATTCATTTCCTCAGTAGTTGCTCACCTTAGCTGCTTTCTGTCATTTAGGTTTGCACTTTCACAGTTCTTTTTAAGGAAGCTCTCTAACAAAAAAAAATGCCCTCCTCAGACATAACATGCTCCACCCTCATTGATTACTCTGCAGGAAGTTCTGCTTTTTGTTGACATGTTGACATCACCTTGGGGTTAGCAGAGTCCTTTACAGGGTCAGCAAGAGAGAAATGGAGAAAGCCATACAGAGAAAGAGAGGTTTTTCAGTTTGGGATAGTTCAACTTGTATTTTGTCTAATTTTCAATTTTAAGGTTAGCAACACTTTGTTGGTTAATGTGGTCATCAAACTCCCATTCACTTTGCATTCCTTTTAAGTGAAAACAAATGTAAAGGCTGCTTCTGTTTCACTGTCATACAAACATCACTTGCAGCATAAAGTCCATGACTCTTGTCTCCAGTTTTGCCTAATATTAATGATTCTTAATGTTCATGATTTTTGCAGAATGTCCCTGATTTTTCCTTATATTTCTACCCTGTTCATCCTTCAAAAAACTTTTAATTTTATAATAAATCACTGAAGACTACAGCTGAACACTAATGCTAGATATTAAGAGTTCCATAGTTTATAGGTCAATTTGCCTAGAAAATGCATGCTAATACAAAACATCATCCATAAATAATCAAACATACTGCACTCATCCTGCGTAGACCATAAACATGATATTTATTTACTTACAAAAGTCAGAGAAAAGAGACCAGCCTACTTGTGCAGGAAGTACAAGAAAGATCTAACCTTGCATTCTCAAAGTGACAAGCATGATGATGCAAAGATGGGAAGTACTGTCCTTGTAGCTCTGTGGAGAGCCAGTGTTTGTGAGCCGGACATAGCAAACTGAAATAACAGAATATCCAGTAAATTGGATTTGCAATGTGGGAAGCCATCCTGTCATCCTAGAAGAAAGGGAAAGACTGCAGGTATGTGCAAAAAATTGGTTGCACATGATCTTTAATTTTATTTATTTTTATTTTTTATTTATTTTACATTTTGTTTATTGGGAATGTCCGACTGGACACAGATCCATTTTCAGTGGAGGCTCGGGGAGAAAAGCTCTGAGAAAACTCAAAAACAGTGCAGTATAATACTATAATACATTAGGTGGTAGAGATTAACACACATACAATAGACAATAATTAAGGTATAGAGTATCAAATAAGTAACACCTAATTATTATTATTTTTTTTCAGTCAGGTAAATATCAGCAGTTGGCAGGCTTATAGAAGAAAAACTGTGTTTACATAGCTGAAGTTCTGAAGCATTTCATTTTTGGTGTGGATTAGCCTGAGGATTGACATGAGCATAGCCAGTTGTTTAAATAATGGGTTTTCAGTTGTTTTTTGAAATGAGAAGTGGAGGTAGTAGAAGTTATATGGCTTGTAAGTGAGTTCGATTTTTTGGCAATGGTGTTGGCAAAAAGGGATTTGCCAGCATCATTTTTGTGCTTTATGACAGTTATGAGGTTCTGGCTACTAGATTGTAGGGGTCTAGAGAGTATGTGGGGCTGTACAAGTTGCTGAAGTGCTGGGGTTAGCTCAGGAAAGCAGTATAGTTTGTGTCCAATAGATAGCTGATTGAGTAATAGTAAATGAGTCAACTCCAGCCAGTTGAGCTGCTTAAAGGATAGACAGTGGTGGGACCTATATGAGGCTTCATTAGCAAACTTGGCGATCTTGTTATAACAGGATTCCATTTTATTTAGATCAGTTTGGTGGAGAATGGTCAAAATGGGAGAGGCATATAGGAGGATGAATAGAAGATGAGTCCTTGCGATGGTTGCCTTGGTGGATTTAAAGATAGTTTGTTCCTATAGAGGAGTCTGAGTTTTTTGTTTACTTTCTTGATGGTTTGTGCAATATGGATGTCGAATTTAAGTTTGTTGTCTATTTCTACACCTAGCAGTTTAGTGGGAGGTTGGGCTGATTTGAATGCTGTCTTTGGAGTTGATGGTAAAATTATTAGTTAGGGGAGGTGGTTTGCCTGGGCTAAAAATAATTAGTTTTTTTGGGGGGTGATTGAGAAGTTTAATGTTGGTGAACCATGTTTTAGCTAGAGTGAACTTATTTTGGGTTAGGGTTTGCAGTTCATTTATGGTGGGAGTGGCACAAATAAGGGTGGTGTCATATGCATATTGTACTATAGATACAGAGGGTGAGAATAAAGAGATGTGGTTAGTAAATAGAGAGAACAGTAAGGGGACGAGAATAGACCGTTGAAGGACTCCAACTGTTACTGGCAGCAGAGGGGACAGTTGATTTTTCCAGAGAACTGCTTGCTGATGGCCTGATAAGTAGCTGTCGAACCAGGACATGGAGTATGGGCTTATATTTAGGGTAGATAGAGTTTTAAGAAGCGTACTGTGGTTAACCATATCAAAGGCTTTCGATAAGTCTAAGAATATGGAGGATACAAATAAACCCTTGTTTCTGTGGTGGTTAACTATGTTGGTAAATGATAGTAGCGCTGTGGTGGTGCTGTGGCAAGGTCTAAATCCATGCTGTGAGGGGGAGAAGAGGTTGTTATTTTGATGGTACTGCATTAGTTGAGCGTGAACCACTCTTTCTAATATTTTGGACAGAGGTGATAGGATTGTTACTGGGAGATAATTGGTAAGCTCTAAGGAGTTACCACCCTTGTACAGTGGGATGTTATGTGATGTTTTCCAGGAGGTGGGTACTTTATATTCCAATAGAGACCTATTTAGAAAAATAGAAATGGAATAGGCTATGGCATCGGCTGATATCTGGAGGAAATCTACTGGTAGGTTATCATCTGCCAGTGTGGTTGGTTTAAGATTTTTATGGAGTTTGGAAATTACCTTGGTGGACATGGAGTGAAATTTAAATTTGGGGGTGTTTCTTTGAGTATTGGGGTGAGTTGGGGTATTTATTGGTGTCGGGCTACTAGTACTGTTTTGGGCATTGTCCAGAGTCTGGACAGTTTTGGTAAAGAATTTGTTAAATTGGTGGGAATGTTTTCAAGATCATTTGGTAGCACTGGGGATGAGGTGGTGGATTTTCCTGAGTGGAGTATGCCATTTAGAGTGGCCCAGAATTTCAGGGGGTTGTGAGCATATTTTTCTTGCATATTTTTTTAGTAATTCGTTTTGTCTTGTTTGATCTGCTTTTTCATTTTGTTACGGATTTCTAGATAGTTTTGCCTGAGAGTTGTGGTTTTGTTTTTCTGATATTGAATCCAGGCCTTGTCCCTTTCTTTCATTATAGTTTTAGTATCTTTACTTGGCCATGGGGCATAGTTAGTTTTTATTCTAATGGTATGGGATGGTGCTTGATAATTTAGGATTTTCAGGAAGGTTTTATTAAAATGTTTTACGGCTTCATCTAGGGAGTTTTTTTTTTGGGGGGGGGGCAGTTACAACATTTTAGTGCTTGGATGAATTTAGTAGCTGTAAAGTTCTTTTTGTTGCATACTGCCCTGAGGATGGGTTGGTTGATAGTTTGGGTTGGTTTATAGTTTGGGACTAAGACACAGAATTGAATGAACGCATCTGTTTTAAATGATACTTTGTGCTGAACAATTTGCCATTTACAGTTTTCGAGCACCACTTCAGTTTCTAGAGATATCATTTCTGTGAACTTCATTTTTTAAAAGCTCAAGCCATGCCTACTGGAAATCAGAGTACCAACATAAAAGATGTCCGTTTGGGGGTGAAACCAGGATTTTCAAATTTGTATTCACAGATCACACACTGCTGTCCCCTAACCAAGTTACAGCCTTGACCTCATATAAATTATTTTCTCTTTTTTTCAGTTGGCATCCCCTGTCAAGCCACTCTGACATTGCTCTAGTGACTCATTTATTCCTTCAGATCAAGGGTCTCAGTTTATGGGGGCCAAGTTTACAGTCAGCAGAGAAGTAAGGTAGGATCTGGGAGTGGTACCATCATCCCAGATGACCATTTTCCCCCTAGCACTAAGCCCCTCTCTTAAATGCTAACACAGGTGTTAAGCTGGGCAAGCAATGGTGAGTGTGTGCCCTGCCCCAGGTTCATAAGGTGGGCTTGCCTGCTGTTGTCGAACTGCCCACCCCAGCTTGGCATCTTTTCAATGAGCTCTATTCACCACTAGAAAAGCATCAAGCAGTGTCCCTCTTCCCCAGAATATGCACACTCATTCTTTCTGCTTACCCCATCAAGCACTTAAGTTGCATATACTCAGATCACCTGAGTAGCATTCAGGACTTTATCCAGCTCTGTCACCAGTGAGGCCTTTGCTTCACATTATGTCTCGTGATAACATGTTTGCATCATTTAGATATGGAGTTATAAACTGTGCCAAGACTTTAAAGAAGAAAAGCTGGATCACCTTATTAGTTTCAATCCAAGTGCTAATTTACAGTTTATAGTATTTATCCCAACATTTCAAATGTTTGAAAAATCAGTTGTAGGGCCAGAAAAATAATGCTTTCAGTCTGAACATTTCAGATGTTTTGAAAAGTTCACATTCAGGGAACATAATTAATGTCTTAGTTGTGCACTTTATTTATTGCAGTAGCAAAGTAATGATAACATATATTGTAAATGTGAATCAGAGGTAAAAAGTATTTACAGTCTGTCAAGGTTTTATAAATGCAGAAGAGAAAAAAGTATGCTGTGAAATATAAAACATTTAAGCTCCTGCTGAAATTGTCAGGCCAGACGTGATGATCCTTGGTAAAGCAAGACTAAATGTGCAATCAGGAAAATGTATACAACATTGTGGTACCTGAAAGTATTCCCCTTATTCTGAGATACTGTGATCTTAGAGTTAGTATATGCATGTATCAAAAGTGTTCAGACACAGCTTCCATTTATTTATCATTCATTGACCTGGTTAGTCTCACTAGACTAATGCCCAGTAGTATTTATATTATAAGGGGAAATTTAGCCAGGGCATCAGAGAACTTTCCCTACTCTTGATAGTAGGGGGGAGCATTTGTGTGTGACACAACACATGTCCTATTCCTGTTCCAGGCAGAGAAGTTGCCTGGAGAAACACGGAGAAAACATGGATGATTCAGCTTGTGCTGAAACTGGAATGAAAGAAATGTAGTCAAAATGGTAGAATTGAATGCTACCAGAAGATGTGGGTGCAACTAAAACAGTGACATTGAAGACTGGGAAGGAAAAGGAGACTGACAATGAAGATTTGGGAAAGAAAAGGAGACTGTAACTGAAAGAGAGATGGATTCATAGGAAAACCTTCAGAGGAGGTTGTTGGAAGGAGAGAGAGTTACCTCTGAAAAATGCATACTTACAACCCTGCAGTTGGGGGGGGGGTGAGGATTGTGGGATAATTATTTGGAAGAAATGGTAAACCAATGTGAGCCAGAAAATGGAGCAGCAATTTCATAGAGGGACTTCATGTAAAAAATAGAAGAAGAAAAAGAAGAGACTGCGCCAGAAAAGTTCCTGAAACAAGAACGTATGCACAAACTGTTGGAGAAGGAACAAAGAAGAAAAAAGAAATAAAAGAAATAAAAAAGAAGTATACAATATGCGTGAGCAGTAAAAAAGAAGAATGTTTGGACAGGTACAAGGTTTGGGATTCTGTCATTGCACCTCTGGGTGTAAGGCAAAAGAGGTAAGAGCATTTATTTTAATTAATAAAGAGACTTTTTGTGACTTGATATTTGAAACTGGGCAGGCCATGGAAAATTTTTTGGATGCATATGAACAAAAGAAAAATATTTATCCATGGTCAGAATATGTAGTCTAAGGGTTTTACAGACAAACAAAAAAATAATTATCCAGTTTAGAAATGAAGTTGAAGCAAACAAAAACTGGAATAACATTTGTTAACTATATGTAAAGATGTAATGGTCACTACAAAAATATATGATGAAAGAGGACTATGGACTGGGGATGGGAATGTGGAGTAATACTGAAAATGGAAAATGATAATGTTATGTGTGCACCTAGTATTATTAATGTTCATGGTAATAGGGGTTTTGTGAAATACAGGGGTTAACCAAAGACTTGTTATTTTTGTGGAAAAAATTATCATTTAATAAATAAATGTGATAAAATAAGATGTTATTTATGTGGTAAAACATGGCATAATGCAAAATAGTGTGATTTAAAGTGCAAGAAATGTGGCAATACTGGTCATTCTTGGCTAGAATGTAAAATGAATGTGCAAGAAATTGAAAATGAAGTTATACATGAGAAAGAGATAAAATAAACCCCGGGATTCATGAAGCTTGTGCCAGGCGCAGGCGTAGCGTAGGCGGTATAACGCCAAATATGGCTGCCGAGCGATTCAGGTACGATCCAATTCCACGTGCACTACCGGCATATGCCAGATCTGCGCAGCCTTCGGCTTAGGTATGCTAATCACCCCATGCGCAGTGCCGCACCATGCAAATGAAGGTACATAGCGATTCATGAAGTGGTGCAGGCATAGCGTAAGCCCACAAAAATGTAAACCAAAAAACACGGTTTAAAATTTTCCAAACAGAACATCGGAGCTATGAAAGCGGACCAGACTCATGTATTACAAAGTTAACATATGCCAATGGCTAAATATACAGCCAATGGCATAAGAACACATAAAAAAATACATTTAATGTCATGTCCACAGTAACGCAAAGTACAACCGCAGGGCATGTGTGCGCCAATGGGAACACAAAGAAAATATATACAAATGTCATAAAATCGCAATGTAATACAAATCAGGATTTCACCATAATACTCAATGGTATGCATGGTACACCACAACCAAGCTGCAAAGGTTGCTAAGGGTCTGTGACAGTGTTTGGCATGGTAACGATGAATTAGTAGTCAATGCCATGCAAATGAGGCAGGTAATACTGAATCGCAAATGTCCCGCCGGATTAAGGATGTACCATACGGCACAGCGCTACAACACCGAGGAGTGGCTCAGAGGTATACATGACATCAGCAGTGGGGTGTGCCACCGTAGCTGTAAGCACATTGGAGCAATGCAAATCTGGCCTGGCCATTGCTAAGCAAAACCTCAGGACGGGGTGGGGAGGTAGGTATAGCATTGTTTAGCTGAGAGCACATATGGTGCCCGAAAGCGCATGTGTACAGGGATGAAAACGTGCCCAAAACACGGTAAGTGGATGCACGTGACGCGCACCATAGCACAAACAGGAAGGTCAGGGGAAGAAAATAAGGAAATGCCGCAGTAGGGTAATTGGAGTACAACTGAGCAATTAACACCTATTAACTCACAGCGGGCAGTCGACGGCAGCTGACAAGTCTGCTTGCAGAAACCTGCAAAACAGGATAGGGGAGGTGTTTGATTGCAAAGAAAAGAGAACTGTCATAGCAGAGGAAAGCAAACCTGCAGTAGACCGGCAATAGAACACATTACGCAAGATAAGCCAGGTCTAGGAAAGTACAAATGAAAGCAGGCTGCTGGATGCATGCCAGAAAATGGTAGGTGAAACATGAAGAAATGTAAAGGGAAGGGCAAGAGGTAATCCAGGACAGCCAAATGTAATTCAACACCAAAGGCACCAAAATAGTAGTTCCTGTCGTAAAACACATAAAATACCCTGTAGCTATGATTGTACATACACACCCTATGACATCATCGGTGTTCACAGCACAATAGTATAAAGTGTGAAAGCACCCCACACACACCTGTGTATTCCCAAACACTGCACCATAGGTGTAAACAGACGGGGAACTTTTAAAATGTACATGTTGGGAACTGCCATAGCTGTGATTCATCACCATGTGTTAGAGACTAACGGTATTGTGGAGGATGATGCTGACAACCACAGCAGGCCCTGGAGGAGGAGAAGAGTGTTCAGACCAAGGGTAACCTACCAGGGGCTACATGATCTGGAGATAGTAGAGCATTACAGGGTGGACAGGGACATCTTACAGCAAATAGTTGAGCTGTGCCGGCCACACCTGAGATCCAGAAACAACAGACCCATCCCAGTGGACACGAAGGTATGTGTAAGCTTGCGAATACTAGCCACAAGTACCTTTCAAAGGCCAAGTGGAGATATAATGGGGATCTCACAGGCATCAGCATCCAGGGTACTACACCAGTTCCTGGATGCCATGTTACCACATGCCAATGAGCATATATACTTCCTCCGAACTCAGGAGAAGTTGGCCAGCAATATGCGTCACTTCCACCATGTGGCACACTACCAAGAAGTACTGGGTGCGATAGACTGCATGCACATACATATCAAGTCACCACCCAGTGAGCATGGTAGGCACTACATAAACCACAAGGGATTCCACTCCATCAACTGCCAGGTCATGTGCAATGCTCAGGGCATTATCAGGGATGTGTGTGCTGGCAGCCCTGGAAGCTACCATGACTCCCATATCTGGCATGCCTCACAGCAGTATCAGGTATTTGTCAGGGGGGACATCCCACATAACCACCTTGTGGGGGATGCTGGCTATGCACTGGAGCCGTGGATGATGACTCCCATCAGAAATGCACACACACCCATGCAAGAATGCCATAATGAGGCACACGCACAAACAAGAATCATCACAGAGCATGTGTTCGGGATACTGAAATCATGGTTCCATTGCTTGGACATATCTGGTGGAGCCTTGCAGTACTCTCCAGGCATGGGTGCCCACATCTTCATAGTATGTGCCATGCTACATAATATGATCCTGCGGAAACAGCTGCAGCAGGGACGAAATGGTGAAGGCCCTCACAGGCCACCGCAATTGCCAAGGCCATCACAGGCACAGAGGGATTCAGACCACGAACACCCTGTGCTAGCCCCAGTAGGCAGACGGAGGCATGCCCAATATGCCTATGCCTTGGCAAAGAGGGAACGTATAGCACATACTCTGACAGTGTAGGCCCCTACAGACTGACACACCTCTCCACCTGCACACACAGTAAAATGGATGGCACACACACACGACCACCTGTAAATTGTAATGTATAGGTGGGCTACTGTGTGAATCCTACATAGGCAGCCCTCAACCATTGTACACACAACAGCTATTGGAACAAGGAATGTCAACACCTGAACAGTACACGCACCTATCAGCATATGTTGGTACTGTGTGTATAGGTTCCTAGGTACATCGGTAGGTACACGCCCAATTGTCAGAGGCCATACATCAACCGAGGCAAATAGTGTCTGCTGTCGCCACAACATTGAGTAACCAACTGTCGCTCAGTGGAGCAGAGGCAATTGCGGGATCCAAGTGTGTAATCACTGTTCCCCACACACTCTGCATGGATTCCCTGGTGCGTTCATGAGGGGCTCCACATAATGTAATCATGGATGTCATGTCAAGGCATGGGGTGTACCCATGACAGGTATCTGTCACCCCAGCATGCTCCACCTACAGTCATGTGAAGGTGTAGCACATTATAGTGTGTGGCTCACTGTGATATACATTCCCAATGCTGGAGCACATCCATTAAACATCACATGGACATACCATTAATAGGACTCATCCATATGTAAACTAACTGAGTTACCCATGTGATTGCAGTATGGAGTAACAGCCGTAGTATAGTCCCCATACAAAATGCCATAACACGTGTACAAATCCCAGATGCCCAAGTGGTAAATGCAGTGACCGTCATGCCTGTTCCCGATCCCATGTCCTGCAAGGGATGTAACGTAAACCCGAAGGCACGAATAATGCATGTTGGATGCAGGTCATCAGATCATGTTTAGCACATGTTAGCGGGAATATGCGTTGCCCAGTTCTGGTAAGCGTCGTTTAAATATGACTATACAGATATGCGCAAAACAGGGCTAAGCTTCTCTGAATATCGCGCAGATCATGGTCAATGATGTCAAGAACAGGTGAAACCAGCATTATTCACCCCTGTACTAATAGCACCTGCTCTAAAGGGTAAAATGACCACTGCCAGGAGTAGAACACACAATCATGTACACAATCACCTAACACTAAGCTACCCAAGATGTACCAATGGCAGGTGTGTAATGTGACAGGTTCAAACACAAATGTGCGGAGTCCAGGAAACAGTATACACCGACAAGTACACAATGAAAGGTGTATTCTGCCTGTCACTCTCTGTCAGATATATATATATATATATATATATATATATATATATATATAATACAGATAGAAAGGGTGATAGAGAGATATATGTTGATATATACGGATTCACCGATATCTGCAAATATATAGATAGGTCAACGACATGTACACAACCATGGAGGTACAAATAAATAGGATACTGCCAACTATGGAATGTGTCACATACTGACACGCATAACCACGAGGCTGAAAGACCGAAAGAACACAGTACTGGAACACTAGAACAGTGAGTAATATTATCACGATATTAAGGGACATTTAGTTATCGCTGCCGGTGTTGCAGTCCATGTAGGTACTGTGTTCAACTGTGTTTGGGATTGCCGTAGTCTGTGTATGTGTGTGTTGAGGGTGCCATGTGCATTTCCGTGTGACTGTAATGTGTGTGTGTGTGTGTGTCTGCATCGTGTGTCTGTTAGTGCTAACTCTGAGGTAGATCATTACGGTAGGTGTGGTTATAGCTAGCCGTAGGCATACGGTTACTACCTGTCCCACATTAGGAGGGACAGCCCCTCCCTGGGCAGTTGTGTCCTGACATAAAACATTAAAAAGGGCAAATGTCCGAGATTGTAGGACATAATTATGTCCCATATATTATGTAATAGTTGCATTAAATAGTTATGCCTGTATGTAAGAAAGGTAAATGTTACATGAAACATGATAAGTAGCCAAAGTCCTACAAGAATAAGTATGTATTCAGGATAAAAGCATGTGCTATCCTGTGTACTGACTGTGGGTATGTGTCGGCCTGTAAACACCGATGTGTGTCCAGCAAATGTCCCACTATGGCCATTTGAAAAGCTGGCAACCCATGCCAAAGAGGTTCAGTTACCAACACAACTGCAATGAGTGCAAATATCTGGGACAGAAATACACAGGACAGCTGTCATTTAGTAACATTCCTTTACATATCGCTGTATTTCCGGAGGTATGGAAATATCAACCTCACCTGCATACTATATAGAAACCAATTAACAATGGCCCAATGTATGTGCCCGTAACAAAAGTCTACTAACTGATAGGTCTTTAATTAGGGAAGGAGCCCACACACATATAAGGAATATGTAGATATGCAAGCCCCACAAACCTGTATATGCTTCGTACACCCACCTACATCTCCCACACATGAAACAATAGCAATACAGACTGTAATAACAGCACAAACATCCACTCACTCAATTACATCTGCAGAAGCATTAGCATACCTTGTGAGAGACACATTTTTAAAGGCGCCATGTGAAATCGTAGCCGTTGTATAATGGAACAGATGGCGATGTTACAGGTTTTGTTTGCAATAGTCCCTTATCAGATGGTTGAGATGACAGGTACACTCACATGTAGAACCACATACTCTAGCCGTCACACACAATCCACGGGGGACATGAATCCAAAATATCCGTGTCTCTACAAATAGCAGTTGCAATTACACACAACAAAACACATACAGGCCATCTCCCCGAAGGTAGGGCAAATGGGCAACGCTCAAGTGGAGAATTCAATTATACCCCACTGTTGCCACGTAATTGGTGAATGGAGTAGCTGCACAGCTGATGCGCATGTAATACTTTACTCAGGAACACCAATTGGCAGCAGGAAACAACATGTTACAGGTATCGACGTATATAAGGATGACTTGCCAGACATTCAAACCATATGCTCATACCATAGAACTGTTTAAACAGTGTAAGAGAGATAGTTACAAAAGTTCGGAACGCTAACAAGGTATGTAGAACACTTAGTATGTTAGTGTATGTATAGCCTGTTTTGTATTAATTAAAAGTATCCGCAATGCATAAAGTGGGAAAAGGTATTATGTAGTGATGTCTTGCTGAGCATAGTAACACTTGTAGAAATTGTGTGTCCTGCAGTGGGCCACAAGGTAAACATCACAGACACCACAAGGGATGCTACATGAGGGCTTTAAACAGAACAATTCCATGCCACCCGCCGTCCGTGGTAGAGTATGTCCAACAAGTACGTGCCATAGCAAGGGATAGTATATGTTGATATACTGTCACAGTAGGCATGTGTATGGCCATATAATGACAGTGATATGCCTAAGGTGGTCCTGCTGTGCAAGTATGCTTTGCATTATGGGATAATATGTAAAATATGTGTAATGTACAGTATTGTAGGTAGATATGTCAGATATTCTACACAGCATAACAGTCATATCATGCAAACCAAAGGTATCGTCTATTGGAATGTACAATATACAATAACAGGATACATATGGCTTGTAGTCACGGGACACTGTAACAGCATGATAGCTAATCGAAATGGAAGAGCTGCACAATTATCCATGCACAAAGGACATGTAATAGCTTCACAGGTTCATAGTGGGGTACTATGCTTCTGGCAAGTCTATGTGTAAGCCCAACTACAGTGTTTACACCAGCGGCACCTCTCTAGGGTAGTGTCCTGTCTGTGAACAGCAGAGCCATGTGTTACCTGCATCTCTGCACAGTGCAGCCACTGCAGTGATCCCTGGCATACATGTGTGTCTCCCATCCACCAAGTGAGGTATCACATGAACAGTGCTACTGAGTGTCCCTGCGTGATGTACATAGGAATCATGTTCCAAAGCATGGTGAGTGTCTGGTTTGGGAATGTAACCCTCAAGCACATCCCACTCATCGTTGCATGTGTGCACATATCCATGAGAATGTTGCTTTTAGTGGCTTTTGCTTATGTCGCTTATGTGGAGTATATCCATGAATATTGTTGTGGACATGGGCACTGTATGTTCAGCAGAGGTCACCCCTGAGTATGCAGTATGCAAATGTGTACAGTTGTGGTATCCATAGTTCTGCCGCATATGTCAACCTTCGGAGCTCAATAATCCTCATGGTGTGTTAATGTGGTATGTAAAGCCGTAGCTGTTCTGTAAGGTACACCCTAAACGGGGTGTTGTACCCTTGAATGTGTGTATACGTCAGGAGTTCAGAGGTACAATGGGTGCCTATGTTCCAACTACAAACCCAGTACAGATAAGGGTGGCCACATAGAAGGATATCCATGCCACATTGGCAATACGGTTATCAAAGTAGTGGGTGCTACATAGATGTGTACTACGATCATGTACAATGTGACATGTATGTAGGGGACTACCACCTATGTGATAGTCAGTGGGTGATTGGTGTAATGCAAAGGGGATGTTCATGCACCTTGTGTCAATGAGTTTGAGGCCATGTTATTGATATCAGGTATCTGTCACAGTGACACCCCTATGGAGGGAGTCTGTATCAGCTGGTGGATCAGTCATGGTGCTTTGTATGCAGTTGTCTGGAAAGCTAGTCAGGGAAAGTCCCTCTGTGCTAGCCTGTACCTCAGGGAAGCATATACCGAACATGAGGGGCCCTATGACTGAGGACTGTGTTATGCCAAGTGTAACTTAAATACAGTAGGTACTATGGTATGCTATCCTCATTGTGTGGGTTCTGTCCGTGAGCCACTTTGCATAACATCCTGAGACACAGGGGTTGATGTGCAGGTGGATGTGTATGTTGTCAATACCAGAATGGAGAACGGTGCTGAAAGCCAATGAGAGGACAATGTAGGCTGTGTGGACCCCCTTACCATCATCAACTACCCTGGTAACTGTATCAAAGGAGTCCACCAGGTGTAGGAGCCATGCTCTGGCCCTAACAAGTCCAACCTGGGTGGCATCAAAGGACTGGAGCCCACCAAATTCTCTGTGAATGACTTCCATGATGATGTGCCCCATAGCCTTGCAGAACAGTCCAGTCAGGCGTATAGGGCAATAGTCCCTCTGGTTCATTGTGGCACCACCTGTGTGGAGTGTGATAACTGTTGCTGTGTGCCATTCAGGGGCCACAATGTCTGATACAAGGCTATTACTGAATCTGGTGGCCAAGTGAGAAGACATGTCATTCAGAGGTTTGTGTAAATCACAGCCTGGGATGTTGGACGGTCACATGGAGTCAGTGTTCCAGGCCTTAATGTGTGCAGGTTAGAACTGTGTAGTTGTGACCGCAGGGACACTGCAATGTTACTGCATGGATTGTGGCCCTGTAGGGAGTGAGAGGGTGTAATGTTAGCATTGAACCCATCCGCCAGGATGTTGCCAACATCACTCGGTTCTGTAATGTTCCTGAGTAACTGTCGTATGTCAGAGCAGATGTGGGTATTACCATTGACTACTGACATACCTCCATAATGCTTTGTGGTACACCCTGGAATGTGTCGCAGTAATGTTTACGTAGCTAGGTTTGGAGTATGTGATAAGGGATCCCGTAGCCTTACTGAGGCTGACCAGTCAGCTACCCCACCCATGGGATTGTAGTCCACTTTGCAACAGCCTCCACCTTTTATTGTACATTATGACCATGGAACTGGACCCCCAGAGTGGCGTCCGTTATCTGGTGGGTACCATCATGGCTCTGTTTGGAATAGCATGATACATGCAGTCGTGTAAGTGCTAATGAAGTGCACTGGGGTATGTTTCAGCATTTGTATGTGCATTGTCCATCTGCACGGGTGTCATGACGTTTACTACTGCTGTCAAAAGACATCTGTAGTAGGCGTTGTAGTAATCTTGTACTGTGTATGCCATGAAGGGTGTGGTGCCAGGATGTGGATAACAAGGGTGATTAGCATATGTTCGGAAACCACCAACGAGGGGATAACCCCAGGTGTGGAACACCAGTCACATGTTGGTAGTGTCCATGTCTAGGATATTGTTGGTCTTGGATGTGGTGTGTATGGGTTGATCCAGCCGAGTGGATGTTATGAATCTAGGACAGCATTGGCCTAATGTGTCGGTACATGAGTGGCTATCCCAGTTAAGTATGGGGTAGTGTCAGTCTCACATCAGTAGTACCTGTCTGAACCCTACTGTCCAGTACACCAAGAAATGAGGGCTGGTAACCGTGGGGTATGTTGTTTAATCTGTAGCATGTTACAATGTGTATAGCAGTTCTGGCCACAGTTAGTTGCACGTGGATAACCTCTGATGCATTGTGCTAAGTAACTAGCCAGGATGTGTGTACAACATAGTGGAATATGGACACACCTCAGCCGTGGGTGTTCCGGTCCAGGTTACATGACTGATGATTTTTCTACATCCAGAACTTGACTATAGTTTTAAACCAAAGTTTAGAGCCACATGTGACACCACAGGATTGATCTATTTGGCTACATGTGAATGTTGCGAAGCATTCTACATAGGACTCACTAAACGAAAACTTAAGAACAGAATATATAACCACAATTACGATATAAATAAGAAAAATGAGTTAAATGCTTTAGCCAAACACATAATAAGTAATCCTTTACATTCATTCGTTTTTAGAGTGTTACAGATAGTGGAAGTTACTGACAGGGGAGGTGATTACATGAATAAGCTTGAATCAATAGAATTACGCTGGATTTTCAAACTTAGGGGACATTGTTACCCAGGCTTAAATAATTATGTTACTATAAAATCTGTTTTGAATAATCGAAGATGATTCTATAAATTTAGACATTCTCTATGTTTTAAAATTACATCCATACTAATCAAGGTGTTAATGTTATTTACTTATATTTTTATACTAAATACCTGACAGTACAGTGTATATTTAAGGTTTTATGTTTTTCAAGTATGTGGTTTTTCAATATTGCTTATATAGATTACCTCAGCAGTTCACTTTTCATTACACTATATTACTATCTATAGTTGGTTAAAAGATAGAACTAATTATGTTTTAGATTTTACTGTGATAGTTTCAAAAGTTATTTATATTGTTTGACATTTTAATATTTTCTTATAGCATACGGGTGCATCCCCCATATGTTCACTACGGGGAAAATATATTTAAATATTTTATAAGAATTGTTTTTTATTTATATATTTTTATATATTTTTTTACCCTTATTAACAAAATATTTAATGCATATCTTCACTAGTTTGAAGGCTCAACCATTTTGAGTCATCCTATTTAATATTTTATTTAATTTCATTATATGAATGTACTCATATATATTTATATATATTCATATGGTTATATTTGTACTTGATTAATTTATTCATCCAGCATGACTATATATTTTTATTTATATATATATTTATGTTTATATATATTTATATATTTATATTTGTATATTAAAGTACTTTGATAAGTATTCCTTGCATTTTGTATTTAACTTTCATGGGTTACAATAATAACTACCCGAAAGTTTCTATGGAATTATTAATTAAGTGCATTATAAACTTGTAATATTATTTTGCAAGTAAAGAACAAGGAAGATAATGTGGTTTTAAATAACTAGTTTTTAAGTCTGATATTTTTAAATAATTCTAGTTTGCCTTTAAACATATATTTAGGCTGTATGAAAAGTTTTACATCGTATTTCAGTGCTACATCCTTAAAAAGCATTCTCTCTTTAGAATGTATCACAATGTTTAAATGATTCCTAATTGTGTTTCTAATTGATTAATTATTTAATTCCACTGGCTATGCCTCTATAAATAAGCAGTTGCTTCCATATCTAATTTGTCTGAAGAAGCGTATAGTAATATACGTGAAAGCGCTAACCTTTTGTTTGTTCTACTTAATAAATTTAAGAAGTTTTTAAACAACGTGGAGAGCTGGAAGTTTTATTCCTGTCATTGTTTCTTCAATTTTAACTACTGGCTCTTTAGCGGCTTCAGAGATCCGTATTTTGTTTTTTCCTTGTTTGGCATCAGTTGGGATCTCTACTGCACACGTTCGATTTGAAATGGAACTTGAACTGGACTACAATCCGGAACCGAGGTGTCCTACTAACGAACAACAATGGACTGCAATTACATCTTGTAAGTCAAACCCTTTATTGGCTCTGGATTTAAATGTCCCAGCCGCTAATATAACAGAGACTAATATCAGCAATGTTGAGCTCTTCAACTCGAATATGAAACTACTTGAAAATGAACTATATAAGTTACAAAGATTGATTTGGCAGCGTAAACACCTAGAGGCGTGTTTGCACTATAAGTTGATTCCAATAGGGATGCGTATTTTAGTAATGCCCACCTATGGTGAAACGCACCCTATACTCTTGAAGAAATGGCAAGACATTAACATAGATGCCAGTTACAAACATATGCAGCTTTTAATAGATTATTTTGAGCCGCTTGAGAGAGACCTAATTTCTAGAGTGAATGACATTAACTCTGAACTGAAAAAAGATTTTCCTGACCCCTTCTGCACCACCAAACTTAAGACTTTGTATGAACAAGTTAACAACTATGCAATGAAGCTACAACAAATCAAGCTTAAGAAGCTTCAGAGAGATTTCAAAGACTTTTCTACCAATTGCGTCTTTGTTTGGCCGAGGCGATCAGAGAACCAACACGCAGGAGAGCAGTCTAATTTAAATCAACCGCCACTAGACAGCACTTTAACAGCCTCTACAGCATCTCGTCCCATTGGTTTTCCAACCCAAGCATGTGTTTCCGATAGAGATACATCAGCTGAAACATTCACCACGCCGCCTGAAACTTTTTCTTCAATAACCGCTACAGGAGCTATGTCCACACCGCTCCCTAACCAGGAAGCTAACAAAGCAGCTAAATTGCTCCAACATAGTACAGGGGCGATTAGTAAAAGGCGTGATGACAGCACTTTTTTACTTTTTCCCATACGAAAACCGTCGTTTGTGAAAGGGAGAAGAAACAGCTGGGAGAGCAGAAAACGGAAGCTATCAGGCGACGGGAACTCCTATCAAAGCAGGAGAATGAGGCAGTAAGACCACTTTATTTTAATTTATCTAGCCATGTTTTGACCTCCAGTGACATTGATTTATTAAATCAAGGTCTCTCATTCATTCCCTCAAAGGGAAGCAAGCTATCAGACATTCTAATTGATTTGCGTTCCTTTGCACGTTCAGTGTGTTTGAAATTATTTTTTTCTAAAGATGATATTAACGCTGCCAAGAATGTATCTAACGCTCCTGTCTTCAAGAAGAAGAGTTCATTTACACCAGTCATGCCAGCACATATTGACTCTTTCATTAAGCTATGTGAAACAGAGTTTTATGAATATTTCTACAATGGCAAGAAGAAGTGTATGTTCTATAATATGACAAGTACCACGATGGAATCATTATCTAATTTTAGTACTAATAATTTATTAACCTTTAGACCAGTAGATAAAGGTGGAGGCATAGCCATTTTTAATACAGCTAATTATGATATATTAATGCATGACATGTTGAATGCTGATACTACTTATATTTCTATTGATAATATAAGATTGACTGATATAATTAAAACTGTTCAAGCTGATTTATACGACATGCTCATGTGCTATCAAATATCAAATAGTCTCTATGAATATTTCTCTATAGATAATCCATTAATTCCTGTAATTAAAGGACTGCCGAAATTACATAAAGGAGTCTTACCCCCACCAATGAGACCCATAGTGTCGGGGGCAAAATGGGTTACAGAAAATGTATCAAATTATCTGGAAAAAACTTTAAGACCGATAGTGGATGCCATCCCCACAATTCTTAAAGACACATACCAACTTATTGAATATCTACAAACTTTAAATACAGAATTCAAAAATAATGAACATCTACTAGTTACAATGGATGTTCAGAGCCTTTTTACATCGATCCCAAATGACACAGGGGTAGAAGCCATACGTGAATTATTGCAACATGATGAGAATATAAGTGCAAATACTAACATTTTAATTTGTCAATTATTGGACTTAGTACTCAACAACAATGTGTTTGCATATGGGGGCCACCTTTTTCTACAAACTTGTGGTGTTGCCATGGGGACCCCCTGTGCAAACACATACGCCAATTTGGTTGTGTATCATTGGGAGATGAATTTTGTTTTTAAACATCCACTATTTCAAAAAGTTTTGATTTACAAACGCTTTGTAGATGACATATTAATTGTGTGGGATGGCTCAGTAGAGGAATTTGATTCTTTTAAAGACTATTTAGAAACTACCACTACTTTCTTAAAGATTTCTGCTGAAACCTCATACAGCTCTATTAATTTCTTGGATGTTAGCATCAACATTAGGAATGGCAAATTAATAACGACTCTTTTTAAGAAAGAATGCTGGAGGAATACCATCCTCAAGTACGATAGTATGCACCCGCGCCACATTTTTAAGGGCATTCTGAAAAGTCAATTTACCAGGTTGAGTAAGATCTGTATGAACAAGGAAGACTTGGAAATAGAAGCCATCAAGATGGTAGAGATGTTCTTAGAAAGAGGGTATGATCGAGACCTAATACTTGAAGTTAAAAGTGAAATTTTATCATTAGAAAGTTCGACAAATACTGAAACAATTCACCATTTTGCTACATCTTCTGTTAAAAGAAATAGGTTTAACTACAAAAACCAAGTCTCCTTTATCACTACTTACACCAATGATTTTTTGAACATAAAGAAAATATTGTCTAATAATTGGAAGGTACTATTACTTGATGAATCTACTAGAAAGATAGTAGGCCATAATCCACACATAGTATACAGGAGTAATAGGAACTTAAAATCCCTACTATGTGATAGAACACCTAAATTAACATTAAGCCAACAGCCCTTGAATGATACATTTGGGATCTACCCCTGCAAACACTGTAATTATTGCAAATTCATTAGCAAACAGCAAATTTTTCTACATCCAGAACTTGACTATAGTTTTAAACCAAAGTTTAGAGCCACATGTGACACCACAGGATTGATCTATTTGGCTACATGTGAATGTTGCGAAGCATTCTACATAGGACTCACTAAACGAAAACTTAAGAACAGAATATATAACCACAATTACGATATAAATAAGAAAAATGAGTTAAATGCTTTAGCCAAACACATAATAAGTAATCCTTTACATTCATTCGTTTTTAGAGTGTTACAGATAGTGGAAGTTACTGACAGGGGAGGTGATTACATGAATAAGCTTGAATCAATAGAATTACGCTGGATTTTCAAACTTAGGGGACATTGTTACCCAGGCTTAAATAATTATGTTACTATAAAATCTGTTTTGAATAATCGAAGATGATTCTATAAATTTAGACATTCTCTATGTTTTAAAATTCCATCCATACTAATCAAGGTGTTAATGTTATTTACTTATATTTTTTATACTAAATACCTGACAGTACAGTGTATATTTAAGGTTTTATGTTTTTCAAGTATGTGGTTTTTCAATATTGCTTATATAGATTACCTCAGCAGTTCACTTTTCATTACACTATATTACTATCTATAGTTGGTTAAAAGATAGAACTAATTATGTTTTAGATTTTACTGTGATAGTTTCAAAAGTTATTTATATTGTTTGACATTTTAATATTTTCTTATAGCATACGGGTGCATCCCCCATATGTTCACTACGGGGAAAATATATTTAAATATTTTTAAAAGAATTGTTTTTTATTTATATATTTTTATATATTTTTTTACCCTTATTAACAAAATATTTAATGCATATCTTCACTAGTTTGAAGGCTCAACCATTTTGAGTCATCCTATTTAATATTTTATTTAATTTCATTATATGAATGTACTCATATATATTTATATATATTCATATGGTTATATTTGTACTTGATTAATTTATTCATCCAGCATGACTATATATTTTTATTTATATATATATTTATGTTTATATATATTTATATATTTGTATTTGTATATTAAAGTACTTTGATAAGTATTCCTTGCATTTTGTATTTAACTTTCATGGGTTACAATAATAACTACCCGAAAGTTTCTATGGAATTATTAATTAAGTGCATTATAAACTTGTAATATTATTTTGCAAGTAAAGAACAAGGAAGATAATGTGGTTTTAAATAACTAGTTTTTAAGTCTGATATTTTTAAATAATTCTAGTTTGCCTTTAAACATATATTTAGGCTGTATGAAAAGTTTTACATCGTATTTCAGTGCTACATCCTTAAAAAGCATTCTCTCTTTAGAATGTATCACAATGTTTAAATGATTCCTAATTGTGTTTCTAATTGATTAATTATTTAATTCCACTGGCTATGCCTCTATAAATAAGCAGTTGCTTCCATATCTAATTTGTCTGAAGAAGCGTATAGTAATATACGTGAAAGCGCTAACCTTTTGTTTGTTCTACTTAATAAATTTAAGAAGTTTTTAAACAACGTGGAGAGCTGGAAGTTTTATTCCTGTCATCAGTAGTACCTGTCTGAACCCTACTGTCCAGTACACCAAGAAATGAGGGCTGGTAACCGTGGGGTATGTTGTTTAATCCGTAGCATGTTACAATGTGTATAGCAGTTCTGGCCACAGTTAGTTGCACGTGGATAACCTCTGATGCATTGTGCTAAGTAACTAGCCAGGATGTGTGTACAACATAGTGGAATATGGACACACCTCAGCCGTGGGTGTTCCGGTCCAGGTTACATGACTGAAAGGTGTGGTCTGCGTATAACCTGTCAGTGCAGGTGTGCTCTGCGGAGCCTAGAGGCAGGTCCCAAGTCACTGCAGAGATATTGAAGTGGTCCATTATAAGGAGTGCCTTGCCTGCGTGCGCCAGAGATGAAGATGTCGAGCATCGAGTCACATGACCCATGTTTTGCTTGCCTGTTCCCGTTCTGGTGGTGAATGTTATTGGAAACTGTGCAAGACAGGCAGTATAGGAGCAGCAAGAGCCTTACATGTTATCTGTACTCCCAGGGCTGACAGGTGCAGGTCATCTGTGCCAAAGCATTGTGTTTTTTTGACCATGTCAGTCAAAGCGGACAGATACTGGATGCCTGTGGAATGACAGCAGAAGCATAGGCAACTATTGAAGTGAAACAGTCAGTCATTGTACAGTGGTATCAAGTCCGGATGAATGCAGAATGCTCCCCAGGGCTTGGCCGATACCTTCAGGGCTACAAGACCGGAGAGCTATTGCATATCCCTGCACATGTAGTCTGTGAAGTTGCATCTCAGGGCAGTCACACTAACATGGAGAATGACAATCAAATTGTACCTGGTGAGGTGTGGCATGGGTGCATAGGTTATGTTGCAGAACCAGTTACCCAACAGCTAGATGTAAGCGACTATCGCCTTGTGTAGCCTGCTGAGTGGGACATCATTGTGACCGCCTACAGAGTCACCTATGACTGGTGTGTTGTGTATGTTATAACACCCTATTGGCTGTATGTGATGGGCACACATGAGTCTGTGGGCTATAAGTTATTGTTGTTGTGTTTGGTGATGGGGGCTGCCTTTGGTGCCCACACAGAGTATGGAGAGGTTCTGCAAAAGTTGTACTCATACTATGTGTGGCCTGTGGTGGTGGAGATCTTGTGAGACTATGTGATGAGTGGGGTGTGTTGCAAATGTTGCACATCCCCACATGACTGTCAGGTTCAGTCTGGGTTGGTGAGAGCATTACCCCCAGCATGGCTACATATGTGCATCTCCCACAGGCTGTAGTGTCGCATGCTGGGAGGTGAGCATTGACTGTGTACATGAGACAATTGCTCTATTGCCACATGCACACCATATTCATCATATAGACAGGCAATAGCACTGGTACGTGACAGTTGGACATGCCTGTATATTCAACCATGTCTCACAAGATATGTGAGTTTACATGTGTACAACAACTGTTGTACTGTAAGCAAGCTGGAAATGTAAGGACAGACAGTGTACTTGTGAGAAATGGTTTGGAATGGGTGCTATATTAATTAGTAGCTCATGAAGTGCTCACAAGTTCTGAACAAGTGCTGAGCATGAAAATGCAATACAGATAGGGTGTTGGATAATATCAACCCACAAGTGGTGACGACAGTCATAATTGGAGGCACTGCACTATTACCCTGCTTAGTATGGTCTGCAAGTCCATGAACCTTTATCAACATAGATGCTAGCAGTATAGACGTAAATGACAGTACGGATGTTTTACTACATGTACCTTCATATGTCACAGGAGTGTTCTACCAGTGGCCTGTTGACAGAATCAACACTACAAAAGGTGTCAGAGTGATGTGTGCATATCACACCAGTGGCAGCTACAGTAAAACAGGGTTAATGTGTTGTACTCTTCCCTCATTGTAGCCCATACCACACAGATAAAAAAAAAAAAGAAAAAAAAAAAGCACCTTCATTCCACCAGTCAACCCCACTATACACTTATTTGAACAGTTATGTGAAACACATATTAGAGGATTCCTTAAGGGGGACTATAACAAGAGTGACAACCTAACTGAAGGAGAAAGATTTTGCTTGAAACAACTAAGCACTGATGACACATATAGGGTGACGAAACCGGACAAGGGTGGAGGTGTAGTCATTATGACCAAAAATGACTATATTTGTAGAATGCTAGAATTATTGAATGACACTACTACCTATATGAGGGTTTCAAAAAATGAATTAAATAGAGCTTACACAAAACTAGATTGGCAGTTATATGAGTGGTTAATGGAAGGATTACTCAACAAGGACGAATATGACTACTTGTCTGTTGGATGTCTAGTTATTCCTTCCATTTTTGGAATACCTAAAATCCACAAAAATGTACACAACCCCCCACTCCGTCTGATTGTTTCAGCGAGAGGTTCCAAGACCGAGGCTATGGCGTCCTTTATTGACTACCATTGTAAAAATATATTTAAGAACATTACACATGTTCTTAAGGACTCATGGCATTGTTTAGAGGTTATCAGAAACACACTGGTCGATGGGGAATTTTTTATGGTGACCATTGATGTGATCAACCTGTTCTCTATCATACCCAATGACAGGGGGCTTGAGATGTTTAATAACAGCTTGGTCAGATATAGCTCACTAGATACATCTAGAAGAAATTTGATTGTGGATTTAACTGAGATGGTACTTAACAACAACTTTGTTATATTTGAATCTGAGATTTTCAAACAAACTACGGGAGTGGCGATGGGTGCTAGGTGTGCTCCTTCTTATACCAACTTAGTTTTGGTGGACTGGGAAACCAAATGTATTCTAACAACATCTTATTGGCAGAAAATTGCATTGTACGTATGATTTTTAGATGACATATTACTTTTTTGGAAGGGTACAGTTGAAGAAATGCATGATTTTATGAAGTACATGAATGATTGTTCTAATTTTTTAAAATTCACATACAAAATACATGACGATCAATATGAATATCTAGACATATTATTGATTAAGAACATCACAACAGGAGGACTTACATCCAATATATACCGGAAAAAAACATTCTCCAATTCTTTCTTGCATTTCAAGAGTTGTCACCCTTTTTTTCAAAAGAAAAATATAATGAAAGGTCAAATGGTGAGGCTTTCCAGGCTCATAAGTGGTGACAATCTCTATGAGGTGGAAATTATGAAATTAATCAATATGTTTATAGAGAGAGGTTAACCAAACGATGTCCTTTACAATATCAAATGTGAAGTTGGAAATAAAAGAAATACTGACTACAAACCAATCCTCAAAGGTGTTTTTTTAAAGGATAGAAAAACCACTCACCTAGACTCCATGAGGCACGTGATGGTTTTACCATTTAATGATGATAGTGGTTATATAAAAAACATTGACGAATCTTGGCGGGCAGTCTTTACCAACGATATTGTTAAAACAGTGGGTGGCAAAGCAACCTTTACATACAGTAGGGGGATGAATATAAAGGAAATAATGGAAAAAGCAGGCAAGCAACATGTTTACACTAATTCAAAGATGAACAAATGTGGATGTTGCAGCATCTGCAAATACATTAATAATGGCCCATATGTTGCAGTGCATAACTATGGTAGGACCCTTAGGTGTCAAGGGATTTGCAACTGCAACACCAAAATGGTTATATATCTAGCTACCTGTCTCAGTTGTCCTACTTTCTATGTAGGCAAGACTATCAGAAAATTGAGACTTAGAATATTGGAACATGTCCGAGATATTAGAAACAAAAAAACTACAAATGCATTATATATGCATAATCTGGAGTGTATCAATTTTAAAAATTTTTTATTCTTTGTCATTGATAGGATTCCCTACAACGAAAAAGGTGGGGACATAAAGACACTTTTGGAGGTCAAAGAGTGTCTTTGGCAATTAAGGCTTGATGCTTCTAAATTTCCAGGCATTAATGAACATATTTCAATTGCTAGTCTATTAAAATATAGGGCTATTCAAATATAATGTTCATCAATTCATGTAGGTTTTATTAATTATTAATTTTTAGTGTACATAATTAGGTTGATACACTTCATAATACAAATATACAAAAATATAATTAATATGAACATATTTTATATAATTGTATTTGCAATATTTAATATTTATACATTTATATATTTATTCATGTATTATCATATTTCAATTAACGCTACAAGTACATTATTTAATATTTATTACTTTTTATGATATGTGACTGTACTTTTTGGATTATATTACTTTATATATTATTATATATATATATCAGATATAGTTTTAGGGTTCAACAATAGAGCATTTATTTTTAGTGATGCCTTATATTCTGTTGGTGCTATTTCACATTGGACCAACAGCAAGTATTCATTCATTCACTATTTTCACAATGCTATATTTATGTGTGTTTTTCTAGGTTTCGAAGAGGACACAGTTTGCATTATACGTTATGTAGTTTGTACCTATGAATACACAATATATATATGTATTTAAATAGTATTTATTTGTATTGTTTATTTAAATATATTTTATATTTTACAGTTCATTTTTATTAATACAGTTTTAAATAGTTTATTTTTAAATTATAATTAATGCGATAGGATGATTGGCTAATTATATACGAGGTGTGTGCATCTCAAGTTATAAGTATCAAGTACATGATTGTTAAAACAGTTTATTCTTGTGTTTTACTCTGAAGATGCTCTACATAGTAAAGGGAGAAAGCGCTTAGTACTGTTTATGTTGGTCTATCGGTTTCATTAAAGGACTTGTGATGATCCACACTGGTTCAGTTTTTGTTACCAGTTAATGTGTTGTACTCTTCCCTCATTGTAGCCCATACCACACAGATAAATGTGAGGCATCTGTGTATGTAAGGATGTGAATGGCCATGACCTATGAGCAACACCTGTCTCAGTGTTGTGGATAACATACAGAATGGGCTTTGTGGGTGAGGTGTGTGACATATGTGCAAAATCTTACAGCTGATATTAGCAATGTCACCGCTAGGTGAATATCTCTGTACCCATTAACTACCACCTAGGCAGCAGTCAACATTATGGACACTGTGTAAGGGATGGCGCTGTGCAGTTCACCTCCCTGAGTTGTTGACGTCTCCGGGCCTATTAGGTAGTCATACGAGGCACCCATGTCATGACAGGGTGCCATCCATGAGCATGGAGATCATTGGACAGGCATACTCAGCACTCGGGTGACCAATATTGGATCACATATCACCTTTAAGGGGTATTGGCCATGCGTGGTTGGGCGATACCAGCCTTCACAATCCTCACCTCCACTATGCAGCATGCTGGCTACCTTGCATAAAGACATGTGCTACACTATGATGTTGGACATGCTACACGTACATATCCTGATCTGAAAGACACACATCATGGACAGCCACCATCCTACTACTAGGATCACCACATGCTGGACAGATTTCTGTGCCATACATGTGACATACTCCTGCCATACCATGCAACCCTGTCCATCAAAGCTGCACATGTCATCTCTGTCATACATGGTGTGATGACCGCATGGTAGATGTATTAGCAACTGTCTGGATCAGTAATGTGGCACTGATGCACCTCGCGGTGGCAAAATGGCTGTTGGATACAGCTAGGAAACCTTGCCCGTACATGCTATAGTTGATAACCATCCCTGTGAATGACGTCCGGCTAGCCATTGTCCCATGTCTATCACATGTGCAACACAGGCGATCCGTGGCAGGATGTTGAACTGCTGTACAGTGCCGTGTAGATGTATATGGCAAAACACATGCATGCAAAGGTTTCCATGCATATGTGTGCATTGTCACTGCTCAAGTCCATTAAGGCAGTGTATGTGTTGATATGTGACATATACACAGCATCAAGGTCAACAGCATTACTGTGGACACATCCAGGCATGTGCTGATAGGTAAGAACACCAGTGCAGGCAAACAGACATGCCCACATCAAGACAGCATTCACATGGAGTATGAACAATGTAATGAGGTGACACACATATATGGTGATGATATCCAATGCATAATGGGTGTTACATGTGTGTGACACAAACATGTCAGTCGTGTCAGTGCCATGATGATTTGCAAAGATAACTGTGCAGATGTACTAGATTTAATACAAATGTATGTGCAGCAGTATCTCTGTACATCTCTGTGATACTGTGACCTGTCACCATCATTATGTCTTACAGATAATGCCTCATTCACGCCTGCCAGCATACAGCTGCCAGGAGGATGATGTCCTCATCCTGTACCTCCATGAGAACTATGAGGTGTTGTTCAGCCATGTGCCACAGCATGCCTAGCAGTGTGATGACCTGTGGCAGGACCTTCGCAGGAGGGTTAATGATGTGGGTGGCCATAACCACACCAACCAGCAGGTGCACAGACACTACATGGACTTGATACGACATGCGAAACAGAGTGCCACTGCAATCAACAGGGAACAAGGTGGAACAGGTGGTGGGCCACCAACCCAGCCCCCACTCAAACCCACAGAGGAGCTACTGGCCAGCCTGGGGACACCCTCAGAACAGCATCCACAAGCACTAGCTGCCATCGTGGAGGTGGGTGTCTCCCAACCAATGAGCCTGGAGTTGCCTGGTAAGTCAGTACTGCACATATGACTATTTTATCCCATTTAGTTGCATGTGTCACTGTACATTATGTAATGTAACATCATATGCAAGGTATGGTTACACACATGCTGTATACTACAGTATGCTACCCAGTGTATGCACACATGTGCATACTATATGCTATTGTACAGGTGAATGTGTTAACATGCACAGTGCACCCTGTGGCTGTCATACAGTCATGGATAATGTTCAAACTGCTGTGTCACCCCTATACAGGTACCTCTGGCATGCCGCACAAACATCAGTCCATTGCAGGTGAGACTGTCATCAGTATCAGGCATGTTAAAGCATAGATCTATTCACCATGTGGCCAGTTAACACTTGTACACTTGATGTTTGGTCCAGTCACGATATACAGGTCGCATCTCCCATCATTCACACTGGCTACCCATGTACAATATATACAAATGAAATGATACACCAACATGAAACCACAATACCTGTCATTGCTACATGTGTGGACAGCTGTGCATACAATGGTGGAGGTGTTGTACAATGTAGGCATATGTACTATACATTGGAACAGCACATGTTTGGTATGCAAACAGTACAACACAGTGAGCTGGGATATGGGCAGGCCACAGGATTCACCATTGTGTTATATGCCCCTGCAATGGGTGCACACATTATGGTGTGCCATCTGACATGGCCCAGACATGTAGTGTTCTGGTTGCAATATTGTCACACTATCCCATAACACATACCCCACATGACAAACATACAACCCATTGTCTGCATAGCCCTGTGGATGGTGACATATCAACATCTATGGGTGTATGTCATATGGGACAACACAGACATGTGAGATAGATGGCCATCGCAAACATTTGGTCAACACATGTTCACACATGGCCATGGGGGATGGACAGAGACATGTAGCCACACAGTAAATGTGATGTGTATACACCCTGTTGCACATTGTCCACACATGGTCCAATTATAGCCTTAGTTGACTGATTATACAGTTGATGTGGTACACTGGACATCCTAAACGCCTGTGCACAGCTAGTGGAGGTGTCACTTAAGTCTACCATATAAGATGTGTTGAACAGTAGTCACCTGTACAGCTTCCACAGACATTGACACCACATCAGGCCACAGATACTGTACATTTCCCTTGCTGCTGTAGGACATCACCATTAGCTGTGCACCTTGTGCGTGTGGTACATCAATGTCATGTGGGACATAGTGAATTGACAAGTCTGCCATGTGTGGACATGGTTGCCAGGCAGCTAAGACTCTGTAGTAGTTGTGCAGGGGTGTCATCCATAGGTCTTCCAGTGACCTGTCACATGACACAGCATGGTTTGGTGTGTATACACCTCAGCATCGTGGGTCACAATCCACAGTTATGTCATGGGTATGCATGCAGTTATGGCTATGCAATGTGTGCATATTCCACACTGTATAGCAATATAGACGCCTCATGATGTCATGCAATGGCACAGTGTCTGTATTTCACACTGTATAGCAATGTAGATGCCTCACACTACCCTTTCATGCTCATGCACATTTTCTAAACATGCATTCTATCTGTAGGGCATACAGACAACACTGCAATGTGATGCCCATTACAACGCTGTACATGTGTCAGAACACCATTGTGTCAGACATGTATGCATGTTAATACACACGTCAGCAGATTACATGTCAAGGTCACTTCAGCCATGTGTACTGTTAACCTGTTCTGGTCCACATGGTGTATTACGGGGATGCATGCTTACTACCATGATTGTGTGAACTGCATGGCTACTGATATGACACCTGCTTGCTGTTCCAACGGCATGGTGATGTCTGAGGGCTACATAGTAGAATGCGACATTTACCTCTGTGATCTGCACCTGAGACATCTGTGATGGCTCTTGAGTGTGTACTGGTCAGTACATGTGAGTGGCCTTCATGTACGTGGGGACAGTAACACCATATCGTGCCCTACCGTGTTTAGAATCCGTGTGCATGCAAGACAGCCCTTTGCTACTACTGTGTGAGCATGCCCAGTACGCCGTTGTGTAGATGGACACACAGTACATTCCAAACTGTGCCCTTCCATGTTTAGAATCCGTGTGCATGCAAGACAGCCCTTTGCAACTGCTAAGTGTGTGAGCATGCCCAGTACGCCGTTGTGTAGATGGACACACAGTACATTCCAAATGGACGTGTGATACTGTGTGAGCATGCCCAGTGACACCTTGTGTCTGTGATGTGCCTCTATGTATGGGCATGGCCATTGACATCCTGTATAGTGATGGTGGTTATCCAGGCAACAGATGTCCATTTTCCATGTCAGGATGGATGCCTACATTGAACTCACTGGTTGACTGTCTTGAAGGGTGTACTGTCTGTGGCACATCTCGTATCTATGTAGTGTTGTAATAGTGCTCCATAGATAGGCAGTTGTCCAGCTCACACCACTGCCCTGTGTTTGTCTATGTCTACCTTGGGACAATAATATGCTTTTAGACTGCTCACTCTCTATACATTCCCTATCGGCGTCTTTGCCTTTGCGGATGATGTCATCCACCTAGAAGTATGCCTCTGGGAGTGCTGTGTTCCAGTAATCTCGGTAGTGTGTTCTGTAACTGCGTAATGCTGTAGTGTGATGAGGTAGTTAGGTGTATGTTCGACTCCCAGCCCTGCCAAGTGTGTGTGTGTGTGTGTGTGTGTGTGTGTGTGTGTGTGTGTTTCCAGCTGCCTGGGGACAGAGTAATGCTTTTAGACGGCTCACTCCACATACATTCCCTATCAGCATCTTTGCCTTTGCGGATGATGTCATCCACCTAGAAGTATGCCTCTGGGAGTGCTGTGTTCCAGTAATTTCGGTAGCGCATTCTTTAACTGCGTAATGCTGTAGTGTGATAAGGTAGTTAGGTGTATGTTTGACTCCCAGCCCTGCCAAGTGTGTGTGTGTGTGTGTGTGTTTCCAGTTGCCTGGGGACAGAGTAATGCTTTTAGATGGCTCACTCCACATACATTCCCTATCGGCGTCTTTGCCTTTGCTAATGATGTCATCCACCTAGATGTATGCCTCTAGGAGTGCTGTATTCCAGTAATCTCGGTAGCATATTCTATAACTGCGTAATGCTGTAGTGTGATAAGGTAGTTAGGTGTATGTTCGACTGCCAAGTGTGTGTGTGTGTGTGTGTGTGTGTGTGTGTGTGTGTGTGTGTGTGTTTCCAGCTGCGTGGGGACAGAGTAATGCTTTTAGATGGCTCCCTCTCCATACATTCCCTATCGGCATCTTTGACTTTGCTGATGATGTCATCCACCTAGAAGTATGCCTCTGGGAGTGCTGTGTTCCAGTAATCTCGATAGCATGTTCAGTAACTGCGTAATGCTGTAATGTGAAAAGGTAATTAGGTGTATGTTCGACTCCTAGCCCTGCCAAGTGTGTGTGTGTGTGTGTGTGTGTGTTTCCAGCTGCCTGGGGACAGAGTAATGCTTTTAGGCAGCTCACTCCCCATACATTCCCTATCGGCGTCTTTACCTTTGCAGATGATGTCATCCACCTAGATGTATGCCTGTGGGAGTGCGGTGATGCCGGAACTTGGTAGCACATTCTGTTACTGTATAATGCTGTAGTGTGGTAGACTAGACAGGTAGGTGCTCTATTCCAAGGCATGGCAGTTGTGTGTGTTTGGCAATTATACCGTATGTGTTGGTATCTGTGGGTGGCTAGCTGCAGAATGTGTTCAGTGTGTTTTGTTGCTGACCTATATAGTGTCCACAGCCCACATATTCTGCCAAGACACTGGGTTGTCAACACATACATTCACCAATAGGTCTGGTGAGTAACTGTCAGCAGCTCTACTCTTACCCTTGATACGGTCTGACCCATGTGACGCAACATAAGACACGTGCCTTGATAGTAACAACACTACATGATGCAGGTGGCACATGTAGTTTCCTTTTCATTCCTGTCTAATGCATTGCTGTCATGTGGTCCGCTGTTGTGATATAAATGCCATATCTACATATGTGTGTACATGTATATGTGTGGATGTATAAATATATATATATATATATATGTCCATGTATATATGTATACAAATAATATATATGATATATGTAGATGTAGAGGTGGACATAGATGTGAACATATATGTCTGGGGACATCAGCACTATTGAATGTTTGTGCTGGATGATCTGTACATGATAACCTGGGATCTATGTATATCTGCCATGGCGTGGTGGTAATGCACATCGTCTGTAGTGTGCAGGGCCATGGGTTGTAGTCGTGTAGACAATGGTTATTTTGTTGCTGGGAAGACCATGGGACATTGAATATGGTGATAGTAAGGCACCTGTTGCCAGTTGTATATGGATCTGAGTGACACTGAGCAGTGGTTATTAATTTGGAGATTCGGTATGGGTCATATAATTATTCATTAGAAGACTATACTATGCAGATGAGGTTGACTATAGTGTACCACATTTATCACCAGGGTGTGCTGCTGGTCCCTAAAGTGTATGTGTGTAGTCAGCCGGGTGCAAGTCTCAAATATAGTTGACAGCATGGGAGGTGGGTCAGGCATACTGTACCTACATTGCAGAACTGTGTCTCGGGGGTGCTCCTGTCTTAGCACACCTAAGCTAGGGGTGTGTCTATACCTGCCTGGTGACATTGGGAGAGATGACAGCAGTGGTGGGGGAGTCAGGGTGTACAGGCTGCACAAACAGGTGTTGATCAGCACAAACAGCAGATGACATGGCCAGCCCGCACCATGAACAGTACGTTAATGCGAGCAAGCAGCATACACACAGGTTTCGTCCACACTCTACACCACCGGTGTATACCTGCAGGGACATTTCATGATACAGTCCAACCAAATGACACGGGCTGCAGCAGGCGACATATACCAACATGTGCAGGAGGCTGGGGCATTGAGGATGTGTATGCTGCCGAACAACCCTTACTGGGGTGACATAAGACTTTATAGACCGAGGGTGACTTACCAGGGGCTACATGGGCTGGGGATGTTGGAGCACTATGGGGTGGACAGAGACCTCCTAGAGCAGCTTGTTGACCTGTGCCTGCCACACCTGACACATCAAACAGGCAGAGGGAAACACATCGCAGTGGATACCATGGGATGTGTTGGCCTAGGTGTACTAGCCACAGGTACCTCACACAGCACAACTGGGGATATCACGGGTATCTCACAGGCATCTGCATCCAGAGTATTGCACCAGTTCACATATGCCATGTCAACACATGCTAGTGAGGACGTACATGTCCTCAACACACATAATTAGTGGACCAGCAATATGCATCTGTTTAACCACATGGATGACTACCCCGGGGTACTGGGTGCTATCGCCTGCACACGTATCACCACCAGGGGAGCAGGGTAGGGCCTACAGTCACTGCAGGGGTATACCCTCCAACAGCTAGGCCATATGCGATGGCCAGGGCATGAGATTGAATGTTTGTGCTGTCCACCCTGGAAGTTATGATGTGTCCGATATATGGCTTCTGACACAGCTGTAGCACACCAATGCCTATATGGACATCCCCGACAGTCTCCTAGTGGAGGATGCTGGGTAAACATTGGTGTAGTGGCTGATGACACCCATCAGCAATGCACACACACCTGAACACTCACACCATACTGAGGTGGATGCACAGGCAAGACATATACTTGTGCATGTGTTTGGGATGCTCGGTTCACAGTTCTGGTATCCGGACACATCCGTTGGAGCTCTGCAATATTCACAAGCTACATGCATACAAGTTGTTATGGTATTTGCTATGCTACACAATGTTATCCTGCAGTAACAGTTGCAGCAGTAACAGCATGGGGCAGGGCCACACAACCCAACACCACTGCCAAGGCCTGTACAGGCACAGTGTGACTTGGTGAAGGAACTACCTGAGTAGGGCACAGTCGGCAAAAGCCCGTGCACAGTATGACCTGCCCTTGGCAAAGAGGCAACACAAGGCATATGCACTGACACAGTAGGTACCCACGGATTTCCCCTCTCTGACCCGCACACAGTACAATGGATGCCAAACATGACAGTACCTGTGCTCGGCCATGTATGGGAGGTGCACTGTGTGCATCCGACATAGGCAGCACTCCAGCACCATCCTCAAGTCAGGAACACACCCAGGGTATGTCTATTGACCTAACAAGTGGCAGTTGTATTAGAATGTGTAGTCACCCATTGCTATGGTATGTATGTGAGCATACAAGTGACTGTGGTGGCCAAATGTTAGGGCAGCAGACAGTACACATCCATAGTGGCACCATGACCTCTGTAGCACATACTGGGGTCACAGTGGTAGCCTGTAGTACACAGGGTGTCCTACCCCACTGCAGATTATGGGCTGACCATCATGTGTGTCTGTACAGCCCACACACGTTCCATGCAGCTGGACAGATGTGGACCAGTACAGACAAATGATATATGATGGCCTTTGGATATTCCCAATGAATGACCCCAACACCCTAAGACACACACAGCCAACAGCAGGCCAGGCAGTTTGATGTAGGTTGTGTAAGCTAGGACGTCCAACACCACTGTGCTGGTAATTAAAGCTGGGAACTGACGTACCCTGATGTTCCTCCAACCAGCAATTTAGGTAGGTCCACACACTGACATGGAGTACCAGGCATACCAGTACAGTAGCAGCAGATGTGTACAACTGTTGGCTGTGCCCCCTGTCACACCTACACATGTGAGAGTCATGTGCACCACCCACGGTGCTGTGTAGGACTGTGGTTGTGGTTGCATGTCCCCCCACGCTATGCAGACATGTAGCAACTGTCAATGCTACATGACCATTAGCTACCCTGCAGACACAGCATGACACCTGTCTGTGTAGAATGGAGGGGTCAGCAACACAGTACTAACTATCTGGACATGTGACACATGCAATATGGTTGACCATACTTTGCATGCTCACACACATGACGGTATGACGGTATTCTCGGTCGACAACATGTGTAACAGTCATACTGGGCATGCTCACACACTGAAACACAGGACGGCCAGGCATGCATACACCAGTGGTCCGGACATATCTGCCAGTACATTGCTATACTGTTGGATGTCTGCGCTATATGGTGTGTGTGTGTGTGTGTGTGGTCTATTGTCTGTACATATGCCACAGTCTATTGTTAATTCACATGAGCTATGTGCGCAGGGTACTTCTACCATCACGTGTATAGGGTGGTTCTTTGTTTGTGGACAGGCCAACAATTTTGGATACAGACCAGGTAAGGCACAGTCCAGCAGGTGGGAGCTGTTGTGTGTGGGTTTGCACAGTGTTAAGCACTGCTGACCTCTGGTCACAGCACCTTATACACATTTAGACTCCACATTTCTTTGACAGTGCACTACTGGCATACTGGTAGACAAACACTCTTACAGCCACTCGCTCTCCGATATTTCCGCTTACATTTGTCACTGACACTGGGTGTGTGCGATCCCTTGTGATGCGTATTACATCGGACTACATGACTACAGTATCGGGTATGTGTAACCATTTTGCGACGACAGGCGTTCGACTGTACAGACTCGGCGGCCTGTCCAGTGACCGTGTTCCTCATATGATCTGCTCCCATCTGCCTGATACATGGGAACCGATACTCTGCAATGCTGACATGTGACTTGAGTTTGTTAACGCAGCTGTCTGCCGAGTCATGCTACCGCATACCTACTGCACGTTGACCATCTTTCAGACTGCACAACGGGAGACTGTAGGAGTGACACCTTTCCCACTTTGCATGGGACAGTCCCTCATCACACATATCTCATGTGACAATACCAGAACTCTCCACCGATCGGGGACTCATTTCTGCAGAATCAGGGACAGGTCAAGAAAAATCAGGGACACTTTTACAAAAGTAGTGCTATTAACTTGAAACATTGACAGAATCAGAGCATATGACTTAATACACATATTCTGAAGTAACAGTTGTTTATAACGCTTACTTGTCATTAGTCAGTAAGTATAATTCACCACCTTTCCTTCAACAGTCACTAATTTTAGGAGGGATTAAGAAGGACAGAGTAAGACTTTCAGTCAAACTCAGGGACGTGCCTGACATTCAGGGACAGTTGAGTGGTATGGACAATACTCTAGCCATTGCAACTGTCCTGATTAGGGGACATTCTCATGTTGTAGGTGTCTGTACTGGTTGCTTGTTACAGGTCTTGTATACCTGACATGTCGATATGTCTTATGTAGTAGCATAAGCAACTATACTGCTGCTAGACTACACTTTGATTTGTTCCGATATGTATATTTCTGTACTATGCATGGCTATAGGTACGTTTTGCCCCGGTACATTTGACAGTTCTACAGAGCAGGTTCCACTTTGGCCATTCAGAATGGTGGCAGCCCTATAGACCCTATATGTAGAGCTATCACATGTGTCAAGGCAACACATACTCACAGCCAGTAGTAAACGGATGACTTCCATGGTTTGCATACGTTAAGGTTATTCATGTAGCATTATAATTGATAATACTGTTTCCTATTACATGTAGCTGTTACTGATACAACAAATTGATGTCTGACACCACTACACACACTATATAGCCTCCATTCCCAAACTCACAGGCCATGTGCCATAACTGTCATTTTGCAGGACACAACTGCCCAGACGGGTGTGTCCCTCGCAGGCGTATGGGTGTTGAACCTCTTCTATTATGCTATCATCTACCTGAGGTGGTCAGCAAATTATGCACCTTCCGTCAGTAGCAGAACTCACATACCAATCGGTGTGAATGAACACTGTATCAGGAACAATGCATAACACCCTGTGGGACAGATTTAGATGATTGGTTCTATTAACCAGACACATTCACAGTCACAGAGCATATGTATTCATTCACGTTTGTGGAGGTACATGCTGCTTATGACTCATACATGTTGTCATCTGTCATTACCTGTATTCTGCCACCTGTTCACCTAATATCATTAGTTCTGGAAGTGTTTAGTTGGACTTTGTTACATTCTGATACATAACTATGGACATCCATGCTAATCGGGTACACGGCACTGATTAGGTCTCTATGTATTCCCCCGATGGTTTACAGACTATCCAGTTGATATGCTCTTCAGGTTTGGGAGGTGTAGGCGTATGCTATGCCCACATAGGAATATTAATGACTTCCACTGGGCGGGCCTACTACATCTCTGCCAACCAGCACCTGCACACTTAAGCCTATTAATGCATACCCATGGTCCACCTACCTGGCACCCCTCTACAGCAGTCGTGACAAATACTTACTGCGAGCGCAGCTGGGGTATAAGCACACCCCTACACATTGCCCACTCTCCCTGTCTCGGGACACATGTCATATGTTTTGTCAACCCATGTATTATCACACTTGCACAACCTACTGTTCCATGTACACCTACATCTTGCTCGTAATAATGTCAGCAGATTCACATGTACCCTGCATTTCCACTGGTCCTTTCCTACCGGTGTTTTGGACAGCGGCAGTGTATTGATCTGTATTGCCTGTCTGTATGTCCGTCCGGCCTAGCTGGGCGATGTGGGGAGTACAACATTTATTTATTGGACCTCCCAGTCACATATGCCCGGGCTGTAAATATGTTACCCCTAATTGCTGTGAAGTAACCTATTTATGTACATGTATATATCTACACTGACATATATATTTTTTGTGTGTATGTGTATATATCACTACCTGTTGTTTGTCTATATATATCTATCTATATATATCCGTAGTATATCCTTGTGTGTGTGTGTGTGTGTGTGTGTGTGTATATATATATATATATATATATATATATATAAATATGTTGATATATAATTGCATATTTCTGTTATGTCTGTGGATATTTATCTATACACACATCTATCTATCTATATATATAAAAGTTACAGCTGTACAAGACAATATACATTTGCTATGCTAATAGCTGCATACACCCGCGCAGGCCCACTTGCATCTACCTATTCTGAGTTACATATGTTTACAGGCACTTCTTTGGGATTACATGTGCCTTATTCCTTATGACAATACCACTTTGATGGAATCCGGTTAACAGACCCATGTGAACGTAGTCACCTTTACATGTATAAATGTTGGCTTTACAGCACAGAGACATTCATTACACAATTAATATGTGCTATAGTCGTACTTGAACCGGGAATGCCTTTACATTGAGCGGATGCTGTAACCACTACACTATTGGTGTTCTGGCTCATTTATATGTATACCCATAGTTCATAGCTACTCTGACATACGCCTCACCGCTTCCCTTCAACAGCAGGAATCCATTCTCGTTAGGTTCATAGGTTCATAGGTTCATACTAGGCTATCTGCCCTAGGGCATTTACAAGCCTAGCCAGAGTGTGTTTGGCTTTCGCCACCCATTTTAAAATGAATTTTGCTATGCCCTTTTTCGAGGTTAGTATACTGTGCATCTGTCTAACAGTGACACAGAAGTGATACCCGGGGTAAATCTATGATCTCCCATCCACTCATCAAGATTCCTCTTGAAGAGAGTCAGTGAGGGACTCTGCCTAACCTGGACTGGGATTTTATTCCAGAGTGAAGTGAGCCTCTGGGTTATGAATCTGTCCCTCCAGCATGTCCTATTTATTTCAGTGCTGAGGTTCAAGTCTCTCGAGTGCATAGCTCGATGGGATTTGGATTTTCTGAGGTGCAGCATGTCCATTAATTCCGGGTTGGACATGGCTTTATACGTCAGGCACAGATCGCCTCTGAGCAGGTGGTATGCCACTGAGTAGAGCTGGAGTTTCTTTAACCGGGCAGTATATGGCATCTGTTTGAGCCCTTTGATCCTCTTGGTGAGGTACTTTTGGGGTCTTTCCAGTTGCTGCAGGTGTCTGGTAAGGTACATCCCAAAAGGAGCATTGTACTCAATTATGGGCCTGATGAGGAATGAGTAAAGAGGCACGATGACCTCCCCTGATCTAGATGTGAATCCCTTCATGATTAGGTGGCTATATAAAATGATTTTCTAACCACTTTGGCCACGTGGTTGTCGAATGAGAGATTGCTATCAACTTGTGTTCCCAGGTCCCTAATTACTTCTTCCGTACTTAATGGATTACCATCTATGTGGTAATTTGTGGGCACTTTGTTTTTGCCGAAGGGGATGATTATACACTTTTTGGCGTTTAGCTTGAGGCCATGGCTCTGGCACCAGTTGTCTGTTTCTATGAGGCCCTTTTGTAGGATGCTTGTGTCGGCTGGAGAGTCGATTATGGTGGCCAGTTTGCAGTCATCTGTGAACTTGGTCAGCCACAGTCCTTCCTTGTTGGCCTGTACCTCCGAGAAATATTTACCGAACAAGAGAGGTCCCAGGACTGAGCCTTGTGGGATGCCACTTGTAACTGGTTTGGAGTCTGACATGGCTCCAGCAATTCTAACCATGTGGGTTCTGTCCTTGAGCCAGTTTGCAACCCATCTAGTGACATAGGGGTTTATATTTAAGCTGGTGAGCTTATCTATAATGCCCGAGTGGGGTATTGTATCGAAGGCTTTTGCGAGGTCCAGGTAGGCTGTGTGGACCTCCTTCCCCTCGCCAATGGCCTTGGTGATGGTTTCAAAGAAATCGACCAGGTTTAAGAGGCAGGATCTGCCCTTAACAAAGCCGAACTGGGTAGGATCCAGTGTCTGTACGTCCCCAATATCTTTATTTATGAGGTCCATGATGATCCTTTCCATAGCTTTGCAGACCAAGCTAGTCAGGCTTATGGGGCGATAGTTTCCAGGATCCGTTGAGGCACCACCTTTGTGGAGAGGGACCACTGTTGCTGTACGCCACTCTTTCGGTACATATCCTGTAGTAAGGCTGAGATTGAACAGTAGTTTTATGTTTGGGTTTAGTTCTTCTTGGAGTTCATGTAGGATGCAGCCCGGGACACCGTCTGGTCCCATTGATGCTGTGTTTTTTGCTTTGGAGAGGGCGGCTCTTACCTGAGCATCTGAGATGTCAGGGGGGCAGCACTCTGCTGGGATAGATATTTGCCCTTTTGGTGGGAAAGGGTGGGAGAAGTTTGCGCTGAACCTGTCAGCTAGGATGGTGGCAATGTCTGTAGGTTCGGTGTATTTTTTGTCATTTTGGACTAATTCTGAGCATATCTGGGAATTCCCACCCAGGTTCCTAACATAACTAAAGAAAGCCTTGTGATTATCCTTAGTGTCCTGTGCAATTTTTCTCTCGAAGCTGGCCTTAGACGATTTTATGAGTGCCCGTAGTTTTTTGCTAATACTGATCAGAGATGCCTTCCCTTTTTGGGATTTTGCTGTATCATGTAGTAGCTTCCTCCTTCTATTGTATAGTTTGTTTATGGCTGGGGTCCACCAGACAGGACGCCTGCCTTTGGAGGATTGGGTCTTGGTTATGTTTGGGATTGCATGATCCATGCATTCCAGAAGGTGTTCATAGAATAGAATAAAGGATTCTGCGGTCTGGGCCGTATTTTCCACAGGCCCGGGGGCTTTGAAGGATTCCACCTCGGTTTTGTGGAGTGTGAAATTTTCTTTAGAGAAGTTTTTCACTGTGGTTTTCTGGGCAGGGGCTGGGGTCGGGATGTGAATATCTAGTGAGATTAGTTTATGGTCTGATCTTACCATTGAGGGATACACTTCTGGTCTGGAGCATAGAGTTCCCATGTTGGTGATGATCAGGTCCAGTATGTTTTCCCCTCTTGTGGGAGTGGTAACAAGCTGTTCCATAGCATTTGAGTTTATAAATTCTAGGAACATTTGGGCTAGGGTGTTGGAGCTAGAGTAATGCTCCCAGTCTATGTTTGGGTAGTTGAAGTCACCCAATATAATGGTGTTTGGAGAGACCTTCATATTTTCTGGTGTTCTCAGGAAGGCCGAGTGGAGTTCCTGTGTTTGGGACGGTGGTCTGTAGCAGGCTATAAACTGGAAGGCAGTTTTACCCACTGTTAGTTACACATGGATAGTCTCTGATGCTTTGTGCTGTGCCACCAACCTGGAAGTGTGGGTATCTTTGACGAATATTGATACTCCCTTTCCTTTTGTGGTTCGGTCCAAGTTTTGGGGCCAAAAAACATAGTATGAGGTATAACCTGGTAGTGCTGGGGTGCTCTCGGGAGCCTTGAACCAGGTTTCTGTTACTGCACAGATATTGATGTTCTCCATGCTAAGGAGAGTTTCGAGTGTGTGCATTTTGAGGTTTAGACTTCTGGCATTGAGTAGCATTACTCTTAGTTTCTTATCCCTTGTGATACCTATGGAGGTGGGTTTGTCTTTTGAGCCTTGCCTAAAAAAGGCAGTTTGGGGGTGGCAAGAGCCTTTGCCAATATCCGAAAGCCCAGGGGTGACAGGTGCAAGCCGTCCCTAGTGAAGCATCGTGGCTTGTCGAGCACGAGCATGTCATCCCAGGCTGACAAGCATTGGATCTCCTTTGAATGACACCAATACTTAAGCCAATTGTTGAAATTGATCACCTTGTCTTCATATTGTGGCAACATTCTTGGTGAGGGTAAGATGCTACTCAAGGTCAGGGTCATACCGGCCTGGGCTACATGCTCAGAGAGCTCCTCTATGTCTCTTTTCATGTAGTCCAGGGAGGTACATCTCAGGTCATTCACACCAGCATGGACAATGACTGAGTCATATTTGTACTTGCCTTGGAGTGACCTGAGTGCTTGTGTTATGTGGCGTATCCTAGCGCCCGACAGGCAGCTCACCGTGACCTTCTCCTTGTTCAGCCTGGTGAGCGGGACATCAGTGTGCCTGACGATAGAGTCACCTATTACAAGTGTATCAGGTGTATTGTTTAGCCTTAAGGGCTGTGACTGTTCGGCACACTGGCTTTGTGAGCTATGTGTTGCACGTGTTTTGTTTTGCGGTAGCGGTTGCTTGGGTGTCTGCTTTGGAGGTCTCTGTTGCTTAAGCAGATTTTTATTTAGAGCCTCCGAGTATGTTTTTGTGTGTTTATGTGTTTGGTTTGCTGTTGTGGTAGGTCTATGTGAGACTGGAATTGTAGTGAGTGTGGTTTCCTTCTCCTCCTGACTGGTTACGCCAGTACTGAGTTGAGAGAGCTTAGCCTCCAGTTTGGCTATATGGTTGCATCTCTCACATGTGTTGGAATTTGTTGGGAGGAGGAGAGGGTTTTCTGTGTACATGAGGCAGTTGTAACATTGCCTCAAGATTCCCAGATTCACCAGCTGGACCAGAGAGGAGATTGACAACTGACCTTTGGACATGCTAGAATAGTATTGGGAATTCCTTTATAATTGAAAAAAGGGCCAATGGGGAACAAGGTACTCAAGGGGAGTTTGTGAGGGTGTAGTGCTTTTAATCTTTTAGTGCTGACTTATATAATTGCTTTAGTGAGCAAGTGCCAGGCTTTAGAGTAGGAATAGTGTGTTTATTATGAGAACTAGATCAGTTCTAAGGGAAAAAGTGAAGAGCAGACTTTGTGGAGCCAAGAATGGTTTAAACAAAATTAAGCGGCGTTGCCCGATGCTGCGCTATGCGCAAAATCTTGCAAAGCTGCGCTAAAGCGGGTTTTATACAAGGAGGACTTGAAAGAGCTAGAAATTGGCCAAAAACGGCCAATAGACTACCAGATTCTTGTGCTGGTAACACTCCTCCAGGGATAGATAGGCTGCTCTAAGCTCCCCACTGCCACTGGTGAACAAAGAAGCCTCCCTTTATCCAAGAAAGGAAATGGGCAACACATGAACTTTCCAAAAGTCCAGAATACAGCAAAGCCTGTATTTGGACTACTCTAGATCAGGAAAGACGGGAAACAAGGATATATTTTTTTTTTTTTTGCAATAAACAGCAGGAAAATGCAATAAATATGTAACACAGGCTAGCGCACTTGAGTGTGTAGCCTCAACAGGTAAATGCAACAAACAGGACAAACTTTAAAAGTGCAGGTGCAAAAACAACTTTAAACAGTTTAAAACAGTTCAAGAATGCAGAAATACTTGCAGTTTAGCTAGATCAGACAGTCGCCCAGGTAGTAGCAGGAAAAAACACTTTTATCTGATTAGCAGTCACTCTTTTAGTCACTCTACTGCTAGCACCACTCTGCAGGACCAAAAGGAGCTTGGCTGAGTAGTAACAAGCGCAAAAACCGTGCCAAAGCGGGTTTTATACAGGGGGACTTGAAAGAGCTAAAAATCGGCAAAAAAAGGCCAATATACTACCAGATTCTTGTGCTGGGAACACTCCTCCAGGGATAGATAGGCTGCTCTCAGCTCCCCACTGCCACTGGTGAACAAATAAGCCTCCCTTTATCCAAGAAAGGAAATGGGCAACACAGGAACTTTCCAAAAGTCCAGAATACAGCAAAGCCTGTATTTGGACTACTCTAGGTCAGGAAAGACGGGAAACGAGGAAAATTTTTTTTTTTTCTTTTTTGCAACAAACAGCAGGAAAATGCAATAAATATGTAACACAGGCTAGTGCACTTGAGTGTGTAGCCTCAACAGGTAAATGCAACAAACAGGACAAACTTTAAATTACAAGTGCAAAAGCATGCTAAAGCTGTCTTTAAAGCAGGGGGTTGGAAAGAGATAGGAAATGGCCCAAAATGGCCAATAAGCTACAAGTTACTGGGCTGGAACCAGTTGCTCCTGCTGGAAAAACCGCAATACTACAATTAGTACATTCCCTGTTTCCTATTGCTCTGGACCCGTGTTGCAAGTCTACTCACTCCAAGGATATTCAGAACTCCTACGCTTATAGTCCTCACACATACGTGTGTTTGATTGTCAGGGTGTTCATGTGCTGGTTAGGGTTTAGGCTCGGCCGACTGGTGACTAAACTGCCCTGGCGCTGTTCAAAGATCAGACGTAGCACATGGACAGAGTTAGTCCAGAGTTTAACATTCTACCTGTGTTTACAGACGCAGGTGTTTGGGCACCTCTGACCACATTATTGGGTTGGCGCTACATAATTTAGGGCGGGGAATGGTTCCACTACATAATGCAGGTTGGGGGGTGGTTTCCACATGTCTCCCTTCCAATTTGATTATTTCATTCATTTATAGATACAATGAATATTATTCTGGACATCTGTTATAAATTCACTACAGGTATGCAATAGTCCTGTCAACAGATGTGACAGTTGGTTAGTGTACTTATGTGTACGGACCTCTGTGATACTCGGGGACTCATTTCTACAGTGACAGGGACAAGGCTATGACAACTCAGGGACAATCACAGACACTTCTACCATATTAGTACTAACTTGGAACGTGTTGACAGATTCGTAATACTACTAATTTTCTGCAGTTAAATGGGTCTATTACTCTTCATTGTTGTAAGTAGTCATTCTCATTCAACACCTTTCCCCCAAAGGTCACTGGCTTTGTGAGTGGTTAAGGGGCTGTCCAGTTATTGTGAGAATGCTCTGACCATTGGTAGCGCTGACATTGTCATATGTACAGGTTGGGATGTATTCTGGGGACTAGGGTTGCCACCTTTTCAAATGGCCAAGATGGGATATTTTCAGAACACACATGAGATTTTACAAGCTGACACATACTCACAGTTAGTACAATGGATAGAACTTTACTTATTTGCCTTCATAAAAGCCTATTGTTGTAGCGGTTTAGTTGCTTATTCTGTTTCTTGTAACATTTAGGTATTTTAGATACTGCAATAATTATTTTCTGCAACTATTACATAACATATGGGACATAATTATGTCCTACAATCCCAGGAAATTTGCCATTTGTAATGTATTTTGTCAGGACACAACTGTCCAAAGAGGGAATGTCCCTGGCAAAGCGGGACAGATGGTAACCCTACTGCGGACACCAGATTGTTTGGGCCAACACATAGCCACATTCAGTGCAGGTTTAGAACATTCATTTGTTTCCTAGCTGTGAGCCTTATACCTTTGGCACTTTTGTTTGCCTGTTTCTTGTATGAATTACATTTATTCTATCCTGACGTGACTGCTTTAGGCAACTGTTACATGCAGTAGGGTACACAGTTATTTCCTACGATCACAGGACATTTGACATTGTATCATTGTTGGTCAGGTCACACCTACACACACATTAATTGTTCCTCACACAGTGGATAAGGGGGTATCCTGTTTACGTCAGTGCCTTCATCACCCTTATACCATGTGCCACTATGCGAATGTGTGCAATATACTCTCTCGCTTATTCGTGTCGCATGTGCGTCACGGGCAGGTGTTTGATCCTGGGTAGTAGGTTCGGCATGACCATCTAGGGCAGGACAGTCTCGTGCACCACTACTGCACATTCAAACTTGTGTCCAGATATCTACAGGACTGGACTTCGTGTCTTCCATTCTAATGTTTACACAGGTTACTTATCCCATGAGGGGTATCCCAAAAATTGAACAAGACCGAAACAAGACAAATACTGAACATTCTTCTGGCATTATGAAAATGTGCTGGGGGTTTTACATGTAAGGGATACATAGTTTGCAATCCTGAAACTGCCTAGGGTGACACTACCTACTACATATGCGTAGTGGTCACTATGTGTAGATGTGGCTGCACCAAACCAGTAGGCCAAGTATGGCTGGATTTGGTGGACGTTCAGGTATGGGAGCGGGTTGTGTGCTGTGGAGGGGATGCTGGGTAGTCCATTATGCATCCAGGCGTGTTGCATTTGATATGGCCAGTTCCATCAGGACCAATCTGTGGGTATGTGCCGGTGACATGTCTATACATTTGTATCGCACATTTTAATATTCATATGTTTGTGGGATTGTGTTCTACAGTATGGCCTGTCTGGTTGTATTGCAGATGTTTATACATGTTTTTGTGTTTTTTTCTGCTTCACCCGCTGCTCCCTCATACACCTCCGGTTTACCTATTCTGCATACGACACAGTATCGCCTTGGAGGATTGTACCATTATCCAGCCCCCCACACACACATATTCCTGACACTCCATCCATCACTGCTTTGGTTGTTGGCCCATGACACGGTCAGAGTAACACATTGCATACCCTACATATGTCAGGTACCTGTATGGTTGTGTGGACTACCCTGCCATATTTGCTTTCCACATGCTATACCTCATGCACTTAGGTACACGCCCATACTTAACTTTCATTACATTGTTTGTATAGCTGGGTAATATCCGTTCAGCTGTGACACATCCTGACAAGTTCGGCTTGTACCGCTGATGTGCGGATTTTGGCAGACTGTTCTAATCATTGGTAGGATGCACCTTTTCCTATGTCCAGGATGGGATATATTCTGGACACATATCCGAATGTACTGGACAACACGTACCCACAGTCAATGGTACAGATAATACTGTTCCTTTCAGCCTACATGTTGCCTTATTGTTGTAGCAGTTTATATGCTCCTTCTGTTTCGTTTACATGCTTATTCTATTTCCTATCACATTTGGTATGTGAAATACGGACATACCTTTTGTATGTTACTATTACATGCCTTGAGGGATATGATTCGGTCATACGGTCACTAGATATGTACATTTATCATGTATTTTGTTATGGACACATCTGCCCAGCTGTGTACCCTCCGTCACAATATGGGTCAGCTGGTGACCCTAACCATTGGGCTGGATGTACCTATTGGCAGCGCGCTAACATATGATGCATTTCACTTCCACTTGGTATAGCTATCTACACTGCGTTGGACTATGGGCACACGGTTTTCCATGTCATTTGTTCGCGGGATAGGGACCTGTTATTCCCTACCGTGCATTTGTGTTTGCTTCTTCATTTTGTGTTCAGAGGAACTATCTTGCATGCTTTGCATACGTTTCAGTATTCATGGACACTGACAGATGTGATTACTATCTTGCAAGTTGTTATATGCAAGCATTTTAGGTTGCACGTCAACAGCTGGCATTTCCATGCCTCCGTGCGGCACTTCAACATGCCCTATGCACTCCTTTCCTATGCACGTGACTGTGGCGGCAGTACGCCTTCATTAATATGCATTTGGTGCTACTGCACCATCTTCATGCTGCACTGTCGGTGAAAGCCTACCGCCGGCCTTGCGTTGAGCTTCATGAATCCCGCGGAATGTGTTATACAATAAAAAGTACCAAAAGATGTGACTGCTAAAGAGGTTATACATGAAGTTATAGAAAGTAACAAGGAAAAAGAAACAGAGGAGATGAATGTGGAAGAAGCTGGCTGGTATACAGTAAGATATAAAAAGAATTCAATGGGGAAAAGAGTTAATGAAAGAAAAAGAAAATTAAAAAAAATGTAATGCTTTGAGAATATAAGAAAGGAAAGGGATAAATATTTTGTTATACTCGCTGTTTGTAAAAGCTGAAAAACGTAGCTTTAAATGTGAACAGTATGAAAAAAATTTAAGGGGAGAATAGATACTTTACAATGGTGTGCTGCAGTACATGCACATATTATTGTTTTAGAAGATATCAGGTTATTAACAAAGGAAGAAAGAATACAAACTGAAAAACGTTGGAATGCTGTGGTTGTTTGGAACATTGGGAAAGGAATATGTTCAGACATATGTATATTATGTCAAGAAAGCATTAAAATATTAAATGCAACCATAGTGGAAATAGGAAAAATTATGATAACAGATGTGAGATGGAAAAAAATATATGTATAGAATTATAGCTTTATATGTATGTGTAACAAAAAATGAGAACGAAGGATGTTTAATAAATTCTTGAATATGTATAAATATGGACATTACAGTGGTGGGTGATTTTATCTTAAGATAAAATAAGAGCAATTATGATGTTAAAATGGTTAACAAAAATTATTAAAAGTGGAAAGTTAAGCATACCTCTCAAATATACAGATCTTTGAGAATGTTCAGATTTTTGTTTCATATATTGGTTTAGTTCTCATAAAATTGTGGTTTTCTGGCAAATCATTGAGGGTTGAAGTCAGACAATAATGACAGGCATTTGAGTTTGAGACTTCATATTCTTCAAAAAATTCATGCTAATGTACAACCTGTTATTTTTATCAACTTGCTAAACTTTTAAAAGCAATATTTTAAAAAAGTGTCCCTATTTTTGGTCTTTTGTCCCACCATGTTTTATGACCTCATCCAGACTTATTGCTTTAAGAGTTTGAGAGGAATGAAGTTAGTGTATGGGAGAATAATCACTGGACTTAAAAAAGGAATGGAATCAGAACAGAAATGTATTATTTTTTTTTAATATCTGATACTTTATAGGTTCATAGGTTCATAGGTTGATACTAGGCTATCTGCCCTAGGGCATTTATAAGCCTAGCCAGAGTATGTTTGGCTTTCACCACCCTTTTAAATTAGTTGACTGTGCCTCTGTATAGTAGGTCACAGAAAGTATCCCTTTTAAGGTTTGTTTACTGTACCTCTGTCAAGCAGTGACACAGAAGAGATCCCAGGGGTAAACCTACGATCTCCCATCCATTCGGCAAGATTTCTCTTGAAGAGGGTCAGTGTGGGGCTCTGCCTGACATGGATTGGGATTTTGTTCTAGAGTGAGGGGAGCCTCTGGGATATGAATCTGTCCCTCCAGCATGTCCTATTTATTTCTGTGCTGAGGTTCAGGTCCCTGGAGCATGTAGCTTTAAGGGATTTAGATTTCCTGAGGTGAAGCATGTCCATTAATTCTGGGTTGGACATGGCTTTATACGTCAGACACAGATCGCCTCTGAGTAGGCAGTACGCAACTGAGTAGAGATGGAGTTTCTTTAGCCGAACTGCATAGGGCATCTATTTGAGCCCCTTGATCCTCTTGTTGAGATACTTTTGGGGTCTTTCCAGTTGCTGAAGGTGTCCGGTAAGGTACATCCCAAATGGGGCATTGTACTCAATTATGGGCCTGATAAGTGATGAGTAGAGGGGCACAATGATTTCTCTTGATCTAGATGTGAACCCTTTCATGATAAGGTGGGCTATATAGAAGGTCTTTCTAACCACTTTGGCAACATGATTGTTAAAGGAGAGATTGCTATCTACTTGGGTCCCCAAGTCCCTAATTACTTCTTCCGTACTTAATGGATTACCACCTATGTGGTAATTTGTGGGCATTTTGTTTTTTCCAAAGAGGATAGCTGTGCACTTTTTGGCATTTAGCTTTAGGCCATGGCTCTGGCACCAGTTATCTGTCTCTGTGTGACCCTTTTGGAGGATGCTTGTGTCAGTCAGAGAGTCAATTATAGCACCCAGTTTGCAGTTGTCTGCGAACTTGGTCAGCCATAGTCCACCTGTGTTAGCCTGTACCTCGGAGAAATATATACCGAACAAGAGAGGTCCCAGGACTGAGCCTTGTGGGACACCAATTGTAACTGGTTTAGAGTCTGACATGGCACCTGCTATGCTGACCATGTGGGTTTTATCCCTGAGCCAGTTTGTGACCCATCTTGTGACATACGGGTTGATATTTATGCTGTTGAGCTTATTTATGATGCCCGAGTGGTGTATTGTGTCAAAGGCCTTTGCGAGGTCCAGGTAGGCTGTATGGACTACCTTCCCTTCATCTATGGCTTTGGTAACTGTTTCAAAGAAGTCGACCAGGTTCAAGAGGCAAGATCTGCCCTTAACGAGCCGAATTGGGTAGGATCCAGTGTCTGGAGGTTCCCAATGTCTTTGTTTATGATTTCCATGATGATACGTTCCATGGCTTTGCAGACCAGGCTAGTCAGGCTTATAGGGTGATAGTTTCCAGGGTCTGTTGCGGCACCACCTTTGTGGAGTGGGACCATGGGACCACTGTTGCTGTACGCCATTCCTTGGGAACATATCCTGTAGTAAGGCTGAGATTGAACAGTGACTTTATATGAGGGTTTAGTTCTTCTTGGAACTCGTGTAAGACACAGCCCGGGACACCGTCTGGTCCCATTGATGCTGTGTTTTTAGCTTTGGAGAGGGCAGCTCTCACCTGTGCATCTGTGATCTCAGGAAGGCTACACTCTATTGGGATAGACATTTGCTCTTTTGCGGGGGAAGGAGGGGGAGAAGTTTGCACTGAACCTTTCTGCCAGGATGTTGGCAATGTCTGTGGGTTTAGTGAAATTTTTGTCATTTTGCACTAACTCAGAGCATATCTGGGAGTTGCCTCCCAGGTTTCTGACATAACTAAAGAAGGCCTTGTGATTATCTTTAGTGTCTTGTGCAATTTTTCTTTCAATGCTGGCCTTAGAAGATTTTATGAGGGATCATAGTTTCTTGCTAGTACTGATCAGTGACGCCTTCCCTTTTTGGGATTTTGATCTGTCATGTAGTAGCTTTCTCCTTCTGTTGTATAGCTTATTTATGGCCGGGGTCCACCAGACAGGTCTCCTGCCTTTGGAGGAGTGAGTCTTGGTTTTATTTGGGATAGCATGCTCCATGCATTCCTGTAGGTGTCCATAGAATGCTTTTGTAAAGGATTCTGCATTTTGGGCCGTATTGTCCACTGGCCCGGGGGCTTTGAAGGAGTCTACCTCAGTTTTGAGAAGTGTGAAGTTTGCTTTTGAGAAGTTCTTCACCGTGGTTTCCTTGGCTAGGGGTGGGGACGGAATATGGATGTCCAGTGAGATTTGTTTATGGTCTGATCTTACCAATGAGGGGTATACCTCTGGTGTGGAACATAGAGAACCCATGTTGGTGATGACCAGATCCAGTATGTTTTCCCCTCTTGTGGGAGTGGTGACCAGTTGTTCCATAGCATTTGAGTTTATAAATTCTAGGAACCGTTGGGCGAGGGTGTTTGGGCTTGAGTAGTTTTCCCAATCGATGTTTGGGTAGTTGAAGTCACCCAATATAATAGTGTTTGGAGAGACCTTCATATTCTCCAGTGTTCTCTGGAAAGCCGAGTGAGGTTCCTGTGTTTGGGAGGGTGGTCTGTAGCAGGCTACAAACTGAAAGGCAGTTTTGCCCACTGTTAGTTGCACATGGATGGTCTTCGAAGCTTCGTGCAGTGCCACTAGCCTGGAGGTGTGGGTATCTTTGATAAATATGGATACTTCCCCTCCTTTTCTGGTTCGGTCCGAGTTTTGGGTCCGGAAAGCATGGTATGAAGTATAGCCTGGTAGTGCTGGGGTGCTCTCGGGAGCCTTGAACCAGGTTTCTGTTACTGCACAGATATCAATATTCTCCATACTGAGGAGAGTCTGGAGTGCGTGCATCTTGAGGTTTAGACTTCTGGCGTTGAGCAGCATTACCCTTAGTTTTCTTTTCTTTGTGTTGTCTATGGGGGTGGGTTTGTCTTTTGAGCCTTACCTAAAAAAGGCACTATGGGGAAGGCAAGAGCCTTTGCCAGTATTCAAAAACCCAGGGTTGACAGGTGCAAGCCATCCCTAGCAAAGCAATGTGGCTTGTCGAGCATGTCATCCCAGGCTGACATTCACTGGATCCCCTTTGAATGACACCAATACTTTAGCCAATTGTTAAAATTGATCATTTTGTCTTTATACTGTGGCATCATTCTTGGTGAGGGTAAGATGCTACCCAAGGTCAGGGTCATACCGGCCTGGGCTACATGATCAAAGAGCTCCTGTACGTCTTTTTTCATGTAGTCCACGGAGATACATCTCAGGTCATTCACACCAGCATGGACAATGATGGAGTCATACTTGTACTTGCTTTGGAGTGACCCGAGAGCTTGCGTTATGTGGCGGATCCTGGCACCCAACAGGCAAATTACAGTGACCTTCTCCTTGTTCAGCCTGGTGAGTGGGACGTCAGTGTGTCTGACAATAGAGTCACCTATTACAAGTGTATTAGGTGTGTTGTTTAGCCTTAAGGGCTGTGACTGTGTGGCACACTGACTTTGTGAGCTATGTGCTACGTGGATATTGTTTTGTGGTAGGTGTTGCTTGGATGTCTGCTTTGGAGGTCTCTGCTGCTTTGGCAGATTTTTATTTTGAGCCTCCGAGTATATTTTTGTGTGTTTATGTGTTTGGTTTGCTGATGTGATAGGTCTATGTGAGACTGGATTTGTGGTGTGTGTGGTTACCTTCTCCTCCTGATAGGCTGTGCCAGTACTGGGTTGAGAAAGCTTAGCCTCCAGTTTGGCTATATAGTTGCATCTCTCGCATATATTTGAGCTTGTTGGGAGGAGAAGAGGGTGGTCTGTATACATAAGGCAGTTGTAACATTGCCTCAAGATTCCCAGATTCACCAGCTGGACTGGAGAGTAAACTCGAAACTGACCTTTGGACATGCCTGAATAATATAGGGAACTACTTATTGACTGATCAGAAAGAACCAATAGGGAGCAAGTGCTTTGAAGGAGTATAAGAGGATGTAGTGCTTTAGTTTGTGTTTACCTATGAGATTACTTATACAAGCAAGTGCAGGGCTTTAGAATGAGAATAGAGTGCTTAATTTGAGATTTAGAGCAGTTCTAAGGGAAAAAGTGAAGAGTAGACTTTGTGGAGCTGGGAATAGTTTAAGCTTGTTTAAGTGGTGCTGCCCGACGCTGCTCTGTGTGCAAGACCGCGCTAAAAGAGGGTTGCAGGGTTTTAAGAGATAGAGATCAAGGAGTTTAGAATTGACCCAAAATGGCCAATAAAGCTACAGCTTCTAGGCAGTAACCTCTCCTACAGGGACAGGCAGGCTGTTCAGTGTTAACCACTGCCACTGGTGAACACAGAGACTTCCCTTTAGTCCAAGCAAGCACTGGCCTCCAAGAAACTTACAAACAGTTCAGAACAGCAAATCTGTAACTGAACTTTCTTAAATTTCAGAAAGTGGGAAAAAAGCAAGATTTTTTTTTCTTTTCTGTTTAAGTTTAAAGGTAGCAGAGATACACAAGTAGCAAAATAATCACAACAGTGCAATAAATGACCCCAGACTTGAGTGCTAGGCCAAAGTCAGGTAAAATGCAGTTTTAAGAGAAAAAACAATTTAAAATTAAGTGCAACACAGGAAATGCAGTAAACAGGCTCTAGCTGTGTTCTAAATACTGTTTCTAATACAGATATAAACTTTAGCAAGCTGGAAAATGCCCAAAGCAGGCGGCAAAGCAGTAATTCTTAACAAAAAAGCAGAAGAAAATACTTAAAAATCTCAAAAGTGGCTCCTTTCTCCTCTCAGCATTTTTTCCCCTTGGTAGGTGCTTCAGCAACAACTAACAAGCCTGGAAAGATGCCAAAACCACGAGGCAGCAGGGTTTTAAGAGATAGAGATCAAGGAGTTTAGAATTGACCCAAAATGGCCAATAAAACGACAGCTTCTATGCAGTGACCTCTCCTACAGGGACAGGCAGGCTGTTCAGTGTTAACCACTGCCACTGGTGAACACAGAGACTTCCCTTTAGTCCAAGCAAGCACTGGCCTTCAAGAAACTTACAAACAGTTCAGAACAGCAAATCTGTAACTGAACTTTCTTAAATTTCAGAAAGTGGGAAAAAAGCAAGATTTTTTTTTCTTTTTTGTTTTAGTTTAAAGGTAGCTGAGATACACAAGTAGCAAAAAGTTAAAAAAGTTTAAAAGTTAAAAAAGGAATTAAGTATGCCGGATTTTTGGATTGTGTGACTATATGGGTTAAAGTGCAGGAAAATGAAGAATATAAATAATAGGAAAAGGAATAAAGAGAATTAATGAAAGGGAATTAGATCTAAAAGAGCAAAAAGAAGTCATGGACTTATGCAAATCATAATAATATGAGAGTGTTTTCTAAGAATTGGACTCTTTGGTGGCTTAATTTTAAAAAGACATATAACAAAAATTTTAGAAAGGAAGAAAAGAAAAATGAAAAGGAAAAATATGATATATTAATCCAAGAAATATTTAGAGACTTATTAGAAAAAATGTTTTTCTTTTATGAAAAAGAAAGGGAAATATATAAAATGAATTAAATCAAAATTAACAACATGTTATATAAACAAAAATATTGTTTGCAAAGAAACAAAGAAGAGGGAGAACCATAGTTGAGTAAAATAACAGAAGAAAAATAAAAATAGAATTAAAGAATAAGAAAGGTAAGTTAATAAAACAGCAAGAGGAAACATATGAAACAATTAAAGATTATCCCCGGGATTCATGAAGCTCGGCGCAAGGCCGGCGTAAGGGCTGTGCCGGCGGTGCAGTGAATAGCCGGCGTAGTAGCGCCATATGCATAGTAATGAGAGCGTGCCGCAACCACAGACACGTGCGTAGTGTACGTGAGCGAGCACAAGTAGGATGCGTCCGGAGGCGTGGCTAAGCCGGCAGGCGGTGAGCAACCTAATGTGCTGACTGCCACGGTCCGCCCATAATAGTAATGGCAGCAGCCAGGGCCCGTGCAGAATGAAATGCACGTAGAGTATGCAACATAGTACCCGTCCCAACTAAATGGAGAAGCAAATACAACCCACGAAGCCCTAAGTGTACCCGTCCAAGGAGCAAAGGATACGCTTAAGACCGCGTTTGTCCCGCAATGCACCGTCAGTGGTCATACCCAGAGAAGGTGTACCGCAGCATGTAAGCACACCACACCGACATAGGAGTAGCGACTAAGGTTACCACCTGTCCCACTTTGCGAGGGGCATTCCCTCTATGGGCAGTTGTGTCCCGAAAAAAAATATTAAAAATGGCAAATGTGCTAAGATTGTAGGACATAATGATATCCCGTATTTAATGTAATGGTTGCATGAATTGGTTATTTCTGTAACTGAAATACCTCAATGTCACAAGAAACAGAATAAGCAACCAAACTGCCACAACAATAAGCTTTTATTTAGGCAAACAAGTGAAGTTCTATGCTATATAGTGACCGTGTGTATGTGTCGGCCTGTAAAATCAGATGTGAGTCCCGAAAATATCCCACCTTGGCAACTGGAAAAGGTGGCAACCCCAGTAGCGACATGGGCATGGTCACCAGGGTTACCAGCTGTCCCAATTTGCCATGGACAGTCCCTCATTGGACAGTTGTGTCCCGGCAAAAATCGACAAACTGGCAAATGACCTGAGATTCCCTGCCAAAAATATTCCCGCAATATACCTGTAATAGTAGCATAAAACATATATTTTGTATATGAAACACATACATGGCATAAGAAACTGAATAAGGAACCCAAAAGCTAACAGAATAAGCGTATATTATGGCAAACAAGTGAAGTTCTGTCAACTCCACTTGCTGTGGGTATGTGTTGTCCTGCAAAATCCGATGTTTCCACAAAACATGTCCCACTATGGGCATTGGAAAAGGTGTCAACCATAATGGTCACAAGCAGTACTGAGAGTACATAGCCGGGTAGCTGTGTCGACACAACAACAGGAAGGAACCAAGATACCCTAAACACAGGCAAACATGTCGATAGCAACATATCCCACACCCAGCAATGTGTCTGTCGCATACACAGGATGGCGTATGTTTAAGTGTAATATCCAGAAGCAGAACCCATGCATGCAGATGTAATACACAATAGCCTCATTGTAGCATGTAAGTCCCACCCATGTACACCTGTGCACCCAAACCAGCTAGCATCCTTGTGCAGCTATACACCTACACACAATGTGCATACCTGAAATGTGGTAAGAAGTATGTGTTAGGCAGTGCCACGCGGGCAAATCGCACCCACATGTCACCAACCCACCTCAGGTACAGATATGGAAATGGCTGCATGTGAATGTGTGTGCAGAATGTGTACATCCCGCATGTGGTATGTACCCGTCCAAACCATATAGGTTTGCACACGCCACGGTGCACATAACTATACACATGTGGACAAGTCGGGTTGTTGAACCACCGCATCGATGATTAGCTATGCAGAGAAGTCAAACACATATAGCGGAACATGTGCCTACCAAACAGGACGTCCTAACAGGGTGCTACAGGCAAAGAAGGGGAAGGTGGGACATCACATGTGGAGAGTAGTGTTGCCGGACGGCCAAATACACACGGTCAAGGTAAAGGACGGAACAACATGCATATGGCCGGATGGATGTTGTTAGAAAAATATATATAGAAACACATATGAAGTGCCAGTTTAGAATCAAAATACTATATAATGCATTGAATTGTACCGTACAATATGGCAGTAGAAATGATCATGCATGTAATTGGTGAAGCTAAGCTGTAGTGTGATTGAATTCTGACCCTGGCAGTAACCAGTACAGCAGGCTTATGTCTCTCAGCATTAATTATCTGCTGGGTTACAGAAAAATAAATGTATGTACATGCATAACATCACCCCTTCCTCTGAGGAGGATGGCCTTGTGAGCTCTATCGAAGATAAGAGTACAACTCCTTACCAGAGAGACAAAGGAACGTATTAAGAAATGAACTGACTACTGTATCGGAACAGTCCAGGGTCCTTGAAACAGCTACAATTACAGAAGGACACTGTAATTGACCAGGTGCCTTGCAAGGCTGTGTTATTCTCATGGGAAAACATTTTAAAAGCACGACCTCAGCACCCACGTATGTATAGACTATTGCGGACCATAGTGATGGAAATGCCCTGTGACCGACCACGTCAGTAAGGTGGGCAAAAGCTGATTGTAAACACTATATAAAGAAATTGCTTACTGTATAGAGTCAGACAAAACTCTCATACTTGGACTGTATATTATTTTGCCTGCCTGTGTACACTACTAAAACGTTGTGAACCCGAGCTTCCTGTGTTATTGACTGTCACTTAGAAAAGCCTACTGATTACTACAGTCTGGTTTTAACAACTTATTTGACATTGTGGTCCTTCTCAGCCGGAATTCCCTTGGTAAGCTACAGGTCAGAGTGCATGGGTGGTTAGACATCTGCGCAGGAGAATTTGCCTAAATGGTTCTTCTTGAATGAAAAGACCTCCGACTGAATTGTTGTGTGTAAAGAGGCTGTCCACTGTCTGATCTGTGGCTGAAAAGCGGAAAACTGGATCCCAAGAAGAAAACGTGCAGTCATAAACAGGAGGCTCAGGTAAGGAGGGTTTGCCTCTTTGTGTCTATTGTAGATCAGGGACCAGACTACATTGTATTTCTGTTAACAGTTGTGATAGCAGGTCGAAGACCAATCCAAATAGTGTTAAATCTGGACATAGATCAGGGGAACACAGAGTAGAGTAAATAGTCATTGTAGACACTACAGTGGATACAGGGAAGGAGATGATACGTGGTACGAGAGAAGGGTTATGTAACAGTCGTGTAGAGGATATGGGAGACTAGTGCACAAACAGATCATGTGATCAGCGTTTGACGGGTGACGTGAAGTATATGCAATCGCAGAGAGCACATAATGTGAGATATTCTGCAAAATGGGGTAATAAATATGACATTGATGGTATATTACACAAAATATCATTACTGAAACATTGGAATCTCTGAAAATGTGATGCAGATGTTCTAGGGTAACCACCTGTCCCACTCTGTGAGGGACAGTCCCTCTTTGGCCAGTTGTGTCCTGCAAACAAACCGAACAAATGGCAAATGTCCTGATATCTCAGGACAAAGATTTCTCAGATATCTTTTCAAATGGTAGCATAAAACAGTAATTTTGTATCTGGAACAACAAAATATCATAATAAACAGAATAAGCAACTGAAATGCTACAAGAATTGGTTGCTCTCCTGGCAAAAAGTGAATTCCTGTCCTATGTACTGGCCGTGGGTATGTTTTTTCCTGGCAAATTACACGTTCCAAACACTAATGTCCCACATTGTGCATTTGAAAAGGTGGCAGCCCTAAGATGTGCAGGCGACAAAACAGCGACAATTGGGTATCCGTCAAGCACATAGGTGGATTGAGGTAGTGAACCGAAGGGAACAGAACACTAGAAATGCGAAAGCATCATACGTACACAAAGAAGATCATAATACAGTAGCAGCGACAGCCCCCCCACCCCCTACCACCTCCGATACCACATCCAGGATATGAAGCGGGAGGGCAGGCTAGTCCCCACACGTTATCCTGTGGCAACAGAGGTATCACAACGACCAAATGTAAGAGAAGCTATTGAAACCACATCCCGAACTCGTAACATACCTAGGGACACTCAAGTAAGAAGACAGTCACTAGAACAGAGTGAGGATATCTGTCAATTAATTGAAGTACCGAACCCTCATGCAGGACAGGAAGGCTATGACCCAACTCCCTTAGTGTATAGACCGTGGACACCAGAAGATATCTGTAAAGTCACAGAGGGAATTCCCCATCTACAAAGTAATCGCTATTCACCATGCAATACCCCTGTATCCTCTGATCGGAAAACAAAGGGGGAATGGCGGATGGTACAGGATTTACAAGCTGTAAATCATGTAATAATACCTAGGGTACCGATGGTGCCAGACCCACACACTATATTGAATGCTATGAACACGCCACAGAAGTATCTTACCGTGGTACATATAAGCTATGCTTCCTTTGCAATACCTATACATCCAGATAGTCCGTATTGCTTTGCATTTACATTCAGGGTAACAGATACAGCCATACCCGGCTATCGCAGGGATACTGTGAAAGTACAATGATATTCCCACAGGAGATGGCTAGCTACATTCCGGTGTTTACTCCACCCGGGGCCAGTCAAGTTCTACTTTATGTGGATGATATTCTGCTTGCGGCCCCTACCCAGCAGCAATGTATGGAAGATACAATAGCATTATTGAGATATTCAGCAGAACAGGGACATAAATTAAGCAAGCATAAATTGCAACTACAGAGAATACAGGTCAAGTACCTGGGATATGTGGTATCCAAGGAGGGTAGAACATTACATGTCGATAGGAAGGTAGCAATTTCACAAGCACCCAAGCCAACTACCAAGAAGGGAATGATGTCCTTTCTGGGCCGACTAACATTTGTCAAAGCTGGTTACCAAACAATGCTTTGGAATCTGCTCTATTGTCTGCCTTAATCATTAATACACCTATGGCAGCACAACATATACTACACTGGATTCCAGTAGCAGAAACAGCTTTCTGCAGACTAAAACGATTGATAGCTTCAACATCTGTATTAGGTCTCCCGAATAATCATAACACATGTTGTCAGACTGTAGATTGTAAGCGGAGATATATGACGTCAGTCTTGATGCAACAGCATGGAAGTAAGCAACGCCCCATAGCTTACTACTCATCGCAGTTGGACACTGTGGCATGGTCAGTGCCACATTGTGTACAGGCAGTTGTTGTAGCACCCATGGCAGTACAGGCCCCGGCCTTAATGTTATTATTCCACCCTCTCACTGTGAGAATGTCTCATGCAGTTGCGATCATTCTGCTGCAAGAGAAGATAGCATTCCTGACCCGTGCTAGACATTTGTCTTGTTTGACCATACCACTGAGTCAACCTCATATGGTGATTGAGCGTTGTACAACATTAAACCTATCAACGTCACGTCCGACACCTGTGTATGGCACACCACACAGTTGCCTATATGAAATGGATGAAATAACTCCACACAGACATGATATCACTGATATACCCTTAGATGATGCAGAGGTGACAGTTTGTGTACGGATCATGTAGACAGAGTCCTACAGGAACGAATCAAGTAGGTTATGCAGTAGTTATTGATAATGAGATTGTAGACGCCCAACCCCTGCAGCATAACGTGTCTGCTCAAGCAGCAGAATAGATAGCTTTAACACGTGCTTGTACTCTAGCGAAAAACTGATGTGTGGACATTTATACCGATAGTCAGTATGTTGTCTGTACAGTGCATGTTTATGAGCAGCAGTGGAAGAATAGGGGAATGATAACATCCACCGGTAAACCGATTAATCATGCAATTGATCTTGAATGCATTAGATTCCATTCAGTTACCCACTAAAGTAGCTAATTGTAAATGTGCAGGTCATACAAAGCAACAGGATAACAGTAGGAAAGGTAAGGCATGAGCTGATGCAGCTGCAAAACAAGCAGTCTCACAGTTGGAAAGTGTCTGTTTGAATGAGGAATGACAATCCTCAGACATTCTAGATGTAGAAATGTTACAAACAATGCAAACATCAACTACGAAAGCAGAAAGGCCAACGTGGGTATGACGAGGAGCAATCCTTGAAGACGGACTGCACATATCCACAGTGAGAAAGCCAATATTAATGTCTAATGTATTCAGATATGCGGCTTTGTGGAGCCATGGGTAGAGCCATGTCTCAACAGGGGGGATGGTACAGTTGGTTAACAGAATACCCCTAACATACGGAATTAGGAACCACATACAAACATCATGAGCAGTGTGTCACATTTGCAGTAGACATCATGCACAGGGAGCATTTAAACCGAAGGGAGTGAGTTTACCTACACCACCATAACCGTTCCGTACTATTTGTATGGAGTTCATACATCTGAATAAATGTGAAGGGAAGAAATACTGTTTAGTGATTACATATATATAATCAAGATGGGTAGAAGCATTCCCAACCATGAATCTGGATGCAACAGCAGTGGCAAAGGTGCCAGTAAAATAAAGTATCCCTAGATCTGGCATACTGTAAAGAAGCTACAGTGACAATAGAACACATTTAGTGAATCAGACAATCACGCAACCTGGGGGATTATTTTGTATTTCCATGAATGTAAATTGCATGTACAACCCACAGTCAGCATGACTGGTGGCGCGGTACAATGGGATCCCGAGAAATAAGTAGAGGAGGTTGGTGGGTGACACCCAGACGAGTTACATTTGCTGTCTACCTCTAGCATTGCTGAGCATGACAACAGTTCCAAATGTAAAGTGTTGCACCCCCTTCGAAGAAGTATGTGGAATGGCATATCATGTGCCAGAGTGGAAAGCTGTCATGCCTGCAGAGCCGGAGGTCGATGGCTCATTAGCAGGTGACATGAGAGGATTGTTAACCAATAACACTGTTTTGCAGTTAAAGTCTTTTACAGATAAAGAGCAAGCGAAGCCGGACGCATAGCTGACACCAGTATCCTGTGTGTATGTCACTGTTATCCAAAGAAGATAATTGCCAAGTGGAATGTGTGAAGGTCTGTACCAGGTACTGTTGGCAACGCCTACTGCAGTAAAGTTTGCAGAGAGGTCGTCCTGGGTTCACCTCACAGTTTTCAAACCGGTAAAGGATATCAAGTCTGATTTACATCTTGTAGCTGATATACCATAGAGCCTGAATCACCCGGGCCAGACTGTATAACAATACAAAGCAACCCCAAAGACATTTGGTTTACTGTCCTACTGATCATACACCTATTAACCATGTTTGTGTTTACTTTACATTTGCTGGGACCTTACCTGCATATAACTACACGGATACAAATAGTGATACGTGATGAACTGGCCACAGAGTGGCTTCCAAACTTCAACACATACCTAGGCATGATGCGTGTGCATGTACAGACTATGAACATTTTAAATTGCTGTGTTTGTACTGCCATACCTACATCATATGGAGGACTTCCGATGTATGTTGTCCCCTTGGGGATAGATTGAGACTTGTGAATAATTACACTTTGATACAGGTTCTGTGAGATCACAGGACAAAGTGGCACTGTACTTACCTGTTACACAAAAAGTAATTGTATGTTGTCATAAACATGATACAGTTCAAGTTGGTGGGAGTATTTGTAACATAACTGTGTCTTACAAATGTCATATAACAGCCAAAGATCACAGTACTACTTGTAGCACCATTCATTATCTGTATTGAAGCTTCATGAGAACAACGTGGAAGGATGTGCAGAAACATCCTGAATTGTATAAACAGTCCTCTGTTATAGACAGGAAAATGTTACATGCAGAGGTAACCCGCATCAGTAGTAAAGTAGAATATTGTTATCTTGTTTGTGGGAAAAAAGCATATCAATGGTTACCTGAGAATTGGTCCGGCAGTTGTTATTTGGGTTATCTGGCTCCAGTCACATGACATACTGCACAATTGCCACTGGGTACGAAACGAACTATAACACATATAGCTCGAAGAACTGGGAACACAGTCGAGAAACCTACTAATCCAGTGGGTGAAATGGAAGCTGTTCTGAAAATCCAGTCTTCTGCAAGAGATAAAGGAATATCGATTCATATGGACTTGAGTGACAGCGTCATAACCTGGGCTGGAATACTCCCAGCTTGTGGAGTAGTGAAATCAATCAGGGAACACAGGAATTTGTCAAAACCTGTCGGAGGAATGATCAATGTGACTTTTCGCTCTTGAACTTGTGACTGATGAACTGGATGCAATGAGAACTGTTGTGTCACAAAATGTAACAGCGCACGACTGCACCCTGGCGGCGAGAATTGGTACGTGAGCGCTTATCAAAGAAGACCGCTGTGTCCAAGTACCACATAAAAAGACCAAAATCAACGCCCACCTAGAGGTAATACAGCAGGTGTCATCCATGGCGGAACCAGGCCCAAACCCACTGACGAACCATTTCCACAAACCATTTGGTGGATGGGGTTCAGTCATACTGAACATCTTGATTGCCATTTGTGTTGTTCTGCTCATATTGGGAGCATGTGTCTGTTGCGGGATACTTTGCATGTAAGTATTAGTCAGGGACTCTGTCGACGTATCTGTAACCGAGACTATGTATCAAGACCTGTAGTGGTATTTGTCAATACAAAATGAAATCCTTTCTGAAATGTACAACAAATTACTTGCCTAGTTAAACGTTCCAGAGAGGAAGAGGCTAGGGAATGAAATAATGTTGTATATGTTTCTGGATAGAATAGAAGCAATCAAAGGAGGGAGAATGTTAGCAAAATACATATTTAAACATATATATGACGTGCTACTTTAGAAGCAAATAGTGTATAATGCATATTATTCTATTTTACAATATGGCAGTAGAGCTTATCATGCATGTAATTGCCTGTAGTGTAGCTGCAGTGTGATTGAACCCTGACCCTGGCAGTAACCAGTGCAGCAGGTGTATGTCATTCAGCATTAGTCATCTGCTGGGTTAGAGAATAATAAATGTATGTACAGGTATATCTGTCATCCTTCCACTGAGGAGGATGGCCTTGTGAGCTCTATCTAACACAGAGTACAGCTGCTCACCAGAGAGACAAAGGAACCTAGTAGGAAATGAAGTGACCCGGATCTGAACAGTGTTGGAACCGTGACAGAGCAGAATTTACCAGTACATTCTAATTGACTATGTGGCTCAGAAGGCTGTGCTATCCTCATGGGAAAACATTTAATAAGCATTACCTTAGCACTGTTGTAGGAATACAATATTGTGGACTATAGTGATGTAAATGCCCTGTGACTGACCACATCATTAATGTGTGAAAAGATGATTGTAAACACAATACTCATACAGCTGTTACATGTATAGAGTAAAACAAAACTCTAAACTTGTACTGCATAGTTATTTGCCTCCTGCTGCACAGTAGTAAAACGTTGTTAATCTCAGCTTCCTGTGTTATTGACTGTCATTTTGAAAAGACGAATGAGTGTTACAGTTTGATTTAAACAACGTAATTGACAGATGTGTATGTTCTAGCATGGGAATAGGTCAAGCCAACCATCACAATGACCATGTGTACCACATACAAACAGCCAGTAACACGCAGTAGTAGTGCATGAAGGCATACACGACTGTGGGAATAGTACAGGACATATGGCACATGCCAAGTGCAGATGCATGACACAAACCCCAGGATGGGTGTCCCTGCAAAGAGGAACATGTGCCAACCACACCTCCCACAGATGTACCGGCAATAAAAACACATGCCAAACACACAGAAACACTACCGTCCAACACACGACTGCAACGGAGCATGGTCAAACACCAACATGAAGCATGCACAAACAGGGACTTGTGTAATTGTTGCCTTAACACCCCCCCATAGGCCAAAGAAGAATAGAATGGACATATGCATGTAATGTTGTGAAGGATGTGTGGTAGTCCTCAGTATCACAGTGTTAGGGACACAGATACACTGTCATCAACTGTGACGTATGTGCACTGTAGACAGCATACCTGCAAGTAATACAGAGGACAATCATGTGCCACAGAAATATACACTTGAGAAAGAGGATAGGGGATAGACAAGTGTAAATGTGACAAACTATGAATATAGGTTCATACGTCCATAGGTACAGGGTAGGCCATCATCCCAGGTTCAGCCATAACCCTACACCATAGTTAGGATGACTTTGCCAACCTTCTGTGCTTGAGATAAAATACTTATGATATTGCTGTACCTCTGTCAAGCAGTGATAATGATGTAATCCCTGGCCTATACCTGCAATTCCCCATCCAATGGACAACATACCCATGAACAAGGCTAGGAAGGATCTCTGTCTCACATGTACTGTGATGTAGATCCACAGCATTGTGAGTGTCTGGGTGATATATGTGTCACTCAAACACATCCCATTAATGACCATGACAAGGTTCATGTCACCTGCCCTTGTGGTTCTGAGGGATGCAGATACAGTAGGTGAAGCATACACATGACATATGGGTTGACATGGCCTCGTATGTCAGGCACAGGTCAACACTAAACAACAGGTATGTGACTTAATGGGGCAGGGGTCCTACAAGTGGGGCAGCATTACACAAAACGATGTCATCCTGCATCTGTATGACAATTAACCTATGAGGCCTTCCCAGCTGCTGTAGGTGTATGGTCAGACACACTCCGAATGGGGCAATGTAGTAAATCATAGGTGTAACATGTAATGGGTACAAGGAGACAATGACCTACCCTGATGTAGATGTGAATCCCTGCACAAACAGGTGGGCAATGTAGAAGTCCCACGGAACCACGATAGCAACGTGTGTGTTGAACGAATGGTGACCGACAAACTCTGTCTCCTGATCCCTGGTAATCACCCCTGTGCTCAGTGGACAGCCACCTATATGCTGGACAGGGGTTACCTAGTACTTCTCGACAGGTATGATGTTGCATTACTTAGCATTTAGCTGTGGGACATGTCCCTGACAGCAGATATGCATATCTGGGAGGCCCTTTGAAGGATATCTGTGTCAGATGTCCGTCCCACTATGGCACCTGTTTTGCAGTCATCTACAAACAATGTTGCCCATAACACCCCTGTGTGTGCCTGTACTGTGGAAATGTAGATGTATGAGAGGAGTGGACCCAGGAAAGGGCCCCATGGGACACCACTTGCGACAGGCAGTAGGTCTGACATGCTGCCAGCAACTATGACCGCGTGGGTTGTGTCACATAGACAGTTTACAACACATTCTGTGATGTACGTGTTCACATCCCAGCCAATGGGTTTATCAACGATACCTGAGGGGGGTAATGTGATGAAGGCCTTTGCCAGGTCGAGGTAGGCTGTATGGACTGCAAGACCCCCATCAATGGCCTCGGTGACTGTCCCGAAAATGTCAACCATGCTTTAAAGGCATGAACCGCCCCTGAACAAGACAAACCGTGTTGGATGCAAAGTATGCATGTCCCCTATGCGTTCATGTACGAGCCGCAGTATGATCCCTCCCCATGTCTTTGCAGATAGGTCTCCTCATGGTAATGGGACAGTAATAACCAGGCTCAGTGGAGGCATTGGCCCTGTGACGTGGGACTACAGTTGCCATGCGACACAACCTGGGTACGTTACCTGAGGTGAGGCTACAAAGAAATAGCTGTCCTAACTGTGGGTCTAATTCCTCAATGAGATAGTGGAGTACACAGTCGGGTCACCAGCTGGTCTCATGGATGCTATGTCCACTACCCTGGAGAGAGCATGTCCCACCCGTGTGTCACAGAACATTTGGTGACCACAAACCGCTGGTACAGACATCTCCTCATGTGTGGGGGAGGGTGTGGAGATGTCCTCACCGAACTTGTCAGCCCGTATTTTGGCAATGTGTGTATGTTGAGTAAACTCCACCTCTTTGTGAACCCAGTCAGAGCATATGTGGGAGTGACCTCCCAGGTGTCGAGCATAGCAACTGAAGGTGGTATGATTGTCAGCCAGGTCCATGTAGGTATATCTGTGGAATGTGCCCTGGACCATGGCATGACAGTGTGTAACTCTACACATATGATGACCAAGGGTGTCATACCTCACAAGGTGTCTGCTCCACCTTGTAGTAGCCACCTCCTCTTGTTGTACAGCCTGTGTATGGCTGGGGTACACCACACTGGATGCTTGGCATTGGTACAATGAACCACAGTTGGGTAAGGGAATGCCTGGTTCATGCAGTCCTGTAGGTACTGGTAGATGGCATATGTGATTGATGCAGTGGCTGCAGTACTGTCGACCACTGGCTCAGGGTCCTTAAAGGAGACCACAGTAGTGTGCAGAATTGTGAAGTCTGCCTCTGAGCAAGCAATGTGTATGGTAACTGGCAACACTCACAGCAACGGATGCCAATAGCAGAAGCCATTGTCCAAATAACATAGATTAACTTCTGCATGACAATATGTATTATCATACATGTATTGACACGTGTCTGCTAATTACAATTGCAAATGGCCGGTAAGACTGGTCTAAAGTTCCCGTGATGTACCCAGTCTGGAGGTGTTGTTCCGACAATAAAGTGGCGATACCTCCCAACCGTGACCTCTGGGTATTAATTAAAGTGGTTGTTAACCTGCAACATTGGATGTACACCATTGGGTTCTGGTGTCGGAAAACATGGTTCCTGTAGCACTACACAGTATGGGTAGTCAAGCAGACATCCGCGATTGTTGAACACACAGCATCAGTGAAACCCACTGGCCACAAGGACACAGTCCGACAAGCTCTACACTTTACATATGCACAGTGGTGTCCATTGTAGGACCCAAAAATTTCTTAAAGGACAGCGTGCCCGCTTCTTTCATCACCTACGTGAACTCATTGTCGTCACCACGTCACAGGTACACATATGCACCGCAAGCGTGTTTAATGTTGATGATAGCTGTCCATGAAATGCAGCACATATGCACAGAAATACCCAGGGTACCGGGTCCATAGAAATGCGTCCACATCACAGTCCCGCACACATGAAGGATGTGTAATGGGTACTGTCGACTGTTGCAGTCAAGGGATTCTGGGTATGTAGACTCTGGGCTCGGTGTTGTTTCACAGGCAATCCTTTGTCCCGCCCCGTGGGAGGGATGTGTGCGTAGCACCTGCCTTACTCTCCGCTAATAATGCAAACCATCCACCGGAGAATGCTAAATGCAGGTGTGAAATGTGTACAGCCCTATACTAGTGTCCAGTAGGCAATTCTCATGGATGGACAAGCGTATGAACAAGAATGCGCCCGTAACTGCAAACCCGGTGGAATTACACAGCCGCAGTAAGGCATTACACAGGTAATACACATAGGGACTACACTTGAAATTCCCCATACAAATAACACAGAGACCCAGATGAGAAGGTCCAAAGCAAAACTGAGGTACTGTAGAAATGGCCGGTGACCACTCAGAGCCCACCAGGAATTAAATGCAGTCACCATAGTTTATTGCAGCGCTTTTCGTCTGCTTCATAAGCAGACTTCTTCAGAATACATACAATGCGGTTAAATGTACTACATTTAAAACCCTTAATTGGGCAGTAAATAAGATGTGCTAAGTATTCATTAAATGCCTTAAAGGCGAACAAGCTAAAAAGTCTACTCGGGTCACAGATTGCACACAGTGAGTAAATCAGACATTGCTTCAACATGTACATTCTTCCGTGAAAATAATACTATATGTATTAATATGACAGAAGACCCAACATAATGTTTTCCAAGTGTCTGAGTGTATACATTACATATATATGTTCTAGGGATTGTGCCAATACATTAATAGAAGTAGAGACACCTAGTAATCTAAATGAACCCTAATATATAGAGATAAACACTATGAGTATGACTAATGTAAAATATATCAATGGAATGTAAAGATTACAAACGTGGTAAAGTAAATATTCATTTACAAGGTTAGTTGAATAAAGCAATTCAGACATCCTTGTCAAAATACTAAAACAAGGCCAGCCAGGTGCTCTGTCTCACATGTACTGGGATGTTGTTCCACAGCATAGTGAGTGTCTGGGTGATGAATGTGTCCCACCAGCACATTCTATTAATGACAGTGCCAAGGTGTACGTCACCTGCCCTTGTGATTCTGAGGGATCTAGATTCTTTAGGTGAAGCATAGTCATCAAATCCGGGTTCGAACTGGCCTTGGATGCCAGGCACAGGTCACCTCTGGGCAAGTGGTATGCGATGGAATAGGGATGGAACCCTTTCAGTTGGTCAGCATAACACATATTCCTGAGACCCTGCATCCGTTTGTGGATGAACTGTCGGGGCCTTTCCAGCTGCTGCAGGTGTTGGGTCACAGACATTCTGAACGGGGCATTGTATTCAATCATAGGTGTAACATGTAATGAGTACAAGGAGACAATGACCTACCCTGATCTACATGTGAATCCCTGCACAAACAGGTGGGCAATGTAGAAGTCCCAACGAACCACGATAGCAATGTGTGTGTTGAACGAATGGTGACCGACAACTCCTGTCCCCTGATCCCTGGTAATCACCCCTGCGCTCAGTGGACTGCCACCCATATGCTGGACAGGGGTGTCCTAGTACTCCTCGACAGGTATGATGTTGCATTACCTTGCATTTAGCTGTAGGCCATGTCCCTGACAGCAGATATGCATATCTGGGAGGCCCCTTTGAAGGATATCCGTGTCAGATGTCCGTCCCACTATGGCACCCGTTTCGCAGTCATCTACAAACAATGTCGCCCATAACACCCATGTGTGCCTGTACTGTGGAAATGTAGATGTATAAGAGGAGTGGACCCAGGGAAGAGCCCTGTGGGACACCGCCTGCGACAGGCAGTAGGTCCGACATGCTGCCAGCAACTATGACCGCGTGGGCCATGTCACATAGCCAGTTTACAACCCATCCTGCGATGTACGTGTTCACATCCAAGACGATGGGTTTATCAATGATACCTGAGGGGGGTGATGTGTTGAAGGCCTTTGCTAGGTCGAGGTAGGCTGTATGGACTGCAAGACCCCCATCAATGGCCTTGGTGACTGTCGCAAAAACGTCAACCATGCTTTAAACGCATGAACCACCCCTGACCAAGCCAAACCGTGTTGGATGCAAAGTATGCAGGTCCCCTATGCCTTCATCTACGAGCCGCAGTATGATCCCTTCCCATGTCTTTGCAGATAGGTCTCCTCATGGTAATGGGACAGTAATAACCAGGGTCAGTGGAGGCATTGGCCCTGTGACGTGGAACCACAGTCGCCGTGTGACACAACACGGGTACATTACCCGAGGTGAGGCTACAAAGAAACAGCTGTCCTAACTGTGGGTCTAATCCCTCAATGAGATCGTGGAGTACACAGTCGGGTCACCAGCTGGTCCCATGGATGCTATGTTCACTACCCTGGAGAGAGCATGTCCCACCCGTGCGTCACAGAACATTTGGGGACCACAAACCGCCAGTACAGACATCTCGTCATGTGGGGGGGAGGGTGAGTAGATGTCCTCACCGAACCTGTCAGCCCGTATTTTGGCAATGTGTGTATGTTGAGTAAACTCCACATCATCGTGAACCCAGTCAGAGCATATGTGGGAGTGACCTGGCAGGTGTCCAGCATAGCAAATGAAGGCTGTATGATTGTCAGCCAGGTTCATGTAGATATATCTGTGGAACGTGCCCTGGACCATGTCATGACAGCCTGTAGCTCTACACATATAATGACCAAGGGTGTCATACCTCACAAGGTGTCTGCACCGCCTTGTAGTAGCCACCTCCTCTCACTGTACAGCTTGTGTATGGCTGGGGTACACCACATTGGATGCTTGGCATTGGTACAATGAACCACAGTTGGGTAAGGGAATGCCTGATCCATGCAGTCCTGTAGGTACCGGTAGACGGCATATGTAAGTGATGCAGTGGCTGCAGTACTGTTGACCACTGGCTCAGGGTCCTTAAAGGAGATGACAGTAGTGTTCAGAATTGTGATTTCTGCCTTTGAGAAAGCCATTTGTATGGTAACCGGCAACACCCACAGCAATGGATGTCAATAGCAGAAGCCATTGTCCAAATAACATAGATTAACTTCGGCATGACAATATGTATTATCATACATGTATTGACACGTGTCTGCTAATCACACTTGCAAATAGCCGGTAAGACCGGGCTAAAGTGCCTGTGATTTACCTAGTCTGGAGGTGTCGTTCCGACAATAAAGTGGCGATACTTCCCAACCGGGACCTCTGGGGATTAATTAAAGCGGTTGTTAACCTGCAACATTGGATGTACAACATTTGGTTCCGGTCTCGGAAAACATGGTTTCCGTAGCACTACACACTATGGGTAGTCAAGCAGACATCCGCGATTGGTGAACACACAGCAGCAGTCAAACCCACTGGCCACAAGGACACAGTCCGACAAGCTCTACACTTTACATATGCACAGTGGTGTCCATTGTAGGACCCAAAAATTTCATTCATTGAATGCCTGCTAGCCTCCGGCATCACCTACGTGAACTCATTGTCGTCACCACGTCACAGCTACACATATGCACCGCAAGCGTGTTCAATGTTGATGATAGCTGTCCATGAAATGCAGCACATATGCACAGAAATACCCAGGGTACCGAGTCCATAGCAGTGCGTCCACATCATAGTCCCGCACACATGAAGGATGTGTGATGTGTAGTGTCGACTGTTGCACTCAAGGGATCCTGGGTATGTAGAAATAGGGCCCGGTGTCGTTTGGCAGGTAATCCTTTGTCCCGCCCCGTGGTAGGGATGTGGGCGTAGCACCTGCCTTACTCCCCACTAATAATGCAAAGCATCCACCGGAGAATGGTAAATGCAGGTGTGAAATGTGTACAGCCCTATACCAGTGTCCAGTAGGCAATTCTCATGGATGGACAAGCGTATGACCAAGATGGCACCCATAACTGCAAACCCGGTGGAATTACACTGCCGCAGTAAGGCATTACACAGGTAATACACATAGGGACTACACTTGACATTCCCCATACAAAAAACACAGACAACCAGCTGAGAAAGTCCAAAGCAAAAATGAGGTACTGTAGACACAGTCAGTGACCACTCAGAGCCCACCAGGAATTAAATGCAGTCACCATAGTTTATTGAAGCGCTTTTTGTCTGCTTCATAAGCAGACTTATTCAGAATACATACAATGCAGTCCAACCTACTACATTTAAAACCCTTACTTGGTCAGTAAATTAGATGTGCTAAGTATTAATTAAATGCCTTAAAGGCAAACAAGCAAAACACTTTACTTGGGTTACAGATTCCACACAGTGAGTAAATCAGACATTGCATCAAAAGGTACATTCTTCATAGAAAAATAAAAATATATGTATATATATGAAAGAAGAACCAACATAATGTTTTCCAAATGTCTGAGTGTTTAAGCTACATATATATGTTGTAGGGATTGTGCCAATATATTAAAAGAACTACAGACACCTAGTAATATAAATGAACCATAATATATAGAGATAAACCTTATGATTATGACTAATGTAAAATATATCAATGAAATGTAAAGATTCACAATGTGGTAAAGTAAATATTCATTTAGAAGGTGAGTTAAATAAATCAATTCAGACATCCTTGTCAAAATACTAACACAAGGCCAGCGAGGTGCTCGGCCTCACATGTACTGGGATGTTGTTCCACAGCATAGTGAGTGTCTGGGTGATGACTCTGTCCCACCAGCACGTTCTATTAATGACAGTGTCAAGGTGTATGTCACCTGCCCTTGTGGTTCTGAGGGATCTAGATTCTTTAGGTGAAGCATAGTCATCAAATCTGGGTTCGACATGGCCTTGTATGCCAGGCACAGGTCACCTCTGGGCAAGTGGTATGCGACTGAATAGAGCTGGAATCCTTTCAGTCAGTCAGCATAACACATATTCCTGAGACCCTGCATCTGTTTGTCGATGAACTGTTGGGGCCTTTCCAGCTGCTGCAGGTGTCGGGTCAGATACATTCTGAACGGGGCATTGTACCCAATCATAGGTCTAATGAGTGATGAGTACAAGGGGACAATGACCTCCCCTGATCTAGATGTGAATCCCTTCATGATGAGCTGGGCAATGTTGAAGGTCTACCTAACTACGTTAGCAACGTGTGTGTCGAACGAACGGTTTCCAACAACCTGGGTCCCCAGATCCCTGGTAACTCCCTCTGTGCTCAGTGGATTGCCACCTATATGGTAGCTAGGGGTAACCTTGTTCTTCCCGAAGGGTATGACTATGCATTTCCCGGCATTTAGCTGTAGGCCATGTCTCTGGCATCAGTTATCCACATCTGTGAGGCCCTTCTGAAGGATGTCTGTGGCAGATGTGTGTCCGACTATGGCACCCAGTTTGCAGTCATCTGCAAACATTGTCAGCCATAACCCCCCTGTGTTTGCTTGTACTTTGGAAATGTAGATGCTGAAAAATAGTGGACCCAGGACTGAGCCCCGTGGGACACCACCTGTGACCGGCTGTGAGTATGACATGGCGCCAGCAACTATGACCGTGTGGGTTCTGTGACTTAGCCAGTTTGCAACCCATCTGGCGATGTATGTATTCACATTCAAGCTGACGGGTTTATCAATGATACCTGAGGGGGGTATTGTGTCGAAGGCCTTTGCCAGGTTGAGGTAGGCTGTATGGACTGCTTTACCCTCATCAATGGCCTTGGTGACTGATCCTAAAAGTCAAACACGTTTAAAAGGCATGATCTGCCTTTGACCAAGCCAAACTGGGTTGGATCCAAAGTATGCAGGTCCCCTATGTCTTTATCTATGAGTTCCATTATGATCCTTCTCCATGGCTTTGCAGATAAGGCTTGTCAAGCTAATGGGATGGTAATTACCAGGGTCAGTGGAGGCACCATCCTTGTGAAGTGTGACTACAGTCGCCTTGTGCCACTACTTGAGTGCATTATCCTGAGGTGAGGCTAGAATTAAACAGCTGTCCTAACTGTGGGTTTAATTCCCCATTGAGTTCATGGAGTACACAGCTGGGACACCATCTGGTCCCATGGATGCTGTGTTTACTACCTTGGAGAGAGCATTTCCCACCTGTGCGTTACAGATGTTCCAGGATCTACAATCCTCTGGTATAGATATCTCTCCATGTGGGGGGGAGGGGGGGAGAAGTTAGCACCGAACCTGTCAGCCAGTATGTTGGCAATGTGTGTAGGTTCAGTCATCTTCACATCATTCTGAACCCAGTCTGAGCATATCTGGGAGTGCCCTCCCAGGTGTCCTACATAGCTAAAGAAGGCCTTATGATTGTCTGTTGAGTCCTTGTTAACTTCTTTGTTGAATTTTTCCTGGATGATTACATGACAGCTTGTAGTTCTTCACATATAATGAGCAAGGGTGTCTTACCTTACAAGTATTCCGCTCTATCTTGTAGTAGCTACCTCCTGTCGTTGTACAGCTTGTTCATGGCTGGGGTCCACCAGACTGGATGCTTGGCTTTGGTACAAAGAGTCTCAGTTTTGCATGGGATTGCCTGATCCATGCAGTCCTGTAGGTGCTGGTGGAAGGCATATGTACGTGATTCAGCGGTTTGAGTAATGTTTACCACTGGCTCAGGGGCCTTAAAGGAGACCACAGTAGTGTTCAGAAGTGTGAATTTGGCTTTTGAGAAAGGCATATGTATGGTAACTGGCACCACTGTACACATGGAACATCATAGCAATAAACCACGGCCGGATGTGGGTAATGCTGGACATACCCACGGCAGACGTGGTGCGTTCCCGAGTCCGATGCCCGAGGGACCACACACATAGCCGGCCTTAGGCATAGGCCAACTAGGCAGCCGTCTAGGGCGTTGCTCTACTCGGGGCACCTTTCCAGCCTTTATTTGGTGTAGGTAGACCAGGAGGGGGGTGGCGGGTGATGTGGCGGTGGCACCAGGGAGTCCTTCTGCCTAGGGCACCACTTAACCTAAGGCCACTCTTGCCGTGGGTAAATACAGCAGTACCCACACCCAGACACGGGTCATTGCTAGTATGCCATATCATCTATGGAAAGAAACCATATATTCCCAGACATAATGGCACAGCATAATGCCTGTCCGCCGCCCAAACACAGACATACTGCACCCGCGGCGGTGCAGACGTACTACGCGAGATGTCCGTTACCAATGTCGACACTGTCTCGCTCTGTGAAACAAAGTCAACATAGCGATTCAATTCTAAACAGCGACGGAGAGCCCGATGTCCCCGTTGCTGAGCTGTTCAACCTGTTCTGCCATGTTAAATGTGTGTAGCAGAGCGGAACCGGCCCAAACTAAGCAACGGACATGTCTGTGGCTCAGTGAAAGCCGTCACACAATGTTAAACCCATGTAATATAGCAACACAGGTTATACATACCGAGGGTTAGTAATGGAAATAGGTCCGTTTGACTGGACCGTGTGCAATTAGTATAACAAGATCTACAACGGGTACACCGGCCAATCAGCACACACGGTTATGAATAATGGGGGGGGGGGGACATGGTATCATAGACACGGACAAACCGTGCCCATGTGACTCATCTAACATTCATACACGGTCAGGGCAGTTCCGTACACTGGGCGGACAAGACCAAACCCAAAGCACCACAGGAACACCCTGACAATCGAAGGCCTGTATGCGTAGGGGATATAAGCACCTGTGATCTGAACATCCCTGCGGTCACGACATATGCATCCTGGGCCATGAGCGAGAGGGAATAAGGAATGTTTAACATGTAGTACCGCACCTTTCCCAGCAGGAGAATGGATGCCTGTGACGTGCGTGAGTGCGGGGGGGTGGGGGAATATGTAAATGTAGCTAAGAACCATGGGTATGCATATTAATGAGACCGAACAGCTAACGTGTAGTGGTCACAGTAACCGGCAAACGTGAATGCAGTCCCGTTTGAATTACGACTATAGAACATATACATGTGAACGTGTACGTAATGCGTCCATGCTGCAAAGACTGTTACATGTATAAAGGTGTAAGTGCGTTCTGCACACGTCCGTCAACCGGATCAGAGATATGTTACGGAATAGTCACAACTAACACACACCACGTAACCACACAGACCCAGTAAA